>NW_022631139.1:844981-1263147 GCF_010015895.1 Lontra canadensis
TTCTTTCTTTCTTTCTTTCTTTCTTTCTTTCTTTCTTTCTTTCTTTCTTTCTTATTTATTTTTTTTTTAATAGGAGGAGACAGGACTAATTTGAATTCCCAGCAAGGAAACTAGCACACTACAGAAAGTTTGTACTTAAAAAATATTTACTTATTCTTGTGTTGGAATGATTATTATACCAAGACAAACTTGTAGCATCTGATTAGAGTGAGAATACCTCCTTATTTAACACTGGAGAGTAGAAGCATCTTCTGAAGGGAGGCTATTCCTCTCTAAACCTAGTGATCTTCACATATAAGTAAAAGATCCTTAATACCATCTAACTTTCAGCCACATGAGGCAGAGAATGAGAAGATGATCTCCGGTGGGTATGTAAATGGCTCTGTCAGTTAAGAGTATGTCTTTGATCTTCTTATGTCATGATCTCAGAGTTTTGGGACTAAGCCACACATCAGATTCCCTGCTTCTCCCTCTCCTTCTGCATGTGGTCTCTCTCTCTCTCTCTCTCCTCTCCTCAAGTAAATAAATAAATAGATCTTGGGAAAAAAAAAAAAAAAAAAAGATCTTCAGGACATCTACCCCCACTAATGATTTCTATATCCCCGATGCAGAAGTAGTTTTGACCTACAGAGAAACCACTGTATGAGTCAGGAGTTGTGGCTTCTCTATCCAGGATGGTTACTATGTAATTGGATAAACTTCGTGATTAACTTAGTTTGGCACTGTGACTGAGAAACATTCTTTAGAACATCTAAAATGCCTTTCAGGGGCACCTGGGTGGCTCAGTCAGTTAAGTGACTACCTTTGGTTCAGGTCATGATCTCTGGATCCTGGGATGGAGCCCTCTGTCGGGCTCCCTGCTCTGCATCTCCCTCTTCCTCTGCCTGCCGCTCTGCCTACTTGTACCTGTGCTTGCTCTCTCTCTCTCCCTGTCAAATAAATAAATAAAACCTTGAAAACATTGTCTGAAATACCTTTCAACAGAAACATTTCATTAAGGAGAATTATTTAAAAGGCCTCTATCGCTGTATTAGTTTACAAGGTCTTACATATCAAACTACCACAGACTAGCTTGGTTCAAACAATAGAAATTTAAGTTCTTATAGTTCTGGAGAGTAGAATTCTGAGATCAGGGTATTGGGAGGTTTGTTTTCTCCTGAGGCCTCTCTCCTTGGTTTGCACTTGGGCATCATCTGCCTAGGTCCTTAACTGGCCTCTCATCTGTTTCTCCATACAGCTGATTTTTCTGTGTCCAATTTTCCTCTTCTTGTACAGACACCAGTTAGATTGGATTAGAGGTGACCCTAATGACCTCATTTTAACTTCATCGCCTTTATAGGTCTCATCTCCAAATACTATCCCATTCTGAAGTGCTGGGTGTTAGAGTAACAACATATCGATTCTGGGGAAACACAGTTCAGATCATAACAGTCACTTAAAGTTTTATTATCTGAAGACCACAGGAAGTATTTGTATTAGTTATCTGTAGCCTCCCCTGCCCCCTCAACAAAATATTAACATAGAGACTAGAAGCTGCAGGAAGTAGTTAGAGACTCAGACTATTTCACCTTTCAAGGAATCCATTCTTACTCTGTGGCTTCTATCCTAAGAGTCCCAGCAAGCTTCTGGAACTTGAGGTATCATATCTACATGCAAAGCTTCAGCGGGGGTGGGGGGGGAAGGCAAAGGAGTATCCCTGCCAGCTAAGTCAGCACTTCTTAAGGCTTCCAGGAAGTCCCAACCAATGCTTCTGCCCTGCCACGCCTCATAAACCAGACTAAGTTACCTGAGCATACAGATCTGCAGGGGGACTGGAGACATGTAGCCACCCACTTGAACATAGTGCTACCTCAAATAAATTGGAGTTCCACTACAAGAAAGGCAAGGAGAATGGATTTTCAGTAGGTAAACTAGGGATCTTTACCCAAGTCTCTTTGAACAATAAAGGTCAGTATATGAGAATTCTCATGTAAAAAGTGTTACAGTTTTTACTTTGGTGTCAAGGCCTACCATCACTATTATAAGGACACTTTGGACTTGTGCAATCCAATATGGTAGCCACTAGCCATGTGGCTATTGAGCATTTGAAATTTGGCTAGATCAAATTGAGATATGCTGGAAAGAGTAAATAAAAAACACACCTCAATAATTTTAGTATTGACTACATGTTTAAATAATATTTGTTTAATAATATTAAATAATATAAATGCCCAATATTCAAATTAAAATTAAGTTAATCTCTTTCATTTTACTTCTTTCTTTTTAATATAGTTACAGAAAACTTTATTTATATATTTATTTATTTTTAAGTATTTTATTTGTTTATTTGAGAAAGAAAGAACAGAGCGAGAGAGAGAAGGATAGGGGCTGGGGTGGAGGAGGGACAGAGGGAGAGGGAGAAGCAGACTCCCCACAGAGCAGGAAGCCTGACTCAGGGCTCTACCCCAGGACCTTGGGATCATAACATATGCTACAGGCAGACCCTTAACCAACTGAGCCACCCAGGTATCCTGCTACAGAAAATTTGAAAATACCTATGTGCCTCACATTCTATTTCTCTTAGACAGTGTTGATCTAGCATATCCACCACCCCAAATATAGCTATTACAGTTTTAGCTTCTATTTTTTAAAGCTATTTTTATTAGGAAAACTTTTAACATGTTTATTTAGAGATAATAATAATCAGAATTAGATATGTTTCTTCTCCTTTCTGAATCATTATTGATAAAATTGAGAAGTTGCTTTTTATAATGCATTCATTTTTGAGCTCTAAATTTGTTTAATTTTCAAGACCAGGTAAAGGTACTTGCCCTGCACACACACTTGATACATTTCAGTATCTTCCTAAGACACAAGAAGCCCATACTATGTTTTCAGAGCTAAGAACATTTGTTCCTCACTGAAGTTAATTTAGTCTATAAAGGCATAATATGCATGCTTGTAGAGTAGAAAGTTGCTTTGTTTGTGGGCCAAGCAGTTTGTACAAGAAAGTTTATTTAAAAGGAAAAAGTAAATACATGTTCACACACACACACACACACACACGTTGACACACACATGCTCACACATGACACTTTTGACTTGGTTACCATAATGACTTGTCACCTTTGCCTACTTTGTTGGGGTAGACACATAATTAATGACTGAAATGGAGGGAACAAATCTTATTCAGTTGTGGGAACCACTTGAAAAGTAGTAGTCATTGGGTTTCATATCCAGCTTCTTCTATCCATACTTGGATTAATTGCTACTATTTATTTCTATCAATAATCCACACTTATAGCAGCTACTAATTCTCAATATTGTTGTCATGAAAACTTTCAAACGATACTTGGAAAACTATTTAATTTAAATTTCCATTATAAAAGTTTTAATTTTTCATTTTAAATAAATTTTAAATGGAGAAAAAATCAATTACGTGAATAAAAATTCCCGTAATTCCACAAGCCAGTTAGAGCTGCTATTTAGCAAAGTGGTCTCTGTTCTATACCTACGTATTTATAGATAGGTATATTTTATCTGATTTGTACCTGTAATTTGTATTCTGTTCATTTCATGTGATGTTATATTAAAAGCAGTTTTCATGCTTTTCATAAAAATTGCTATTAGTGGTGGCAAAATAGTATGTCATATGAATATAACATAATTTACATAACTATTCTAATTTTAGAGCCAGGTTTGTATTATTATAAATAATGGTTGCTTAGTGTATAAATCTTGGTTTAATTTCAGATTATTTCCTGAATATAGATTTCTAGAAGTGAAAGTAAAGTGTCAAAAAGGACTATTAATATTCTTAAGCTTCTTGATTCATATTTCCAAATAGTTTTGCACAATATTTGGAAATAGAAATTAAGGAGTGTTCAAGGTAGTTACAGCTTTATCTTCTGCCTTAAACCTGAGAGGTTATCAGTTTAATGTTTGGTCTATTTTTCGTTCCCTTTCATTCTCCAGCTCCCAAGGACCTCCAGGGTTTGTTTCTAGGTGAAAGACACCATTGTTTGCAAAACCTGAAACTCAGGTGGGGGCAATCATCTTTGATGTAGAGGGACTAAGCATGAAATATAGGGCCAGAAATGGGCACACACAGGCATGGAACTAACACTGACTCCATAGCCAAGGAGCTGAAACGGGGAGCTTGGAAAGTGGGAAAAATAGAAGAAAGTCAAGAGAGAGCCAAAGCCAGCATGTGCCTCTCAGTGGGTCCCTGTTTACTGATATGTACATGTAGCCAGCTCATGGAAAGCTGGAGAAGCAGGCTATGTGGGGAACCACCTACCAGTGTACCCAGTCTCTTTGATTATAAGTGGGACATTCTCTTCATTATTAGAGATGTTTCCCCTAGGTATCCCTCAAATGAAACAGAAGGACCATGATCTCTATCCTCGAAGGCCTTCTTTGGCAGAAACAAGGTGTTACCTGTATAGACCAACGCCAGGCACTAGTCTTCCTTAAATTCCAAAACTATGCCATGGCTTTCTTTCCAGTGGCTGTCCTCCTTTGCTTTTTCACCCTCCACCCCAATCCTATTCCTACTCCCACTTCTTCCTACTTATCATCCAAATCAAAAAGTACTTCAGGAATCCCTGTTACATGCTGTCCCATCAACATAGACTTCTACCTCCTGGCACCTAATCATATCTGTGATGCCACCTTTTGTGTCCTTTACCATGTGCAGTGGAAATTCCAGGTGTACAAGCTCTGAGCCTATCTGTCTCCTTGGCTGTGTCCTTGCTGCTAAGACTGAGCCTGGTCTATAGAAACTGCTTAATAAATATCTGTTTAAATACATAAGTAAAAGAATGAAGGAGCCTATCTTTGTCTAAACACTTAAAAATACCTTAATTTGGCACCCTGCTTCTCCTAAGTTTGTGAATCAGAAAGATAGCTTTAGCTTACTAGACGGCCTTTCCTCTACATTTGCCAATAGCATGACAGTCAGTCCTGGGAGTTTTCAGACAAATCAAATTAGAAATGGTTGTACTCATTTGGAAAATCAAGAACTGACTTTGAAATCTTTCCCCACAAATTAGATTGAATCAAGATCATTTTCCCCCAGCTTATAAATGCTTGATTGGCTTTGTTTGATGCCTCCTGATTGAAACTCAGCCTTGCACTGCTGGCTTTATTTTTTACTCACCAGGGTGTTGTGATGTCTGGATGATGATTAAAAACAAAACAAACACCCACAATGAAAATGCTTTGTAAATAACAGCTCAGCACAGCAACATAACCCTTAGAAGTGCACGTTTAGGAAACTCTAAAACGAGTCAAAGTAAGCAGAACCTCAAGATGGGTCTGCTATATTCCCCTGAGGTCTTAAAAATCAGTTTTCTGGTACAGAAAGACCGCCACAATTGACATATCATCTCTACTGAGGACCCAAGAAAGGGAGGTACTGGGACTTGGCTGTGACAGTATTTGAGGAGTCTCAGTGGGAGTGGAATGGCCACCAATCCTCCATCTGTCCTAGCCACTCACATAGCCCCTTTGTCTAACCACTGCTTTGTTCCCCAGGCTAGATTCAGACTCATCCTAACTTTGGTCAAGTTCTTTTCCCAGCCTTCTTTGATCGAAGAACTCAAGTTTTTTTTTTTTTTTTTTTTCAACAGATAAATACTGATTTACTCTTTGGATTCTTTTGTTTTGTTTTGTTTGTTTTTGTTTTCTCCTCTCTTTTTCTGCAGGGGTAGGCAGAGGTGTTCTCTCAGATGAGTGACAACTAGGTGTCTCCAGGGCTAGAGGCCTTGGGTCCCAGATCTGGTAGATGGATTTCTGGATGATGCCCACCTTCCCGCTAAAGCCAATCCCCACAGCCACCCTATCCCCACAAGAGAGACTCAATGATGGTGTGGGCTTCCCCTTTTTGGGACCGTGAACTGTGAAAATACATGTGCATGCCCTGGATCACTTCCTTCCCTCACCCATGGGGAACCAATCTAATTATCTGCCAAGGTTCAAGGCCACAGCATCCCAACTGCCTCAGTTCCATTGCACGTTCTGCTGTGCCAATGGGTGGCTAGTAGGTCCCAGACCAGGATCTGGCAACTGTTTTACCTCTGTCCTCCTCTATCCAGTCAGCTCTAAGCAGGCCAGGGTCTTATTATCAGGTAAGCATTTGGTGGGTGAAATGAAGTCCTAGAAAAGAGGCAAGAAGTCGTGGCAAACCACATGACTGAGAGTAAGTTAGAGGACATTGACCTTGCAGGCTCCTCACCTGCCTTTTAGCTATCACGTCTTTAAGACTATCATTTAAAGCAGAGGACAACTTTCTGTGCTTCCACAGAATAGTTAAATGGCTTGAATCACTATCACAGGCAGGAATAGATATCTTTGAGAGTGAAATGAGTTGGGAATGAATGCATTTGCCAAACCAAGATAACTAGAAAAAGGTGATGCCTATCATCACTTGGTCAAAGTTTGACTGGAGAAAAATGCCCACAAGTGGTAAATGCCCATGAACAATTCATCCCTGATGGCCCCTTTACTCATAACCCGTAGTCTGTGAAGCCAGCACAAGTAAGGAAGGAACAATCTTGAAAGAAAGTGGATCCCTTAGCAGAGAGATAAGGCAAAGGTAACACCTAGGTTGAAAATGCAGGCGCAGTTAACTTCGGCTGCCACAATCTAAACTGTCTCATGTACATCCATGCCCTCCTCTAAAATAAGCAAAGGGTTATGTTCAATCCTCCAGCTGTGAAGTAGGCACAAATTAAGCCATTCGTGAATGTCTTTTTTCTCAGTTTTGTTAGCTCCTTGTTCTAGTTTGGCAAATGAGGACATCTTTGCCTTGTGCTCTCTGAGGCCTGGCTAGCATCTCCTGTGACCAATGAAAAAATGACAATCAGTTACATGTTTAGCAAACATGGGACAAACCAGAGACCATGAGTTCACCATTCAATGCATTTCGGGCTGTTCCCTCTATTACACACTCACATTTAGAACATGATGGTGTTTTCTCCACTGTGTCCATAAGCAGAACAGCATCTTCTGAAGTTTGTCCCACTGTATGAAAAATAAGTCTTGTTTGTGACCATTCATCTGATTCATTCTGTGATCACATGGCAAAGACTTAAGTGTCCAGAACTCTCTCTGTCAGATACTCCTCACTCACAAGTCATCAGGAGACCATGGTAATTATGTTATTACTACAGGATCTCCTTTTTGATGAGCTCCTCCACCATGGAAGAAAGCTTTTTGTTAGATGGATTTTGTTTGGAATAAAATCATCATTTCACAAATTTTTGGTTTAGTGGCAGAATGACTTGGATTTATTTGGAAGGAGGCTGCTGCTCAGAACCTGTATTCTCTCTTATTGTTTTCTTCCAGTTTTCATTGCATGGTCCTTGGACCAGCACCAAGCTAAGCAGATTACATGTAATTTTATTATCTCCAAGAAATTGTTAAACACTGTAAATCCTGGTTCAGTTCAATGTTATAGTCTCTGTAAAGTGATTACAGATGCTTTTTTTAGAGAGTGTGTAGGGAGAATAGTCAGTCAATTGGTTGTTACTCCCTGCTAATTATGTTTATAAAAGTTGGACCTCTTTTTTTAAAAATATGAAACAATATTATTTTCTCTTTACTATATTTTATATATATATATACAGTCATTTATGGAGACCCTTGGCTCTGTTCCCTGTAGTTAGAAAAGAATTGGTAAGAGAGAGGCCTAAGTCTTCTTCATTATGTCCTGAATCATTATAAAGAAATCTTTTGAAATGTATTTTAAATTGTAAATACTTGGTTACTCTTCTCATGCCAACAATATGAATGGTTCAAATGATGCCTATCCCCTACTCCAAAGAGGAGACAGATGATAAGGATGTGGGTGCTTAGTCTCAGATACCCTAGAAATGGGGAAGCAGTGGGGACCTCAGAACTATCTAGTCCAATGGTTTCAGGTTACAAAACAGCAAACTACAACTCTAGAAGTGACTTGCCTCAGGTCACCCCAAAACTGGAAGACCTGGGAAAGCAGAAAAACAACCATTGTGATTAATGCTGGGCTCATTGCATGTACTCTCATTTGATCCCAATTCAACCCTCTACTTTTATCCTCCAAATTACAGTAGCTAAAAATAAGGATCATACAAAATATATGGGTTTTCCAGTAAATATTTACGATAAGAATCCATTTCTGCCTAAGTTGAACAGCCCACTGTCTTTGAGTGCACACTGACATGAAGCAAATCAGGTAGGGAGCTAGAGAGAAATTTAACATAAAAGAAATCTTTTCCTTCCATGTCTGCTGAAGTCCCTTGTTCAAGCAGAGGAGAGTGGGAGCTATGCTTGATCTTCCTGTCCCTTCACCATGCAGGGGACCTCCTATCAATTTTACCTGCAAAATATCTGTTTGCTTTTCTCCCTCTTCCCCTTTGCCATTCTAGATAGAGCCCTCCATAAGCCCTCAGCTGCTCTGGTCTACTAACTGCAACAGCTACCTGAGGTGTGGCCCTTGGCCGCTCATCTCCATATACAATACATTCTACTCTTTAAGGACAGCCCCCTAAGGGAAGTATGTGAAGCACCACTTGACTGTGTATCCTAGCCTCTACATCAATCCCCCTTCCCGCATTCCCATTCTCTTTTTTTTTTTCCCACAGCATCAAGTTCTAGTGCCTCAACATGGTCTAAAAGCTTACAGGATTGCCCTTCCTTCTGTCCTTTCGACTTCATCTTGCCTTCTGATATGCTGGCTTTTGAACTCTAGTCAGCTGACCTTCTGTTGAGTCCCTGACTATATCTGCCCCACACTTTCCTGCCTCTAGCCTTGTAGCATATGCTTTCCCTCTATTATCAGATAACACACTTTCCTATTCTCCACATAGCCACTCCTGTGCCTCTGTGAAATCTCAATGCTATTGTCACCTCCCTAAGGAAGCTTTTTGTAACTATCCAGATTAGGATAGGCTTCCTTTGTCTAAGACAAGGTACTGCTCCTTCATATCTATTAGTGAGGTAGGGGTTTTTCTCTGCCCTTTGGAAGGAGGGCTTCCTTGGGGAGGATGAATCAGTGAAAAGGGTTTGCTTCCTACTCTGACACAAATTTAGTTCTTGGGTTTCAAGTCCTGACCACCTGGAGGAGGCCATCAAGCTTCTCATGACAGGTGACAGTATCAGCTTTTGTTATTTATGATCCAGAATAACATTTTTACACAGATATGGACAACCTCTCTAAGATGGTCTATGAACAGATCTTTAGGATTTCAAAGTTCTGTGGTCCATCTGGAGTGATCACTTCTTGTCTGAGAAAGGTGGGATGGGAAGTTCTGTGTCTTAAGGATTGTAAAGAAAAGCCATGGTGGATCCTTGAAAAGTAATATGGATATTGTTTGGGGGTCTCTAATGGAGAGATGGTTGCTCTATCTTGGGGCCAGCACTTTTGTGTACCTTGCCTTTTGGAGGATGGTCATGTATGCACATGAAAAGGATATGTGAAAGCTCAGGGCACTAAGAACTACCATCCTGGGTACAAAGGGAGGTCCCCATTAGGTGTTTCAGGTACTTGTTCCTTGGGTAGACCCTACCCCAGTCTTGACTGGCAGCCTCAGTCACACAGTAGAAGGTCACTATCCAACCATGGCATGGTGGAGCTGTCAGGAGAAATGCATCAGAAATGAAGAATACATTCTTCAATGTAGAGTGACCTCCTTTTTGGACAGTGAAAGACCCTGCAGGTCTTGTAATTTATGCAGGAGAGAAAGGGACCCATGGCAGTGATACTGACTTCTTCATTTCATCTATTGGGCCAGTATTGGTTGATTCATGTTGAAGATTTGACCATGGTGTGCTCCTGTGTCATGGCATGCTTTGTACCTATTACAGTCAGAATGCACACTTAAGGATGAATGCGATGGATTTCAATCACATTTACAACTTATTTATAATTCCTGTGCTTAGAACATTGTCTTACAATGCTTAGAAATCTTTAATAAATGTTGAAGTCCTTTTTTTTTTTTCTTAAGATTTTATTTATTTATTTGACAGAGAGATAACAAAAGAGGGAACACAAGCAGAGGAGTGGTAGAGGGAGAAGTAGGCTTCCTGCTGAGCTTGATCCCAGGACCTTGGGATCATGACCTGAGCCAAAGGCAGCCACTTGACAACTGAGCCAACCAGGAACCCCAGTGTTAAAGTCTTTATGAATGAAATGTGCAGTGTAATAGGTGGTCTAAGAAATGGAGCTTCCTTCTTGGCAGGCAGGGCTAAGTGGGGATACAGGCAGGCAGTGGGGGTGGGGGAGATGGAATGAAAGTTGAATTAATAGATTGAAGGGGAATATAGTCTTTTTGCCACTTTCTGTTTTGACTCTGTCCTAAAGTAAATTGTCTTCTTGCACGCTTTTTCTAAATCATGGTAGGGACTCCCTCAAATGTTGCCTTGAGAAGGAAACTAGAATCAAAAATGGTATTATTGAGAAAGATTAAATAATATTGCTGATTCAAAAGTAACATTTTTGCATTTAGCTATTTTTTTTTTCTTTCTGTCTATTGGGGAGATGGGAGTGGGGTGGATATCGATGTTTCTCAACACTGTGACAATTTTGCAAACAGCAAAAGTAGCTGAGATGGGATTAGAAGCAGAAATGGCAGCACAGCAGCTGTGTGATGAGGAGCTGAGCTGGGAACATTCACTTGCCAGGAGAACTGGGTCAGGTTTGGTGTGGAAAGCATTTCCCATCTACTCTTTTCTCTTCTCTCCTACTCATTTGTCCTTGCACATGCCATGAGAGAACATAGCAGGGGTGTGATCAAACAAACGGAAGTTTGGACAGCTCAGGCAGCTGGTCCAGGGAAGGATAGAAGAGGATAGTATGAAGGGATGTGGAGAACGGACTGGAAGAGCATGACCTGCAATGAACCAGCGACACCCCAATGCATTTCAATGTTGTCCTACTCCCCAATGCATTTCAATGTTGTCCTACTCCCCAATGACAACAAGTGCTGATCACCACACATGGCTTTACCTTAACCAGGGAGAATCCCTCAGACATCAATCTTAATTTCTTGCCACCAGAATCTAGCCAGGACACTTGAATGTCTTTCAAGGGATGCTGAGTGCCCTTGTCCATTTTACATGTACCTGAGGTCCATTAGACATTCAGTGAATGGAGCAAGTCTGAGGAAGGCATCTCCCAGACCTGTCAGATGTGAGTGAACTGCTCAGGTAAGGGGAGAATCTCTGTTTCTGTAGTCCCCCACCTTCCATGGCTATTGATCCAGAGAACACCAAGAGAACACTGGGTTGAGCTAAACATTGGATTTTAAATCAATGGGGGAGTGGGGCATTTTTATTACTTCCTATTCTTCTGCCTAGAGTCACATCACTGCCTCCCCAACATTCCGCCTTCTGCACAGCCTCAAACTCGGGGTACAGCTTTGCTCTGGCAAATTTGTTTCTCTTCTGGGAAAAAGAGAAAGAGGAAAAATGGTTACTGCTATCTCTGGATTTTGCTGTAGGAGCATTTGTGATTCTCCCTCTTCCAAAAGACAGCTCTTCCTCAATCTTTTGCCATCAGTGAAGATACTTCCTTCTTGAAAAGAAGTCCACCAGAATTTTTTTTAAAGATATTGTTTATTTATTTGAGAGAGAGAAAGGGAGCTAGCAGGAGTGGGATGAAGGGCTGAGGGAGAGGGAGAGGGAGAAGAAGACTTCCTGCTAAGAGGGGAGCCAGATAACATGGGGCTCCATCCCAGGACCCTGAGATCATGACCTGAGCAGAAGTCAGACACTTAACCAACTGTCCCTATCTGGACACCTTAGTGGAAATTTTGAATGCAGGCAGCCAGTCAAGCCAGGGTGTCTCCCCCCACCCACACACAAAACTTGGACCAGTTTCCCCTCACTTACACAAAGAATAATATTCTTCTTTATCTTCCCAATTCTAGTCGATGCACAGTTAATATTCCCCACCTCTAGGCTTCCCATCTGCCCCTCCCCACCACAACAGCCCACTCCTCATGCTATTGAAAATCATCTTCATAGCTTAAATCCAACCAATGTAGTTTTATTGTTTCTAAGCTTGGATTAACAAATGTAACAAACATAATGGGGCTTTTAAACTCTGCCTCTACTCATCCTTCTGGCCTCACCTCTTTCATGGCCCCTGGCCTTCCCTGTTGCACTTAATATTCAGAAATGACCAGTTCCCTATAATTCCCAGGAATGCCATTTTGCCAATTTCTCCAATTCTTTGCGCACCATGTGCTACTTGCTGAAAAGTCTAGCCAGGCACACTCCCTCCTCTCCTTCCCCACATCCTTACAGGAAAGCATCACCTCCCTTGTGAAACCTTTACTTGTTTCGTTATTTCTTCTACTAGGGTCCCCTTGGGAGATTGTGTCTATCTCTCTTGCAGCAACTTCCACATCAAAACAAAGTTTTTTTCGTGTGTATGTCTTGAAACTTTACCCCAGTTTGGTCCATAGTTGGCTCGTGGTACATACTTATTCAATGGATGAATGTCCTTGTTTTCATACCTGCTTCCTTAGAAAATGCTGATGCTTCCCATCCCACCCCTCACCCCAGCTGGGGTCTTCGATGGCCTTCTTGTGGGTAACAGTGTGATCTGCAAAACAGGAATGGAAACAATCTCACAGGTATATCTGAACAAAGCTGACATTTTCTTTTCCTTTAAGGTCTTGTGGCTGAATGTAGAATGATCCTGAAATTAAGGTCAGCTACAGGTAGTTGTTTCTATCAGCTGTCGGATTGCAGAATAAAAAATGGCTTTTATATGTTTGATTTTTATTGTTTTCCAGGGCAATGTCACTTTTTCCTGCTCCGAACCACAAATTGTTCCCATCACATTTGTCAACTCCAGAAGCAGTTATTTGCTACTGCCCGGCACCCCTCAAATTGATGGGCTCTCAGTGAGTTTCCAGTTTCGAACATGGAACAAGGATGGTCTGCTTCTGTCCACAGAGCTGTCTGAGGGCTCGGGGACCCTGCTGCTGAGCCTGGAGGGTGGAAGTGTGAGACTCGTGATTCAGAAGATGACCGAACGCACAGCTGAAATCCTCACAGGTACTGTCTTCTGACAATTGCTAGGTCAGCTTCTTGTTCAGCCAGATCAACACACTTTTGAGGTTCTGACTAAAACATGCAGAATCCAGCTGTCAGTGATGTGGAATGACCCAGTAGTCACTAATTTATTCTAAGTCTGGGGAGGCCACCATGTGTATGTGTATGTATACACACACACACACACACACACACACACACACACACACAGAGTTAAATTAATATATATTTTATTTATTTATTTGTGGGAGGGGAGCAGAGGGGAGGGACAGAGGGAGAAGCAGACTCCTCACTGAACAGGGAGCCTGACTCAGTGTGCGGCTGCTTCCCAGCACCCTGAGATCATGACCTGAGCAGAAGAAAGACAAGACTGACCACCCAGGTGCCCCAAAGCAACTTTTTTTCCCAAAAAAACCTAAAACTAAATGAACAATAACAACAAAATACCCCTGAATTCTGATGTATCTATTGAAACTTTGACAAGTCTCTTAATTTCCTATTCCTCAACAGATTTGTTTGAGAAGCAGGAATATGAATTCCTACCTAAATATAAATAATATAGACCACTTACTGAACAGTTTGCTAGGTCTAGACAGACATGGCATATATTATATGGACTCTTCATGATGCTCATTCTAGGAAGGTTTTTTATACATACTTTATAGACAAGGAAGTGAAGAGTCTTGGAAGCTAAGTAACTTAAAAAATCACATGTTAATACCTGTTGGAACCACATTTCATCCTGAATTTCCCTGGTTTTAAGTCTGTAGTTTCCCTGTATATCACACACAATACTACGGAGCTTTTACAGCCAACAAATTTTATTTCAAGTGAAAGTTACTGAGTTTAATGAAATACTTTTTAGGGACACCTGGGTGGCTCTGTAGGTTAAATGTCTGCCTTTGGCTTAGGTCATCATCCAGGGGTCCTGGGATAGAGCCCTGCATAAGGCTCCCTGCTCAGCAGGGAATCTACTTTTCTTTCTCCCTCTGCACCTCCCCCTCCTTGTGCTCTCTCACTCTCAAGTAAATCAATAAAAATAGTTAAATTAAAAAATATATTTAAAGTACATTTTTAAGATAGTAATTAAATACTGATTCATATGGCCTCTAGGTATGGCAAAACTTTTTAAAATTGGCCCCAGAATAACTAATTTTGGAAAGACTTTTATGGCAATATACAGATTCTAATATGTAGCAATACTGCAGAACAGATTTATGAAGAAGTCATGTATTTCAAAACTCTGACTCTTCCATGTGATATTTTTGTAACATGGGACAGCAGAACTTTCTCCTTCCTTCTCTGTTTGTTACCTTACCAATGTCTCCTGTCTTTAGAAGCAGTACTTAGTCAACAAGTACTTATTGAGGCTATAATGTGCCAGGCATTATATTAGGGGCAGAGGCATGTTCTTAAGTAAACAAATCATTTGAAAAGCCTTCATGGTTCTACAGTCTGAGTAAACACCCCTCCTCTGGACATCCTGGGCCAATATCCATCCTGGATTACACTACAACACATTTTTGTCTTAAATGTCTTCCTTCTCCCAACTGGACTGTGAGTTTTGTTATCCAAATAAATTAGAGAAAATTGATTTAAATAGTAAAGGGCATGACTTAATACCCAAGATCAGGTCAGACTGTGGGAGAACCTCATATGCTACTTAGTGAGCAAAAATAGGAGAGCCTGGGTCTGGAACTTAGGTTCAAAAAATACCTCTTTTCCCTAATGTTCTGTGGCTCTGAATAAACTTCTTAACTCTGTCCCATATGTAAGTGAGAGTGTATTCATTATCTATGGTTGTGTAACAAACTATAGCAAAATATAGGGGTTGAAAATGTTTATCGTGTCCTAATTCACAAGAGTCAGGAATCCAGAAGCACCTTGGCTGGGTAATTCTGACTTCAATTAAGTTGTTGGTGGGGCTACCATTACCTCAAAGTCCAACTCTGGGTAAATCTGCTTTCAAGCTAACTCATATGGCTATTGGGCAGCCTCAGAAGATCCACTTCCAAGCTTATTCCAAGGGCTCTCCAGAAGGGTGCCTCATGAAATTATAGTACCTTTATCCCAAAATGAGTGATTCAAGAAAGACAAAGAACACTCATGATGAAAACCATAGTCCTTTTATAACCTGACACCAGGAGTGGCATCCCATCCCTTTTACCATCCTCTGTTCAGTAGTAGAAACAAGTAAATAAATCTCGGCCTTGCTAAAGCAAAGGCATTATACAAACCTGTGGATATTAGGAATCACAGATCATCAGGAACTATCTCAGAGTTTGCCTAAAATGTGAGATAGGAAGAAAAAAATAAAAGAGAGAGTTCTTAAATCAGGAGACTGCATGATGGTGACTAAATGAAATAATGTATCTAAAATCCTAAGCACGATGTTGAGAAGTATTCAGCAGATTCCTTTCCCTCACATACTGACTCAAGACCTATAGCTAGAAGGGGCTTCACTCCACAAAGTCATAAAAGCTGAATCAATTTGTGCAGTGACAGAATTTTATAAAATTTATAAAATTTCTAGTAATGGAGGTGAGTTAATCACTTAGAAACATAATATTCTTCATGTTCAGAGTTATAAAAGTTAGACCTCAGTCCTCTCTATTTGAAGAAGACAAATGTGACCTGGTACTAGGCTGTTTCTCTCTAATCAGCAAGATGTTTGAGTATAGAGACTTGTAGGCCTCAGGTCAATAATGCAGTTTTAACATAGGCTAGGCCCTGGTGGCATTTTGTTCTAAAGCATCCAGGTGCTGTTTGTATTATTAAGCACACGTCAGTCCATTAAAACACATTTATGACTGAGAGAGGCTGGTAAAAGCTGCCACATTACCCAGCTGCAGGAAGGGGAAAAAAATCATCTGTTATTTCAGACCTGTCTCTCAAAAAATGAAACAAGTAAAAGGAAGTTTTAAAAATGTGCTGACTGAATTCCTGAAGTCTATCTCAGAAAACTCTTGCTTTATTCTTTCCCCAATAATAATTTTTGAATTTTGGAAAATTCGGACCTCTCTCATTTTTTTTCTTTGAAATGGAGCTACGATTTGTGTCTGCTGAAATTTTTCTACCTGGGGAGGGCAGGGGAGACAAATAAAACAACAACAAGCCAACAGAAAGTCAAACACAGAAAGTTTTCTTGTTCCTTACATTTCTGAGGAAGCTTGTTTTCAAAGTATTTGAGATCATTGTGGCTTTCTAAGGAATGACAGCCCCAAATGAGAAAGTAGGATGTAATGGACATTGTCCTGTTGATGTTTGAGGCCCAGTGGGGCTACTCTTGACACATGGCACATCACAGAACATAGGCAGTATAGCACATTTTGTTAGTGGGACAGGGATTCCAGATATTTAAAGATTAATTCAGGTGTTTCTAACATCTTGGGTCTAAAAGAGAAAGTAACCCCCATGAAAATGGAAGTGCAGGGATGCCTAGCACATCCATTCCTGTTTCCAGAGCTTCATACAGAGTGCATGACTTTTTGCTTTGGAGGTCAACAGAAGTGCAAACTAGATGCATCCTCAAAGTAGAAAGCATCTGAATTCAGTTCTTCTAGGAGATGACGTTTCCAGAAGATGAAAGACAACAATATAATGCTTCCCATATATATATATATACTTTTTGTTTTTATTATCTCCTTTCTTGAAAGTCTTATACATGTGGAGATGAAGAAAAGTTGAGAACATCTTTTCACTGTAACTGACAAGAGAGTAGAATCGCCAATCATTGTGGATCTCTCACAGGTCCACAGGTCAGGCATTGTGTCGGGGCCTCATGGTTATTATTTTACCAACATGCACTGGGTGCATGTTTCATCCCAGGATGAAACTGGGAACCGAAAAATTAAGTTAAAGTGACCAGGATGGTATTCAACCTCTGGTCTTTCTTTTGGATTCCCAAGTTCATGGTCTTTATACTGGAACTTAATGCCATCCACATTCATATTTTATATTATAATTCAAATGTGAGGAAACTTTAGAAAAATGGTTTATAGATATATGTTCAAAAAGCTATTAAAGTAAATAGCTATCTAGTATCTAAGTTAATTCTTCCTAGAACATTTTATTTGGTGGCTCCATTGAGAGATTCTTGGGTTATGTGAGATTTACACAAGATGGTGAGTCCATTGTCTTTAAGACCTCTTATATATTTTAGCTGAGTTTGCCTGAATATTATAAAATAAATAACCCATATCTACATCACACACACACACACACACACACACACACACACACCAGTATTCATTAAGTATACATTAAGTATACAAGACATAAAGTTCAGTGCCAATTCCTTAGTAAGATTATCATTTAAGGACTACGGGTATTAAGCAACATGAAGTACTACTGAGTATCTATCTGCTTCCAAAAATTTTGCCTTGTATTATGCAGCCTTTCCCATTCTGATCACTGCATGCTCCAAACCCCACATGGAAATCATGGAGCTGCCCTGGGAGAGAGAATACCTTCAAGGTGTCCTTCTGCACAGCGAGACTTTCCATTTCTCTTTTCAGGAATCAGAAAAGATCTATAGGCAAATCTTAAATACATGAACAAACACCTGGGCTTTCTACTTTATGCATATCAAGCTCTCAGTTCTTTACTACATTTCATGAGGTGCCATGTGTCACAGGGACTAGTCCATCTCTCACATCCACACCTGTTCATTGAGCAGTACATACTCTGTTCTATTTTTTAATGTCAGAAATGGGTGCCATTCTAAAGACTTTTAGAGAGCTGTTGAGAGTGGAGATTGATATTGTCCAAACTCATCTGAATTACTAAGAAAACAGGGAACTGTATAAAGGTAAAGAATACCACCTGCTCTGTTTCTTTGGAGAATCAGGGAGGAATGTTTTGAATTTTGTGTGAAACATTAAAGAATTGAGAGAAAAAGCTGGCATCACTATAATTACTTTAAATGTGATGTGAAACTTTTATGTTATTTTTATTTTTCTGATGGGAGGATGTCAGGAATGAAAATGGAAGAGGTCTGGGGGCTTTAGTCATTGAAGTTTGAAATCTGCTTTTGCTACTGTGACATTTCTCAAAGTGTTAACTCCCCACTGAAAAGTGAGCCTGGGCAAAGAGCCTGAACTCAGGCTTTGGCATTCTGGGCTGTGGCTTACATAAATGAGGAATGTGAGTAACTCTTGTTCTGTTAGACCTCATTGTCTTATTCTGCTAAAGGAGAGACTTGGTGTAAAATTACTAAAATCCCTTCTAGTCCTTTATATGAGTTCCTGAAGAACAGCTGAGGTCAATCCTTTTCCTCATTGTCTTCAAGGAAATCATCAACCCAAGAGTCTTCTTTTGAAAATATGGTAAATGGCTTTCATTGAGGGTATGCAGGGCCATGTCCCCTGTCAGAGATCATGTTTCTCTACTCCCCAAATTGTGGTATATTTTGTGAAGTAAGAAAGCTGAGCTTTGGGGAACCTGGGTACCTGGGTACCTGGTTAAACGTCTGCCTTCAGCTCAGGTCATGATCCCAGAGTCCTGGGATCGAGCTCCATGTTGGTCTCCCTGCTCAGCTTCTCCCTCTACTGTCCACTTGTGCTCACTCTCAGTATTTCTGTCTCTCTCTCTCTCAAATAAATAAATGAAATCTTAAAAGGAATACAAACAAACAAACAAAAAAAAACCACAAAAAACTGAACTTAGCCTTTGTCATACAATGATTTTGTGAATGAGACTTGGATGTTTCAGAAAGGTCATGCATTTGACTCTCAGTGACATGTATAGTTAGGAGCTAAAGATCCCAATATGAGAAGTTGTTTTGGGGGGAACTTTCTTTAAATGGAACTAGAAGAAAGAGAGAGAGAGAGAGCGTGAGTGTGTGTGTGTGTGTGTGTGTGTGTGTCTTGGTAAGGGGGTGATCAGAATGCATAGATTCTTCAAACTATGTTAAGGGTGGAGCTATTTTAGGTAGAGAGGAAGCAAGACACAGACATGACAAGTATCTTTGAGTATGGAATAGACTTTCTTATAGTTGAAGGTTTTTTACATGTTTACATCACCGCAATAAGTAGAACAAGCACCAGTAAAGTAAAATGGCATAAGGACCAGTTTTGATATTCCATTAGAGGACTAATCTATCCAGAGCTTTCCCTGGTATCACTAGAGGCATCAAACTCAGAGTAGTGTTTTCAGGATTAAGGCATGATTGGAACCTGGGAGATGGAAGAAGTCTCCAAGCTGAGAGATGTCAACCTAACAGCTGGGCACCACTGAATGACTATTAGTTGGGAAGATGGAATCTAAAAACCAGTCCACAGGCACAGAAGAGAATTCTTGGGCAAGAGGAGGCATAACTAGCAAAGAACCAGAAATCTACCAGACACCATTGAAATATTTTCAGTTAAGGCCAAGAGTTTGTTGAAGAGGCGCTCCCAGCTTACCCAATTTAATTCCTAGATACAGGCAACTGTGTTCATAGTATTTCCCTCAACCACCTTACAACTTTTGGTATTTCTATATACTGGCTTGAATAGGAAGAATTCTAGTAAGGGCATTCCAGAAGTACCAATTAAGCAATCTATTCTAATCAGCTATCCACTATACATACTTAGGAGACTTCTGTGCCTGAAGATAAGATGAAATTCTAGTGGTATAACCTTAGGTCAGCAGCCTTGATGGATGTTTATTTGATTATTATTTAACACTGACTACTTAAATAAGTCCTACAACTATGGTCAACACCATCCCACTTGTCTTTCAGAATGTATCTCAATTGATATTTTCTCAAGAAACCTTCCCAAGCCCAGCCAGATGCCCCATCACCCAGCCTTCTAAATCTTCTCCTATGTAGCATTTGCCCTAAGGATATGTGTATGTGTGTGCATTAGTTTGCTGAGACTACTGAATGGAAACAGTACAGACTAGTGACTTAGGAATTTCTTTTCGTATAGTTCATGAGGCCTAATATTCTTGTAAGGACACCAGTCATATTGGATATGGGTCTATTCATATAACCTCATTTTACCTCTATTATCTTTTTAAAGGTCCTTATCTCCAAATACAGAAAATACAGACTCATTCTCAGGTACTGAAAGTAAGGACCTCAGCCTATGAATTCTAAGGAGCACCATTCAGCCTGTAACAATGTATATTAATCATGTGTCTATTAATTGGTTGTTCATTGTTGTCCTGACCACTACAGTGTAAAGTTTCATGGGAACAAGAACACTGACTTGCTCATCACTATTTGCCCAAGGCCTATTATAGCACATTCCTGATACACAGATTTTTTTATAACTATGTGCCCAATATATAAGCAACAGCCTAAATGAATAAACCACTAGAGTTGACCGCCGAAATGATTCAGAAGGATGTAATTTTAACAGTGAAAGAAGAGTTAATAGTGATTTTTAAACAAACATTCATGTTACCACAATTTTATGCTGCAGAATGTGTCAAAACCAGAGATGAGCTACACTCAGGGGAAGTACTAATTAGATAAAGGCCAGTGGAACTCCCAGAGGTGGAGAGATGGCTGGGAGAGCTGCATCATGCAGGATAGAAGTGCTCACCCTGATTAATACTTGTGGCCAGATGGTTTTAGGCTACAGCCCTGCAATTAACAGAGCTGCTCCCCAAATATTGCCCTTTTTCATTTAAGCCATTTGTATCTAGCCACCATCTGCACATCAAGTAAACGTGATAACTTTGTGAACTTCCTCCTCTGCTTCAATTAAGTTGTCATTAATGCCTCTGTATTTCAGCTAAGATAATGTTGATGAGAAAATCCCATTAGCAAGGACAAATACATAAAGAGCCACAGGGCTATGACTGTCACAACAAGCTGTCTGCTGAGCACAGAATTCAAGTTTCAGAAGACAGAAATGTGATGAGACATTCCATTTTATGGGAAACTGAGAAATGCAATTGCCTGAGCTTTGAGATATCTTGTAGAGGTTGGGAATGTTTACCAAAACAGTGATCTCTTGGGCACCTACAGCTTTTTCAAGTCCTAGTAATAGCAGTGGGGTCATTTCATTTCTTAACTTACTCTTCCTTCTTCACCACTCATTCAAAAGAGGAACTGAGGGAGCTAGATTTTTATTGCTACATCAGAACACTCAAATAGTCAAACCTGATCTCACTTCCTTTGCTCTTTCCTATTTTCTGCTTTGGTAATTCTCTCATAGAATTCACTTTGCTGACACTCAATTTAGGAAGATTTTGAGGTATCAACTCTCTGCTGGCATTATACTCAGACTTGAGGATGGAGGTATTGTCCACCTGGAGCTCATAGGCACAGTTGGAAGGGATGGTCTTGAGGCATTTGTAATGCAAGATGACCCATGCTCAGGTTAGTAGGGGAGCATTGAAGAGAGGAACTTGGATGTGTGAGAAAAGAAAGGCTTTCTAGGGACAGGGGCAACACAGCTTGGTTTTGAAGAATAAATAGATTCTGGCCAATAGAGAGGGAAGGAAAGTATGTGCCAATCAGAGGAGAGAAGTAGGAGATTGAGAAGTATAAGAACCCACAGTTGACTCAGGATAACTGGGTCACAGGGCAAAGAGAACAGACAGAATATAAAGCAGCATTCTGGCAGGGACATCAGATTTTGGGCTGTATCCTGAAGGTGATGGAGAAATACCTTTCTGGAGCTCAGCTCACTTTTTACCATGTTAATTTTTGAAGTAAGCATTCAGGCCTATATCAAGGAAACAAGGGGGTAACCATCAACAACAGTTCTATCACAATTCCTCTCTGACTCTAGTGGATGGCAAACCCTGGTGTTTTTCTTGCATACCCTGACCAAGGGTTTTCAGGATCCAGGTTACTGTGACATATGCACCGGGCTTTAACAACTAGGAAAGGTTTAACCTGTGATTTATGCGCCATGTAGCAGGGAGACCCTGCTGCTGACACTTGGCAATGGAGATTCAGCTGGTGAGATGTTCAATCAATCAATGAGCATTTGGAAAGGAAAGGATGCTGCCCTGTTGATGATGAGGTGGATACCAAAACAGAACTCGGACTCTGACCTCCAGAAACTTGTAATCTCATCGGGGTGATGAGACTGGCAGTGATGCATTCTTAATTAATGGTAAAAAGCAGTAAATTATATGAACTAAATGCATAGATCAGACAGCAGATGTTATAGGAATTTGGAAGGAGAAATGACTATATTGGTCTGGTAAAGGTAAACCTCCTTTGCTCATTTCTTGGTTTATTAACTGATTCACTCAATCATTCGGCACTTATTAAATGCCCTGCACTGTGCTAGATAGAGAATCTAGTGACTATGATAGAAAGTCAAAAAAATGTAGGCACCTGGGTGTCAGTTGGTTAAGTGTCTCACTCTTAATTTTGGCTCAGGTCATGATCTCAGGACCCTGAGATCGAGCCCTACGTCAGGCTCTGTGCTCAGCAGGGAGTTTGCTTGGGATTCTCTCACTCTCCCTCTGCTTCTCTTCCTGCTCTCTCTCTTAAATATATATATATATTTCCTGTTCCTACAGTTGAGGAGAAGAAGCTCTAGGAAAAATATTGGGTATTGGAGGATAGAGAGATGGGCTTGTATACTGGAGATCTGGGAGTAGAGGCAATGATTAGGTAAGTGTATTCACTTGGAGCATAATGAATGCCCTAGCCTAGCTACAGTAGGGAATTTGTGTAGGAACATTAGGAAATGGGATTGAGAGGACAGGTGGAGACTTGATTATAGCAGGCAAAGATTGTCAAGCTAAGCCTTTGGAGATTCAGTGACCCACTAGAAGGACATTTGCTGTGAGGTGCTACTTAGTTCAATCTAGCAAGCTGTCCTGGACCAGAAAGAAGTCAGAGGCTTGGAAAAGAGGGAGGCCATCATAAAAATTCTCAGCTGTAGTGATAAAGGTTAGAATAAAGCCTGGAGAGGGAATTTGGAGAAAAATGTGAATTCAGTCTACTGTATAGGGAAGGGTTAATAAAATTTCATAATTGATGGATAAACGGTATCCAAGAAAAACAGAACTCAGGATCTAAATTGTAGCATAATGGTACTAATAATTGTAATATGCTCTTTTACGACATGATTGACAGTTTAAGACTGCTTTGTTCAATTATTTATGTATTCCCCACTTTTTTCTCACAAAAATTGAAACTGCTTTTGAACTATTAAGTAAACATAGACATGACAGAATGTGGAAAAAGCAGCTGAATTGGGTTTTCTGGAAAAGATAAAGCCTAGAATCTTCCAAGTCAAGCCAGGTAATTCTATCTCCATTTTACAAATGAGGAAGCAGGTCTAGAGAAATTAAGAAATCTGTCTAAATTCCCAGAAATTTTAAGTGGCAGGGCTTTGAGCAAGGGGTACAAGGTAAATAAAGGTATCACAGAAATCTGTGACAAGTTATTTTCAGGGTCAGAAATAGAGTCTCTGGGGACTCTGCTGTGGCTTGAGCTAAATCTCTGCATGTTGACGTGTGGCTCTAACAGTTCATGCTTAGAAGTCCTGGGACAGCCCCTCTGTTTCAAGGGTTTTGTATTCAAACCATCAAGAGAGATGCTGAAATTAGACGAAATCTAAAAGGCAAATACCTGTTCAGTATTTGAGGACAAGAGAAATACAGAAAGGAAGAGGAGGTGAGAGAGAGCATCAAGGCTCTACAGCCTCCAGAATTATTGAATATGTCATTCTCAACCAATGGTGATTCCGCATCTGCCAACCCCAGCCTCCCCTCCCCCTAAACTCACCCAAGGAACTTTTGTCAGTATCTGGAGACAATGTTGGTGCTGGGAGTAGGGGGCTGTTACTGGCTCTGTTAAGTCAGGGGTGCTGCTAAACATGCTGCACAAGAGGCATAATGCATAACACCCTACCCCCAACAAAGAATTATCTGGTCCAAATGACGCAGTGCCAGTGTTGAGGGACTGACTCTATTTCAAGGAAAACCTTACTTCCATAAAAAAAAAATTAGGGTTTTGGTCTTTCAGGATATTACTTAACTGCTCTGAATCTCAGTTCCAACAAATGTGAACTCTAAGTTGCTGTGAAGTTCTCATTACAAAAAGTATTTAAAAAGGCATATTAAGGGGCTCCTGGGTGGTACAGTCGGTTAAGTGTCCAAATCTTGGTTTCAGTTCACATCATGGTCTCAGAGTCCTGAGATCAAGCCCCATGACCAGTTCCACACTCAGCAAGGAGTCTTCTTGAAATTCTCCCTCTCCCTCTGCCCCTCCCTCCCTCTTTCTTTTGCTTTCTCAAATAAATAATTAAATCTTTAAAAATTAAAAAAATAATAATAATAATAAAGAAAAGATGTATTAAATGCTCAATGAGATTACCTACCTAGAAAAATAAAGTCAAAGTAATTACAATTAGCTAGAATTCCAAGTTAGAGCTAAGCAGACATTCTAAGAAACAGAAGTTGAATGTGTTTTAATTCTTAGAAGCTAGAAGATCCACATAACACCAGGACCAAAGTTTCTACTTCGTATGGTCAAGATAGTGTATTATTTCATGCACAGGAAGTTCCCAGTACAGGGAAATCCATACAGACAGAAAGCAGACTAATGGTTGACTAAGGCAGGAGGTGAGGGGGTGAAGAGATTAGAGAGGTGATGGCTACATGTTACAGCGTTTCTTTTGGGGTTATAAAATGCTTTAAAATTAATGTTTTGATGGTTGCCTAACTCTGAATAGACTAAAAATAATTAAATTGTGCATTTTAGATAAACAAATTGCATGATATGTGGATTTTATCAGAATCAAGCTGTTCCAAAAATACAAATAATGAAACACAAAGTTGAATTCAATGTCAGAAAATAGAGTTTTGCAAAAGAATTGGCCATCAGTTCCTGGAGAATGGCAGGGCTGGCTTTGGAGGGGTCGAGAGCAGGAGCTCAGCCTGAGTCCCCCACACCACTTCTTCAATTCTGGCTTCAACTCTGTAACCCCATGAACCTGAGCAGCTCTCTTACTTTTCATTTTGTACCTATAGCATAAAGACAATAAAACTTGGCCTCCTGGACCATTGTGAGAGTTAGGAATTACACATTTAAAATGCGTGGCACATCATAAATATTCAATATCTTTAGCGTATTATTAGCTATTTTTATAATTTGCCTGTGTTTCAAAAGTTCATTTACAAGTTCAATTGCAAGAAGGGAAACTGATTTTGTTTGTTTGTTTTTTGTTTTCATGGAGAAAAACTTTTGAGTCTTGGTTCAGATCCTGAGCAAAGCACAGAGCAATTTCTTTAACTCTCTCTATAACAGATCTTTCCTAGGAGTGCCTTAGGCTGAATTCAGGGACCTGTGAGCAGCAGCTTTAACCCATGAGGGCAAGAAGTGAGAAAGAATGAAAACATTTCCTAACCTTTATCTCATCTTAGTTTGTTAGTCTTAAAAAAAAAAAAAAAATTGTTTACATTTTGTTTTTAGAAACTTTGAAAATTCCACTACTCTTTATTAAGAAAAAAAGAAAAAAACAAAAACAAAAACAAAACCCTAATCATTCCAGAGCATTCTAGTATTTTCTCTTTGTAATAATTTTTAACAAAATGGAAACCATAACTACATATACTATACAGTCTCAGTTTTTCTCTTATCGGGATATCACTTGCATTCTTGGACATGGTCATTTTAAATTACTTTATAGTTCATATTATTAAGTATACCATGTTCAATTTAGCTAACCTGGAAATATTGGTGGTTGTAAATTTTTGCTCTTAGAAATAATGGCATCATGAACTCTTTTCACTGTAAATCTTGGCTGCAGCTCTTGTATTATTTTAGGACTAATTCTTTGGATTAAAATTTATGGAAAATGAATTATACTTTTAGGAAATTTTTTTTTCATATTCGGTATTTTGCTTTCCAGAAAGAATGCACAGAATTATGTTGCCACCAACAATATATGAAATTTCCTATTTCCCTCTCTATCCACTAACTTGGTATATTGGTTTTTCTTCTTTTTCTAGGGGATGGCAAATATTATTTGACATCACTTACAGGTCAGAAAATTTGTATTTGTCATTATCTAATGATTTTTCCAAAATCAAATTCCACATATGAATTCTTAGAACTCCAAAGTCATCCTAATTACATCATTTTACCTCCAGGGGCTTTTCCCCATCAGATGTTCCTGGACTCAAAGCTACTGCTTTCCCAGTCTCTCCACTGAAAACTTCTATTCGTTCAGAACTTTTGGTCTCAGGGAGGTTTTCGGAGGAAAGCAACCCGATAAAATTGCTTTTCCCTAATTTCTGAATAATTACTAGGACTTAAACCTGTACTTTTAAAAAGAGAATTCTTAGAAACTAAACCTTGAAGAACCTCCAGAGCTGTTATTTTGTTATATATATGTAACATATATAGACATATTTATATGTAACATATTTTATATATATATATATATATATATATATATATATATATATATATTACACATATAACATATAAACAGAATGAAGTAGGAAGGAGGACCCAGACAGAAAGCAGATTTTTAGAAGGAAATATATCACTTTGCTTGCCTTGGAATCTGTTCCCAGATTCAGCACCTCTAAAACAAGCCTTGTTTTTCCCAGCTTCTTTTCTTCCTCTTCCGAAACCTCAAATGCTGCACTTGTTAACCAGGCTGCACAATGGGCTCTCTGGGGATCTCTGAAACTTCCAAGGCCTGGGGCCACCCTGAAGCCTGCCTTAATTAACCTGGTGTGGGGCCCTGGGACCTGTCTTTTCAGAAGCTCCCCAGGTGCTCCCTTTGTGTGGTCAGCACCGGGAACTACTGACCTAATAATTTTCTTCAGAAGAGTGAAGATTTCACATAGGCTCCCCCTGCAGGGATTCAGGACCATGGAGGAAAAGATCCAAAAGATCAAACCAAAAGGAATTGCAGACCAGAAAAGAGAAAAAAAAAAAAAAAAAAAAAGTGAAAGAAAGAAAAGGAAAAAGAAAACAAACAACCAAGCAAACTCTTACTAATAACAATGTGAAAGAGAGCGACATGGGTAGTGATGGAGGAAGGGGAGGGGACCCAGAGTCAGAACACAAAGGCCAGTTCTCTGGCCCTGCCACTCACAGGGCTCAGACTTCTTCCTTTAGGCCACGTCCATTTGTAAAAGGAGCAGAGGTTGTATATCTGATTAGCTGGGGTTCTCCCCATGGCCTCTGTTTCCTTCTTCTTTACTCTAGCTCTGATGCTTAGCAGAGCGCTGGGCTCTTAGGGGTTATTTTTTTACATCCTCTAAGTTGGATTAGTTAAGGACTTCTTTTCACCTCCAACAATCTATAGTTTGTCTGCAGATGCAGTCTTCTATATTATGCAAATGTATTTCAATCAGTATGCAAATAGGAGTAAAAGGAAGTAAAGACCTACAGCTGGATATGCCCCCCAAATGCCCCTGCCAGAAGTCAAATGTTCATCACCAGGAAACACCTGACAGAGCCTCTACCTCATTAGCAGAGTCCCTGTGGTTAGGACCCAAACACTGGCTTTTGGGAGGAAGTAAGGCTGCCAGGTGGAGCAGCCCTTGGGTTCACCCCAAGCAGATGTTCAAGGCTGCAGCAAAGACTGCTAGAAAGCTGGCTGGAAATGCAGGAGGGTCTCTTACATCTGGCCTATTGTGAGCAGATGGGGCACAGCTGCCTTGGTGCATCACAGCTGGGCCCCCAGCCTGGTGCTGTGCTTCTCCCTGGGCATCTTCTCCAACCATCTGAGGGCTCAGGGGCACAAGCTCTTTAGTAGCTATTCTGAGAAGCCCTGCAAACCTTGGCTCTGATTTTCAGTGCTTCCTTCCCAGCTGGTTTCTTAGGGACTGCTCCACTAGGCTCTACCAAATCTGATCTCTTTTACCTCTAGGAATAGCTCTTAATCCATCCCTTGCTCTCAATTTGCATTGCTGCTACTTTGGCTGAGACTCCCATCATTCTGTATCCTGGGACCAGTGCATGCAGTAGGCCCTATCAGTTCTGCTTCCAGCCTTGATTCCTCCTAGCTGTCCTCTGCCACGGGAGTCTTTTCATATGTACCTCCAGCCATGTTGTTCCCATGCTAAGGACCCCTCGTGGACTCCCATTGTTCTAAAGCAGTGATTTTCATTCCTGGCTATACATTAGAATCACCCAGGGAGCTTTTAAAAAAAATCAGATGCCTAGGGTCCCATTGCCAAGGGTTCTGATGGAATTAGCTTGACTAAAGCATTCTCCAGAATCATTTATTCAAGGAAACTGTGGAAAGCCATTCCTTGGCTTGGCATTGCAAGCCCCTGGGTGATTGGATTCATCCTCAGTTACCTTCCTATTGCCCTCTCCTGCTTCTCAGTCCAGACCTGTGCTTTTTTGTAGTTTCTCTGTCTCCTGAACTCTTGCTCTATGAGTAGAGAGCTCTTGTGCATTTTAGAAACTCCCTGAACCATCTCTGCTTTGAAGCATTTTTAGGATCCTCACATGCCATTACTTAGGTTTTCTTTCTTCTCTTCTCCCATATTACTGCACCAACCAAAACAGCAAGTGTTGTTCTTTGCTTGCTTCTCTGTTTATCCCACTACCCTGGACTCAAAGGACAGTGTTTTAACCCATGTTGCATACATCTCTTCCATTTAATGAGAGATTATAGGCACAATGTGATGTCTTCACACTTCCAGAAGGGAGGGACCACTTCGCAGTTGCTGTTCTGTCCGTTTGTTTTAGCTAATATTGTCTACTTACGATGTGGCATGAACTGTTCTACATGTACCACTGTATTAACTACTGTATAATTCTCACAATGGTGAGTAAGTCCAATCATTTCCTCCTTTTGCAGGGAAGAAAACTGAAGCAATAGGAGTAGAAACGCCGCTCAACACACAGCAGGGCACAACAGATGTCTATTGAGTGAAAACATGTGTGGCAACATGATTTTGTCACAGACACATCTTTGGGACTGGATTGGTGATTAAGACTCTGTTTCCTTCAGCACGCACCTGATGTGAACAGTCTTAATAGATGATACACTTTGTAAAAGGAAACAGTCCCTATCTTTATGACTAATTCCCAAATCAGTTGTCTCAATCAAATAGTCCATCAGGGAAGTATGCACCAAAGACATCTGGGGCATGAGAACAAGGAGGATTAACTTGTAGTAAACACCTACTATGGGGTGCCTGAGTGGCTCAGTCTGTTAAGCATCCACTCTTGACTTGGGCTCAGTCATGATCTTGAGGTTGTGGGATCAGAACCATGCATCAGGCTCTGTGCTAAGTGAGTAGTCCGCTTCAGATTCTTTCTCCCTCCCCCTCTGTCCCTCTATGCTCTCTTTCAAAAAAATAAATAAATAAATAAATAAAAATAAATAAAATCTTAACAACAACAACAAAACCCACCTACTATGCCTGCAACTGTCCTAGAAACTTCCCTGCCTGATCTCAATTGATCCTTTTACAATGACACAAAGTGGGAATTATGATCTTTGCAGATGATAAAGCCAGAGTTCAGGGAAGGCAGGTAACTCAGCCAGTGTCACAGCCAGTTGAGGAAAAACGTTGGGAATGAACTGGTCTGTTACTTCTCTCAGATGGGAGGCTGCCTCTGCCTGGCACAAGAGTTTAGTATTCTTCATCTATTTTTGCCTTTAAAAACAGTTTATTTTTTCCTAAAAAAAAAGGCAGATAAGGCACTTGTGGAAAACTGTGAGAAAACTGAAGTCACCTATAACCCCACCACGCAGAGATGAAATCACCATGGACGTTGGAATTTTTTTTTTCCTTTCAACATTTTACTCTGCATTTATATAGCAAGAGATCTGTTCACATGGCCCCGCCTGTTGTTGTAGTATACAGAAAAATTTGTGTTTTCCCTTTTGTTCTGAAACCAAATGTATCAGATGCAGCTCAGCCACTTTAGAAATAATAGAATTAGAGCAGTAAACAGAGGAAGAAAGGTGAAGTGTGTGGAAACGCGGGGTTTGTAGTTTAAGTACAGGGACACAAGGGGTGCTTGCTGAGACACACAGGGAGCACAGCAGGGGAGGAGCGTGAGCCCCCCTTGCTCCAGACCGCCCTACTCAATCAACCCCATGCCGGCCTTTCCTGTTTCTTTTGCAGGAAGCAGCTTGAACGATGGCTTGTGGCATTCCGTTAGCATCAACGCCAGAAGGGACCGCATCACTCTCTCTCTGGATAATGACGCAGCATCCCCAGCCCAAGACACCACCCGTGTGCAGATTTATTCTGGAAATAGCTACTACTTTGGAGGTAAATTCCCCAGGTTTTGAAAGTAAAGGAGGGAGGGAGAATGCAGTGAACAATTATTTTGCCCTGATTATTATTATTTTTTTTTTTTTGCCAATTAGACCATTCACACACACACACACACACACACATACGGGTACCCACTCCCAAGCATGAAATAATGAGAAGCAAACTCTCTGACAGCTGTGCAAATATAAACTATCTAGGTCAGGACAGAGGAAGAAAAAAAAAAAAAAACAAACTTTAGCTATAAGAGCCGGTGTTATATAACATGTCCAAAGGAGGTTTTTGTAGCTGTGCCAAGCTCTGTGATCACATTGGTAAGGAGAAAGTCAGCTGAAAACTTGGAGAATATGTACCAACAGTCAGCAATACGTGCAAAAGGAAAAATCCAGGCAGAAAGGCACAACCAGCAAGTTCAGCTGTCTAGGCTATTCCTCTGCCACTTTACTGTCTGAATCCCCATCTGTTCCTTCCTTCCTGACATCCCTGGATGCCATGTCCATGAAGTGGGGCTCTACAAATGGGAAAGGTCTAGAAGGCCCATGAACCTGTAGCTTCACATTTTGCTGACGGTACAAATCCAGCTCTCTCCGTTGCAAGGTGGATCCTAGTGACCTTCCCAATGAAACACAGGGCAAACTGGAAAGGATGAAAAACATATAAGTAGGAATTTACTGCATTTTTATGGGTGCATGTGCATTTGTATTTAGTTTTTTTGAAGGCATTTCTTTCATGAAGAATATTAGTATCTAATTTCCTAGTCACCTGTTTGCATTAGAGAAACAGTCCCTGAGCGTAATCTCAGTCGCTGTCTGACCTTGAGAGAGACACTGATGGCCCCTGAACTTCTTTACCGAGGACATGGGGAGCAGAGCCAAATTGCTGGAAGACTGGAGTAAGGGCAGGGTGTGCGTGTATAGCACAGTGCTCCCAACGCGGCAAGGGATGGACAAACTGGCATTGACTTTTGCAAATATGGGCATGGCTGGACCTGTTCTCAGGTTGCTAATTCTTTTTCTGTTAGGAAATGGAAGGGAAGTATTGTGTAAAATTATAAAGTACAGTCTCTCAAATAGAATTTACAAATCACTTCTCTCATGTCGCACACGTGGGTAAGCCTTGAAATACAAATGGGCATTGCACAGATGTAACAAACGCATCTGGACATCCTGGAAGAAATGAAGCGTAGAGCAATACTTTTGTGGTTTGATTTTAAGACACCCCAGGAAGGTCCTCTGTCCTCTATTCTAAATCTTCTTCATATATGCAAGGACAACGGATTCCTCCAAGAAGGGAGAACTTCCATTCGCTGTACATGGTTTATGGGTCTTACCTCATTTAATTCATGGGGTAACTTTGTGAGGTAGGCAATTTTAGCCCCATTTCACAGATAATAAGACTGGGGTTTGTTGAGATGAAATCATTCGTGCAAATATTAGAACTCACCCCTAAGTCTGTGGTCTCCACAAACCACTAGTTTGGGACAGCAAGAGGATGCTAGAGAATGTAACAAAAAGGCTACCAAAGAAGGGCTCTTGGGCGCCCCACAGATACATTTTACAGACTGCATCATTTTTGCATCACATTCAATGTTTCCCTAACAAAGAGAGAGAAGCATTCTTGTACTTATTTCTGGGGAAAACAGTGTTCAATAATGATGGCATCTGAAATGTCTCAAAGGGAAAATGTTTGCCTTCCCCAAGTTTAGAGGGCACTGGGTTTAGAAGGGGAAGGTTTATCTGTGATTTAAACAGTATTTAAAGAAGCTCCCCACACGTAGACTGTAAACTTAAGAAAGGTGAAAAATGAGTTTGAGTAATAATAGTCAGCTTACATAAATTCTCTCTACAGCTTCAATTTAGAACTTGTAGCATCTCTCTTCACTTTATAGTGTGCCTGTAAGCTGTTAGCCAGCTGCTGGGCTTCTGCCCAACAGTGACTGTCTATTAGAAATGGCTGAAATAATTCCCAATTATTTATGGGTTATTGCCATGTTTTCAAGCTTACATTCCCATATGCTCTGAACCTATTAAAACCATCAGGATGGAGTTTATAAAGAGCACAAGCACTCATATATCTACGTTACTCTGTACCTGTCTTAATGAGAAGCAGATATGCCCTAGTTGCTAGCTATGTTAAATCAGTGTAATGGATTTTTTTTTTTTTAAGAACACTCTTTAAAAAGGTACAGTGTTAACCTTTCACGTGTGCTATTACAGCCCTATAACTATGTGCATTTAAACCCTTGGTTCCTTTGGTGTCGGGATTTGCTTTGCACAACTCTTCAAAATTCCAGTTACGTTCCTATGTGTACCTTTCTCAGGAACTAAGCCTGTTAATGCTAACAATTAACCAGACAATTACTCTGCCACCATCCTTACCCAAAGCGTAATTTCTTTTGAAAGTGTAATTCAGAATTGAATTGTGCATTTAGAGTGTGTTTTGAGACAGAACCAACATTCCCAAGAAGTGATAATGTGTTGCCTCCTTGGGATGAGTGAAGTATACCATGCAACAGAATGGTGGGTAGTTTACTGATAGGCAAAAAGAAATAGGAATGAGATAAATGTTAAAGTAGTGGTATTCCCTTTAACATATTTTGTTTTCTGTTCTGTACAGCGATTGAGTATGCTCCATTTTGTACCAATTCCTTCTCGGAGAATGCTAGGATTTACAACAAAAATGCGTGCACTGCTGTGAATGAAAAAGCCCCAAAATAATTAGACCTCCAGGTCCTCCATCAATAGGTCGCTAAAGCAATGACTGATCATTTCAGTATTCTTCTTCATTTTTTTTCTCTGTCCCACAGGGTGCCCCGACAATCTCACCGATTCCCAATGTTTAAATCCCATTAAGGCTTTCCAAGGCTGCATGAGGCTCATCTTTATTGATAACCAGCCCAAGGACCTCATTTCAGTTCAGCAAGGTTCCCTGGGGAATTTTAGTGATTTACACATTGATCTGTGTAGCATCAAAGACAGGTAATTATTGTCTCTTCTCTGTTCTCCCACCCCCTTCCCATTCTCACTGTTCTAAATATGAGTTTCTTTAAGCAAAATTCTAATCCACTGACATTAGCCACATTAGACATAATTGAGTCGCCTAATGGAAAATATTTCTGAAAGGATTTCAGGCCCAGAGAAAAATGGTTTAAATTAGTTGAGTCTCTCTTCCTGTTGACTTGCAGTAAATGGGATATGCAAATTAAATCAAAATACAAATTTGTGACAGGATTAAAATTTTATGCATAAATAACATTTGATTAGTGTGAAGTTATGAGTAAAGCATAAAGGAGGGAGGGATTACTTTTCTCTTAAACCATTTTTATTCTCTACTGCAGTGAGCGTCCCTTCTAATGGGGGCAGGTGAGCATCAGGCCCTCAGGGTCTAGACCAGAGGTTCAGATGGTGCCAGGGGTGATTCCTGGAGTGGCTGACCTTTGCTGTTGCTACCCCTAACCCACTGCTCCTTTGGCCCAGAAGAGATTAGGCAGCAGACAGAGAGAATCTGCACTTACACTCCGCAGCCCACAAATCTAGCAGAAGCTTGGTTTCTCTCTTTATTTTTTCTGGGCCCTGACTCCTCTTGTATTTAAAGTTTCTAGGTTCAAAGACCTGCTGCAGGAAGTTAAAGATTCTGAATTTTCAACCAGGTTTATTATGATCTCCACGTTTCATCTCTAGCACTTCTTTCATTCTCACAATTTTGCTCATTCCTGTCAAAATAGCACTTATTAAATGGGTGAATAATATGTGTTAAGTGCTTGCCTATGAGTTGGTGATACAGGGTCTCTGCTCATGTCTCATTGGGGAATAAATTAGCCATTAGGATAAAGTACAATAGTCACCCACGAAGTGCACCCTTATTTGTGGGACATATGGCAGCTACAACTCAGTCTGACCTTAGGAAGAATTAGGTCAAAAAGGATTTTAGGAAGTGGTGCTGAGCTGGATCTTAAGGAAGCAGTAAGACTTGGCTGAGGAGTGGAGAGGAGGTGCTGGGATAAGATGGGTTCTCTGGACGTAGTGTCAGAAATGACAGAGAAGTAGGAGAAATCATGGCTGGCAAGTCGTTCATCAATTCAACATGCCGATTTTTCATTTTAAAATCTCTGATGTTGGGATGCATTTTATAACTGATGGTGTATCATCGTTCAATAAGCATTTCTTTCTTAGTGGCATATAAAATAATGGTATGTCAATTTCTTTCATGAGTACTTTGTAGTTTTCTGAGTATAGATTCTTAGCCTCTATCATGCTTAGTGAAATAAGTCAATCAGAGAAAGACAACTATCATATGATCTCCCTGATATGAGGAAGTGGAGATGCAACATGGGGGGTTAAGGGGGTAGGAGAAGAATAAATGAAACAACATGGGATTGGGAGGGAGACAAATCATAAGTGACTCTTAATCTCACAAAACAAACTGAGGGTTGCTGTGGGGAGGGGGGTTGAGAGAAGGAGGGTGGGGTTATGGACATTGGGGAGGGTATGTGCTATGGTGAGTGCTGTGAAGTGTGTAAACCTGGTGATTCACAGACCTGTACCCCTGGGGATAAAAATATATTATATGTTTATAAAAAAAATGCATGGGGAAAAAAATGGTATGTCTTACAATGAAGAGTGACTTAGAGTCAACAAACTATAGCTTGGTGGGGGTGTAAGGTCATTGTAGTGGAGTACGTAGTGTGAATATGGTTAGAGATGGGGGCCAGTAGCCACTATGAAGAAATTTGTGTGCCTGTGGGTTGTGGCCTCATGTGCTAGGTGAGAATCAGGAAGGAAGGTATGAAACTTGCTTCCTATAAAGAGTAATCAGGAAAAAGTAAGAAGGATGGATTGGAAGAGAACCAGCCCATGCTGGGAAGTTAACTGCCCCTGTCTAGGGGAGCAATGATGAGAAGTAGCAGGTGCCTCTTCGAGCAGCACAGAAATCAGCTCTGCAGGTTATAGTCTCCACTGATGCTCAGAATGACCAATATAATTTGATGGAGCTTTATGTACATGTTTCTCTGTTAATACCACGACACATGGGATCCTCAGCAAATCACACAGACTTCCTGGCTCTTCTGCTTCATTTTTTTCTTCTTTTTTTCTATTTGACCAGCTGGAAAAGTGGGTAATAAAATGTGTGCTTCATTAGAATGTGCTAGCTTAGAGATCTCAGAACAAGATACTACACAGAATGGTTGCCACCCCTATAGTCTATTCACAACGATGGGGAAGCGTCCAACTTCATCAGCCAGCAGAGCCTTTTGCAAAGTGGAGTTGAATAGAGGGAACATTTATCAATAGGGATCTCTTATGATACCTTAATTTCTAATCAAGGATGCTCTCATTATTTTCGATTACATGAAAGTCATTGCCATCTATACTGCATCATTACTTTTGTGTAATTGTAGTCTGTATAATTGTATTACATACAATTGTGTTTTGGTTAATTGTATAATAAGGGATTGTGTTTAGTTTAGTGAGTAAATGGTACGTTTGTCTTGATTTACCAGACAACGCCTCTAACAGAAGGGGATACTGTGGTAAAAGGCTTTGCTTGATTAATTGTTTCTTGAACTTATATTTAACATTTGTTGGAGAGGATAAGAGTTAGAAAAACTGGTGGGTTCTAAGTTGTGTGTTTTATTTTTAATGTGTTGGCTAATTGAACTTGATTTAAGAGCAAATGCAAAGTCTTTGTTTAGACAGAGTTTGCCACTTGGAGGTGGCATAGGGTGGGGTGGAAGAGGTTGGGGTGGAGAAGCCTGGTTCTGTGCGTGTGTGTGTTTTCTCTTGGCTGTGTTTTTTCTGAACTGTGCTCCATTCAGGAAAGTCCAAGGAGAATAGCATTTTAACTGACCCAAGAGTCTCTTCTCTCCCAGACTCAATTTTCTGCCCCTTCGTCTTTGCCTGTAGAGACCCAGGCCTCCTTCTGGCCTCTATGTGGTTGCCTGCCCAGCCCTCGATCTCCCTCAGAGTGAGCTGACCTGGCTGGCCAGAGGGAGTCTGCCTTCTCAGTGTCCTTTAAGGCTCTCAGTGTCAGTCACTGTGGGAAAACCAAGGTAGCATTCATAGAAGAGACACAAACATTCCAAAAATTGAAGAGCTTCCTCTAATGGGGGTCCCTTAAGCCATTTGCCTTTGAGGGGGTGCCTCTGTTGCCCAGCCTGAGCAAATTCACAAACCAGCTGTGAGACAATGCTGGTAACAGCTGGGAGCATCCCTTCTCAGGGATTAAGGAATCTAAGCTAATAATTTGCATTCCGATCATGGGAAAATTATCAAGTCTTCTGATCTCAGGGAAGAAAGGAAGTGGAGTAAGTGGCCTGGACCCCAGTCTGGCAGCAAAGAAGGCTGGCTTTAGGACGCACCATCTGTACAACTGCCCAATACATAACAGTCCAACAGTGAGTTAGGAGAAGGAGAAAGGGCACCTTTTTAGGAATCACATTTGGGACAAGACAGCATTCCTAGCAGACCCCACGCACTTTCAATAGTCTTTCTAAGCCTCTAAAATATGATGTTCATCTACTATCCCTCCTCTGTGGGCTGAATCTTCAACCTCACATTTTCCACACCCTAGACCCCTGTACTTATCTCTTGCAACCCGTCTTGGCAAAACATGATATTCTAAACTACATAGAGTGAAGTCACCCTTAATAAATGCTTCATTCCATGAACGGCTTTATCATACCCTCAGGTACTCAACCTCATAGATAGGGATTGAGGGAATGAGTGAGGCAGTCTTATGTATAAACTTATGTAGTGTAAGATGTGGTACAAGCTGCCAAAACCCTGGTGATACAACACCATCAGTGTCCCCATTTTTTACAGAGGGTAAATTAGGACCTGGAGACATATGCCACTTTCTCCATGGCCACAGGATTGAATTTGTGGCTCAGAGTTAAACACTACCAGGTTTGCTCCCTTGTACTTCCACCCAACAGGCACTGACCTGGAAATGGCAGTCATTGTGTGTCTGTGGCTCTTACACAAGCAACCCCATCTTCTGCCAACCATATAAAATTTTTTCAGGGATAATCAATATATTCATTCTTTGTAAACACCGGGTGCCTAATGAGATTTCGTTTAGAAGGGGGGCATTCAAAGTGGCATGTGGTGCAAAGTGGGTGGTTTCTGAGTGAAGTAAATCCTGGTGATACAGGTCAGGAAGTGCCTCTCCCCAGGATTTTTGTGGAAAGATCTACCAAGTCACTTGGAGGAGCCATGCCAGTCCTGCTGAGTCCAAAATCCAGGGCAGGAGAAGCAAATAACCAAATGTTGTCTACGGATTTGATTGGAAGACTGGATCCAAGTTGTGAAGCCAAACTTGGAGGAGCAAATAGGGAAACTGTCTGAGGTGGGGGCAGGTGGAAGTCACACCTAGGGGAATTCATTAATCTCTGGGTAGGTGGCAGCAAACTTGAGAGGTGATAGAATGTGTTTAATTTCCAGTCTACTACTTAGCAGCCTGAGATACAACACATATTATTTAACCTTTTTGCTTCTGTTTCTTCTTTGTAGAAACAAGATCATAAAACTTACATTCACAGTGAGAGTTAAATGAGACAGTGTGAGAAATCAGGTTCATAGCTGCATGTCTAGTAAACAGTAGCTACTCAGTAAATGTTCTCCAGATTAATTTCCATAGTCAAAGGTTTGCTAGCCCTCTAGAGTCCAGCTTTCTAGCTCTCTAGAAAGGAGAAGGCTCGGGTCTTCCTCTGAAGTTCCTCAAGCCCAACATGGCCAAGTGATCCCCATAGTTTCTGGGATGGATCCCCATACATATACCCCATACATGCCCTCAAGTCAGTCTGCTCAGTTACTTGGACTTTGCACTTTGATTTCCACAGAAATGCTCTCTGGGCTACCAACAAACATCCATTAGAAAGGTGCCCATCTATTTGGGTGCCAAGGTTGCAGTCTGTGGATTCTCCTAAAGCATTCCTTCTCAGGGCCTGGATAGGAAAAGGAAAGCATGTGATAGATATACCAAGGGCACAGAGTTTAAGACAATCCTCATTTCCTGGTTCATGTACCTGTGGACCCTGAATCTACATAAAACTGGAAGTGAGTGCTTCATTAAGTTTTGTAGGCAAATTACAGCATGTTTACATCAGAATGATAGGAGGGATACTTAAAAACCAAATTACGGGGCCCTATCCCTAGAGTTTCTGATTTTACTACGGTGGGCCAGGGGATTTGCATTTCTAACAAATTCCAGGGTGCTGGTGGGCTGGTCCTGGGACCAGACTTTGAGTACTACTCCCTTAAAACCTTTGATCCTGAAGGTCAAGGTATTGTGTAGATTCTGTACAAAAGTGGTGTAGGTGTGGGTTAGAGGGATGGTTCTTGCCCCCACTGGGCCCCCAAGCAGTTGCCCTTCTGATCAGAATCTCACAGGGTCTCTGAAAAGTTCCAGCAGCTCTGTCTCAATGTCCATCTCCAAAGGGGTGTTGAAATCAGTCCCTGGGACACTATTGGTGGGTGGACACAATTGAATTCCATCTCCCTCCAGACTATCCTGGTTTATGTCACTCAGCTTCTCCCCTCTTTCCCATTACAAACAAATTTTTTGGAAATGTAAATGAAAACAGTTGGATCTTCAGTAGTGCCTGAGCAAAAGGATATTTTGATGTGGAGGGAGTGTGGGTCTTAGAATGCCTGCAGCTGCCAACGAACATCTTTCTCTTTGTGTTATCTGGGGGGCAGTTGACTTGCTGGCCTGCTAGAAGTTATAGCTCCAATCTTTCTCCCTCTACCTAAGCCTCACACCCTGTGGGTGGTGGTGGTGCCATTCTACTGAGAGTAACTCCACCCTTTGAAGCATATTGCTCCAAACCTTTATAAAGACTGATAGAGACTGATTTCATCTGGTCTTCTGGTGCCTGGCAAAGGGTCTCCGTGGTCATGGGTCGCATTTCCTGCCTCCCTTCCTCCCAGAGTGATGGTATTAAGGAACCATCCTCAAAGATCATCTGACTCTGGTTTTGCATAGAAGGTAATGGAAGACGAAGCAGAGTGTGACAAAGCCAGTATGGAAGTTGGGTCTTTGCTATTGTATCTTATGGAGACTCTTTTGCTTTGACCCTTTTAAAAAACAAAACAATTTGCTTGTTCCAGTGAGAAAATCACATGTGAAACTCTGCTTTAAAATGTCTTGCACCAGATAAGTTATGAAATACAGCTTCTCATTCCTAACCACTTCCTTTTCCCCCAACATACATTCGTTTAAGAAAAGCATCTGCTAAACTCTCCGGTCAAGATTCTTACCTTCTTGGTTCAGAGTTTGGAGTGTTGTAAACACTGAGGGTGGAGAAGCATTATTTTGGATGACCTCCCATAAACAGACTTATGCTAAAAACCCACTCTGTGTGTAGGAGTCTGTTAAAAACAGTAGGCTATATAAAAAGATTACATTTCATGGTAATGCATATGTTTTAGTTCTTCTCTAAAATTGAAAGCCTTTCCATTGGGTGCCAGAAAAGCCATTGTAAGGCCAATGCCCACACAATCTGAGCTTCTAACTCTAAAGTGAGAAATGCTACAATATGGTGTTCTCCTTTAAATCATGGGATGGAGCCAACATCAAAACGAGAGCACTTCTGGTGTTTTTATTTATCATTTTAAGTTGATTTCATGGAGGAAAAGAAAGGTTATAGTTTATATAATAGATACTGAGCAAACATTCTCTAAGTATTTCATTGAATTCTCTCTGCAGTCCTGCAGTCCACAAGAGTGGTTCTCAAAGTGTGGCTCCCAGACCTGCACCTGGCAACTTGTTAGATGTGCATATTCTCAGGTCCCAGCCCACACCTTCTGTATCAGAAACTGGGGGAAGGGGAGCAACTTGAGTTTTAAAAGCACCCCCCTTCACCACCCAGAGATTCTGAGGCAAATTCAGATTTGAGAATAATGGGGTTGCTCTATTATTATTATTTTAGGGATAAAACTACCCCTGCTTAGGAAGGTTCAGTAAGCTGCCTAAGGTCACATTTTTCGTATTTGGTGGGGCCAGGACTCAAATCCAGATTTTGGTGATTCTTCAATCCATGGAGAGGTAGAGGACCTATTGCTGAAAGGCCCGAGAAAGAGGTGAGATGTGCTCACTCATTCAGATCAAGTCAAGGGAATATCACTGAGGAAATAAGACTTCAAGAGCTTGATGGGTGGGCTGGGCTTAGGGAGGTCAGACAGGCTGTTTCATGATGGAATGCATGATGCTGGGACTGAGAAAGGGTGAGGTGCTAGGCATTTGTTTGCCTGTGTGGGAAAAGCTGCACTGGCATCACTGGATAAAAGAAAATTTAAAGTCAAAGCCCTAGGGAATTTGCAGCAAATGAAACACATTAAAATCTGAATAACAGACTATGTTAATAGTTAATCCTAAAATACGTTTACTGCGTACCGTACCAAGACATTTTTACGTGTGTGTGTGTGTGTGTGTTATCCTCACAATAACCTATGAGGTGGGTAATATTATTAACTTTGTTGTACAGAATGAAATTGAGACAGAGTGACACTAAGTAACTTGTCCAAGGTCACACAGGGAGATCATGGCAGAGCCTGGCTACAAACCGAGGAGTCTCATTGAAGAGGTTTGGCCTCTCCTTGCACCTAACCACTTCTAACTTTGCAGTTAGGAGGCATCCTGTATCCTTCAGCAGGATTGCAAAGTAGACAATGATGTGCTTTCATCTTGTGTCCTAGTCACGAAGCTGGTTTATTTCTGCAGGAATAGATGGACCCCCAAAGATATCTGAAGGGTTATACCCTAGCAGCTAATTGTCACAACCTTGTGACAAGCACATGGATGCTCAGAGAGCTTAAAGTCTCCACCTTGATATCTTTGCCCTGGTTAGGGGAGGGAGGAGCCTCAGAACTTACTCGGAATGATTGCCTTGAGGAGGCAGATTTTGAGTGGATCTGTTTTAATGACATTTCATCTAGAAAATACTGATTTACTCCACCACTTATTAAATGAAGTTTATTCTCTCTACCACCTATGTTATAGTTCTTTGAAAGTCAGGGGAAAGAAGGACATTGGAGAAATATGCAACTTGGCTTTGATTTGAATAAGTGACCATGAACAAGTACATGTGTGTTCTGTTACTGATCTCATCTCTCTCGCCCCTTGTTTTTACAAGAAAAGCAGATCATTGTCTTTATGAAATGGCACTTCTCTACTTGTGCATGAAGAAGGGCACCAGGGCACCTTTGATTTATGGAAAACACAGAGTGCCAACAAAGCCAAAGGTGGCACTTCTTTCTGTCCCATCGGAAGGTGGTGAGACTGGCTGTTCCCTCACCAACCAGTAATCTGAAATATTGATGCAGGAAACAAAGCCAGAACCATGAGCTGGGTGAATGGTCCCAGGTGCTTCCAAAGAGGAAGGATTCATTCTGAGAGCTATAGTTATGAGGTTAAGGTGAGGTACGCACCTTCAGAGAGCAGTAAGAACATGTCTTTCTAAATCAGGAGGTACTTGGAGCAACTCTCCTGAGACATACTGGCTAAGAAATTCAGATGTTTTCGATGACACAGAAACCAAGGCAAACTTTTGATCTGGATCAAAACATGGGGGAAAGAAAGGCTATTTTAGATTCTCAAGTGACTTCTGGCAGGCAGTGCTTATATTTAATTGTGCAGAAAGCATTTCTAAATTAATAAGTAGAAAGAGATTTTTCTTTCTTGCTCCCTTCACACAATCATTACATCACTATGCCTCACCCAACACTCTGATAAAGGCCTTCCATCTGTTTCCCCTGTTCTCCAAAGAGCGTGACTTTCTATGTGGCCCATGTCACATTCGGTTTTTTCCTCATTTACATTGATGTCCACTCATGGGGCCACTGAGTCAGAGCCCTTGTTACCTTTAACACTCTTTTTCCCTAGTCCAAAAGCATGCATCAGTGGCTCATTGTAAGCACTGTTTATGGGCACAGTTGGAAGAGAAAAGGAGGTTAATATGTTTTTAGTTGGGGAAAAAGCAGATGTGACCTGCGATAAAATGTGCCCACCTGTTTCTGCTGCAAAACCTACATTTAGAATCAGTTCTCTGCTATTTTTATCTTGCATTAAGATATTTCACAGGAAGTCCCCAGAACTGGAATCTGGCCTCCTGGGTTTTACTGTGACCTGACTTCTGAAGGCTGGGTTTGGCTCCACTGCTGCCTGCAGAATGTGTACAGTTGCTGTGATGATATGCCATTGCTGTAACCATCACAAAAGGGAAAGTCGGCTTTCCTGGTCAGCGGATGAGGGAAATCCACTTTCACCTAAATTCAAGAATTCACCTTATGGCAGAATCAGACTCAGGCTTTCGAGGGGGTGAAACCCCTGCTGTTTGCATTGAGCCTGACTTTGGACTCAACAAGTCACTGCGCCTTTTCCTATCTCAGCTTCCTCTATGGTCAAACAGGGACAACAGATGCACTTTATCTCTTGAGGGTGTTAAATGAGAGCAACGTGATATTACTGCCTCCCTCTTGGACTTGTGGTAAGGAATGACTGAGAGAAGGAAGATAAAAGTTCTTAAAGTTAAAACAAGAGAGACAGAAATGGATGGGTCTGTATGTATCTCAGCAGGCCAGATTTTAGAAAACCCATATATGAGCAAAAGAAGATGACACTTTCCTGAATAATTTACCTACATCCATAGCCTATTTTATTTTTTGGACAAGTGATTAATGTTTTCACTTGCTTCAAGTTACAGATTTGAAGTCTTCCCTCCAGGTTTAGCTTCATCTCAACAGACCGCTTCAACGTGACTTACTAGGGTCTTTCTCTCCTAACATTGGGATATACTGTGGACCAAGCCGGAGAGTATCTCAACACCTGGAAAATGCAAAGGGAAGTGTTACACACCTAAAGCAGATAGTTATGCAAGAGAATATGAACATATCATATATAGTCTCTGCACTTGTGTAATACTTCATGTGTCCAGAGCACCATTAACTTTATTATGACAAAAAATGTCATTATCATCTTGCTACCTGCTTTTATCCAAATTGAAAAACATGATTTTCACTATAATAATTTGATAAGGGGCTATCTCTGCCCTCAATGTTAAAATAATCCCAGATGGTGTTTAGCAGCTCAGGGTTTATAGATTTGACCAGATAATTTTATTGAGAATTACAGAACCTCCCACTCTGAAAAGAGATTGGATGCACAAGTTTCAGAATTTGCAGGTGCACAAATGTGCACAGGCATTTACACACACAGTACACAAAATATGACACTATCCAGAGAGTCCTGGTGTACTTCTTATTCCTGTTCGTTGAGAGACTGTCCATGCTCTGCTAATCTTCCTGTGGGACCCACACATTCATTCAGCAAGTCTTTTCAGAGAGTTTACTATGTGCCAAGCACATTTCCCCCCTGGAGATCCAAGGCTGTGCATGACACATAGTTGCTGGTGTTTCCCCTGCTGTGGTCTTCCTGGGATCCTTGGATCAGGAGTTTGTTTGTTACTATTGTGAATCATTCATACACTCTTCATTCATTCATTCATTCATTCATTCATTCATTTATTCATATCTTATATTTAGAACCTCTCTGCTGGACCAGGGGTTGGGTAGGAGCTGAGATTTTACTTACTTGCTGAACAGAGTAGATTACCCCTGACTTCAGAAAGCTCCATGGAGAGACAGATTGACCAAATAATCTTGGACATAATCATACATGCTCCCAAATAGGAGGATCGGTATGAAGTGAATACACAGAGTGCGAGGGGAGACTGAGAGGAAAGCTGGTTTTTAAGGGGGTGCAGGCCCTGTGTCAGGAAAGGAAGTGGGTGTCATTGTTCTCAGACTCTGCGAACAGAACCAGTCCGGATCAATGACTTTTCTCAGAGGTTTGCCCTTTCCAATCCCTCTTACAAACCTCTGGCTGGTGATTCTGATCTCAGTGTCCTGCCTGTGTGTCTTCTGCTGAAATCAGAAGACACACAGGGGGACTAGGTTATAAGTACTGGAAAATTCTGCTTTCCTTAGTGGGAAGAAACTTCCTAACTGGGTTTTTAACTGAAAACAAATTTCCTAAATTTTCCCCAAATATGAGTGTGCTGGGAATTCCTCTGTGTGCTAGGCATAGTAAATCCCCTTAATTCATCCTGATCCCCACATAGACTGTCTTGGCTGCCATGGCTAAAGGGTTTACTTTTACCTTCTAGTAGCACATTTCTAATATCATATAGGCTGCTCATACACTTAGCAAAATGAAAAAAAAAAAAAAGACAAACCCCACAAAAGTCCATGTCTTCCCATCCAAAATAAACACCCGTATAAAAGTGGGAATGATATTTTAGCTGGCACTTTGGTAAAGCCCAAGAATCTGAAAGTGACAGGAGGCATATGCATTTTAAAGGTCATTCCAATTACCATGCTTACTCATGCTAAGCGCAGCTCTGGGGTTCTTGCGAGAAGATCCACACATGGGAGTGGGAGGGGGATGAGAACATGTGGTGGGCAGCACTTAAGCAAATAGTAAGGACGGTGATACAAATTACTATTGTTTCCAGTGATATGAAATAATTCTTCAACATCTGAGACATCTGAGAAGAAGAGGGGAGGCAAGCATTGATAAAGAACAGGGTGAATCCTCACAGTTCTAAAAAATGTTGATGCCATGATGTCTTTTCCTGGAATCCACATTTTGCATGGTCGTGTGGGGATGTATGAGAAGAGGCCCTGCAGATGAGCTCCTGGCTGCATTAAATTTGCCATTTGCAGCCACTTCATTCTTTACATCATAGAGAATTTGTAACACAACTTTTCTTGATAGAATTATCCTAAATGTAGAGCCACTTTTGAGATAGGGAAATAAAATAGCAGAGAACTATTCTCTTAGTGGCAGTTTGCCTCATACCTCTCTCCTGCTTCCTGAAATATGCATTTTATTACAAGTCTAGTTGTGGCGAAATTCAGATTCTGGGCCTACATGTCACATGCCCTCTGGCACTGGATGGAGTGAGGCATTAAATGCAAACATCCACATCCCCCTGCTTGCCTTTTGAGGTCTCCTTTGACCTCTCCTCCCTTTTCTTTCCTATACCCCTTACCTCCTAAATTAATGCATCATTCTATCTATATGCATTTACTGAGCATCTCCTGTGTTCCAGAATACATATAATCTCTGCCTGCAGGACACTTAAGAGCAAGAAAGCCAGACAAAATAGCAGACATTGTGCATAGGGACACTGGTGGTACTGAGGGGCATGAAAAACTTCATGTAGCTTTACCTCTGAGCTGCATTTTGAAAGGCAAGCAGAAGTGAAAATAGCAATGGAGGGGCACTCCCAAAGTGGACATACTCCCTGCCCCAGAGCAGTTGGTCTCATTCCAGCCCCCAGGCACTTGGCTGGAGTTTCCTCCCACATTCTTTTCCCCCAAATTTGCCCATCTCTCAAAGACTCCTTTGAATCCCGCCTACTCTGTAGAGTCTCCCTGACTCTATGACTGATGCTCACAAAGACCTTTCCTTATGTGTCTGTCTCTAGCACCTTCTTTTCTCTTTCATTTAGCCCGCAGTCATGACTGATACCTGTTTTATACCTTGCCTTCCGTGAGAAAGTCCGTGATGTCTACTTCTGCCTTCTGTTGAGAGCACATGCTTTGCAGTTATTGTTGAATAAATTGAACCTTCATAGAATCTGCTGTCAGTAGCTGGGGATGAACTGCATGTGTAACAGACAGAACTCAACACCTGGAGTTGGATGTAGTACCTTCTCAAGAGACGGAATGAAGTCGATCATCTTTAATATCTTTGCATGTCTCAAACTCTGGAGACGGTTGTCCAAGATTTGGGAATTAAGGCCCTTTACCTCTTTCTCATGTTGAAAACTTCCCCATGTGGTTCGCACCAAGTATTGCTCTATTTGAATAGCTAGAGCGCCTAATAAAAGCAGCTGGTGCCAGCTGTCATCATTCACGTGGTGTTAAGTGCTCCTTCTGTAAGCACTAGCAAGCAAGGGTATTTTTGTTTAGCAAGGCCATCATAAAATTAGACAAGCAAACCAGAGCAATGTGTTTGAAAATGTAACCTATAAATATTACAGTGGAAGGAAGCACATGAGCACATTATCCTTATTACAATCTTATGCTTTAAGGAGAAATGGGGGGGGGAGTTGCAGCTCTGCAAGAAAAGGGGAGTCTGAATAGAAGCCAGCTCTAGAGAAACATACAGAATGTCTGTGGTGACTGTCAAAGGATGTCACCAGTCTCCTAGTAATAGGATCTGGGAAACGCACCCCCTAGATTCAGTGAGCTCTAAATAGCGTTCTGGAGACTAAGTTGGGAAGGCTTGTGAAATTGTCATTGTTTACCTATTAGAAGTGGGATAAAAAAAAAATGAGGGGGTGCCAGTGTGTCTGTAACTCTGTCAGCTGTTTATCTGAAAGTGAAGTCATTGAAGATGAGTAAAGTTTCCCCAGGATCCCAGAGAGCACCACCGGAATCGTATACAATCCATACTCTGTCACATCTTTATTTTTTCTCTTTCTTTTTCTGAAATGCCTGGCAGAGACTTAAACAACATTGTTATTATTCACTGGGCTATGTCAAATTCTCTAGTGTTTTCCAACATAGAAAGTTACTTCCAACTTTTGCCAAATGCCATCTAAATCTTCTTTGTAAAAAAAAAAAAAAAGTATATATATGTATATGTACACATATATATATATTTCCATATATATATACACAAATATATGGAAGATATATATTTTTTTCTTCTCCTATGAAGTTTTTATCCTACTTGTTTCTATACCATACCTGGAATCATCTAAATTTAGTAGAATTCAACCATGGGATGGTGCCATGCTAGGCTTTATCCTCTACCAATTGTCTTATTGAAATCTATATTAAATGTTTAAACCATTCTCATTTTATAAAGGAGAGAACTGAGGTTTATAGGTGTTAAATGACTTTTCCAAGATTATGTAGTTAGCAAGTATTAGAAGTTAATGGGCTCCCAAGCAACTTGGAAATAAAAGGAATAGTGTTGCCCTTTCAGAATTAAGCCAAACATCTCATAGGTCTTAATGGATTATCTTGAAGATACACAGCATCTATTCCAGGCTGAATTATAACCAAATTAATGGCATCAAATGTGTCCCCTGAATTCCCATACTCCTGATGTCAGAGTGAAGGACCATCATGGATCTGACTCCCTAGGAATGGATAAAACCTATGGGGATGTAATATAAATGTTTGTTTCAATGAATTGAATACTAATTGGACTGGACATCTACTCCCCAGTAGAACATTGTGCAGTGATGGAAATGATCTCTTTTGTGTTGTCTACACCTAATCCTTAGCAGCTACTGAGAGCTTGACGTGTGGATGTTATGACAGAGAGAGATAATTTTTAATTTAATTTAATTTTAATAAATTTAGATCTAGATAAGCATGTGTAGCTAATGCCCACCGTATTGGATGATACAAGACTAGACTCTCTGCTTGTGTCAGTTCCTATGGAACTACATTTTTTGGTGCTAATTTAGCAACCTAGGACTGCACCTGGGGTAACTCTAAAGATTAGGTGTAGGCCTCAGAATCAAGACCAGGTGAGTGAATATTATGCCAACCACAGCAGCCCAGGTTGTGTATGACCATGGTAAACCTTTCTGTACCTTTCCCCAGAGACATTTATATCAGAAGAGAAAAGCTTATCACTCTTTGCTTTAATTTCTCCCAAGATCCTGGACAGACAAGTGCTTAACTGTTACTAGTTCAAAATGTCAAAAACTTTATATTATGTAAGATATAAGTATACTATGTAAAGTATTCTTTTGCTCTATCCGTTGACCAGTTCAAAGTTACCTTCTAAATAAGGATATACTTTGAGCAAATATAAACTTATTATTTAGTTATATATCATCAGTAAAACATTAGTTTTTTTTTTAAATAGAGTCTTCACTTTTATTAATTTTTTTTTCATCTCAAGTATCATAGAACATGCTAGAGTTAGTTATTGACAGATCTCTAAAACCCACCTGCCTGAATCCAAACAATTCAGAGTAAGAAGTAGACCAAGGGCCTACAAAAGCTGTGTGAGTTCACTCACAAATGTGGGTTTGGATCAGTCAGTCTGTCAGAGAGTACTGGCATTAAATTCAGAAATCCTGAAACCGTCATTATTCTGGTTTAAGTTTAACTGACTGACCTAATAGTTTTGCAACCCATGAAGCTTATTGACCTATTGGAAGGGGACATATTGGATAATCTGGTGGATATATCAGGCCTTTTTTCAGTTACACTTTTTGATGTAAATCCACAAATTGGAATTCTAGTCCACACCAGTGTCTTGTTAAATTTGTTTGCATGAGTCACAGTACTGGAGACTAATGGTCCTGGTAATCTGGGAAGATTGGATTTCAGGGCTTGCAAACTGAGACCAACCCTTGGATGGGATGCTTTCCAAGGTAAAGGCCATCCAATGGGTTTCTGTAGGCAAATAGTTGACTTCAACTGAGTATTTGTACCAGCACAAATGGACTCAACTCAAGATTCATACCAGACTGCAGATGCTAACCAAGCACAGTTCCTAGTGCTATCAATGGATTAAAAGCAATCTTGGGGCACCTGGGTGGCTCAGTTGGTTAAACATTTGCCTTTAGCTCAGGAGATGATCCTGGAGTCTTGAAATCTAGCCCTGCAGGGGGCGCCCTGCTCAGCACAGAATCTACTCCCTCTGCCTCTCACCTGGCTTGTGCGTGCGTGCTCTCTCTCTCTCTCTCTGTTTCTCTCAAATAAATAAAATCTTTAAAAAATAATTTGAAAAAATAATCTTAAGATTTGACCCCAGCCACACTGGAACGTAGCTTCAAATTTTAGAATGCATAAAAATCACTTGAAATACTCTTTTAAAATGCAGATTTTTGGACTCTACAATCCCAGAGATTCTAATTAAGTTTAAAGGAAGATGGAGACATGGAATCTGTATTTTATCAAACACCTCAGGAAGTCTGCTGTTCAGTCACTCAGAAATACTGTGTCAGCAGATTAAACAAAGAAATTTCCTTATTTTCCTCATCATAATACAGTCACATCCAAATTTTCTCTACACAGTGGGGGACAACACTCCTAGTTCTGCCTGATGTTAATGGTATTCTCTGAATAACGATTGCTTTGTTCAAATAAGTTTGAGAAATGCTGGAGTAAGTAAAATTAAATGGGTTTCTTTACTGCAGGATTTCTCAATATGTCATTTGGTGGTAGTGTGTGTGTGTGTGTGTGTGTGTGTGTGTGTGTGTAAATGTGCACCTTGCATTTACAGGCTATGCAAGAGGGGGATAATTAGAAAAATTTCACAACTTCACAAATATATCTGACCACAAAACCCTTCTTTCCACAGACTACTCACCCACATAATAAACTTTTGGAAATGTAAGTACATCAGAGTAAACACCAGGAGGTGGTCAGTACTGGAGACACTGTGGCTTCAAAAGCTAACATTAAAGAGAACCAGAAGGTCATAAGCAGATGTTAGCCTTCCTTTTTCCTTTTTCTCAATAAAGCAAATTTTTTCTATTGAGGAAAAAATTCTAATTTTGATGCCTTGAACTTCTGCTTTTGATTTGTATACTCCCAGATTTAAACCCTGCCTTTTACACTTCTGTAATCTTAAATAAGCTGCTTAATACGTGGTCCTCACTTTCCTAGAGATAGTGATAACTGCCTCACAGGATTGTTTTATGGATTAGCTGAAATAATTACTGTGATAGCCTAGCACTAAGTCTAGCACACCAAGTGTACCATTTAATAAATGGTAGAGAGGTTAACATTCTTTCAGATGTATACATATTTGGGGAAAATTAAGGCAGAGAAGGAAAGAAATAAATATGATTCATTTCCTAAACCCTAGAGCTTGCAGATAGGCTGCAGTATTTGTACCCACCATGATGATGGCTTCAGAGATTCTCAGGGATTCCAAGACAGAATTTAGACTCAAAGGTAAAAGACTGCAGCTGATGACTAGTGGTATCTGCCGAAGAAGTACGAGGGAGAGAAAGCAACTTTTTCTTAGCCATCCAGGGAATATTAAACACAGAAATGCCAGGTGGCCCTTGGTCATCTTAGAACTGTCTGCCAGCATGCCATTCAGTTCCAACTGAATAAAAATACAATTGGTGTACAGTTATGGTCTGAACTTTGCAGTGCTGATTACCAATTTTGAGAAGAGACAGATCACTGTAGGCTTGGAACAAGTGTTCAGTTTTAGGATATCACTTAAGCTGAGCCTAAAGTGACAGAGAAGATTGTATTTAAAAAAAAGAAAAAGATTTTATTGACTTATTTGAGAAAGTGAGAGAGAGAGAAAGAAGTGGGGAGGGGCAGAGAGAGACAGAGGAGCAGACTCCCTGCTGAGCAGGGAGTGGACACCAGACCCTATAGATCCCAGGACTGCAAGATCATGACCTGAGCCCAAGGCAGCCACTTAACCCACTGAGCCACTCAGGCACTTTGTTACAGGCAAAAGTAAGAGACATTGAATGCAGGCAGTGTGTGGTTCCATGTGTTAAGATGGGGAACACGGGCAGTCCTTTAGAGGCCATCTGTAATTTTATGTGCTTCAGATCTCTTCTCCTTTATTATCTTCTATTGCTCTTCCTTCCTTCCCTTCCCACCACATGTGTCTGTGAAAACTCTGGCAGAGGACCAGAAGCCAGGAGACGAGAACAGAGTGGACTGACCTATCAAGCTGGGCTAAACTGGTGCCCTCTGAGGAGTCCTAAACTTGACATTAGAGAGAAAAGTTCTTTTCTAACAGAGGACAGCTTAGATTGCAAAACTTGGCCATTCACAGCCATACTCCCTGCCTCAGAGGGGTAGTTAGGATACAGACAGCATGAGGGAAGTCAGCCCGCAGAGCAAAGCAAAGGACAGGGAGCAGTGGATCCATCCTGGTTTTACGCAGGTACACGGGCTCACTTGCTCTGTATCCCCGTTCTCCCTGCTGCTTGCAGTTCCGCTCTTAACTGTGTCCTGTGAGCCTGTGTCTCCTCCTTGACCTAGGATGGCTTAAATGTTGAGTATTTTCCACTAAGTTTCTCCTGAATATAAGACATTTCAAATCTTACTTTCCATACTTGTAAGTCAGATAATGAAGAATCTAACAAGCCAAAAGGAAAACAAAAACAAACAAACAAACAAAAACAGATATATAATAATCATAGGAAGGATTCAGTATTTTCTTTCTTGTTTGTGTTCTCCAATATTTCTGTGTTCCAGGGTCAAAGCATTTTAGCTGAAATTGGATTCAGGGCCTATGCCCAGGACAGACGCAAATTCAGGGACCAAGGAAACTGTTCACTGGCTGTGGGAGGAATCATGGTGCCTACCTGTGGCGGCCAGTGGTTCTACAGCTAAGTAAGGCATGACACTTGAAGGATTCATGTCTCTGCTGAAGCCCCAGAAACAGAGCTTAACTCAGAGCAGCGGCTGCTCCCTTCCCTCCAGGAAGTCAGGTTTGCTCTGCCAGTAGACAGGACACTGATGAAACTTAAATGAGCGAAGATGAAATGTGACCTTTTTTAGCAGCTCCTGAGGTTAGCAACAGAGAATGGAAATGTCAGATCTGCATAGACAGGCTAAGTAGCAAACTGAGCTTAGCAACTTGCAGACCAAAGCTCTCTGTTCATGTTCAGGGAGAAACATATCTGTTACAAAAAGAAAGAAAGGAAAATACACAGTCTGGGTCTGAGTGAATGAAAAGAATAATGAGTTTATTGACAGTTATTCGTGTTCCGCCAGACCTTATTTAGTTTTTAAAATGATTTAGAAATTATTTTTGCCTTGATTTTACTAAAGAGGAAACTAAAGCCCAGAAAAACATAAATAATTTTGAACGTATCAAGAGCCAGAAAATGACAATAACTAAGATTTGAACTTGGATCTCCCTAATCTGAAGTCTGGGTTGTTGGAATGGACCCTGTGCCCTCTGTGAAGAAGCCCACGTTGTCCTTTAGGGGATAGTCCCAGACCAGCCCTCAGTGGTAGGTAGCAGCTCAAAAATGAGAGCCTCTGGTAGAGGCCCTAATTCTCTGGTTCTTAAACAGCAGCTCAAGTTTAATTTGATAGCATGATCTTTAAAGTGAAAAATAGGAGAACCTTATAAACATGCCCACATGGGTCAGCATCCCAGATAATCCAGCCCTGCTGGTATCCTGTCTGTTCATACTCTTTGTGGATTCCAGGGGCCATGGCAGAGACCACAGCAGCCATGGCTGGCCTTGCCAGTCCTAATATCCACTGGAAAATAAAATCTTGGCGGAGTCAGGATAATAAAACTTGAAAGGAGATTGATAAACCCAATCATAACCTGTGTCCTTTTTGTCATGTATCTGAGAGGTTTTCCTTCTTTTTTGTTTTGGCAATGATTTTTTTTTTTATTCTGCCAAATAAAATCATAGGACTATCTGTAAAAGATAAAAGTAATTATTTGAGGATCAAATTAAGTATTTCTACACTTGGTCTGTGAAAACAATGAAGCTCTTTGAGAGATCGCACACTGCAGTCCTGTATTAGCTTCAGGACTCAGTTTATGTAGCTCTTCTAAATATTTAGAAAATTCTGATTCATATAGGTAAGTAGCTACCAATAGATACAGGTTTTGAATACCTTCCCCTGAAATAGCTGATATTTTTCAGTAAGATTTATCCAGCAGTTCCAAAGTTGGTGTAATTTTTCTACTTCAGATTTGTGACCTGTATTCATTCCTTATAAATACAAAAGTCAGATAAATGCATAGTCAGTGTTATTGCTTTCTAGAATATGACATTTTTTTGATGTCATGTTCATCCATTCACTTGTTCTTGCTGTTATTATGCAGTGGAAAGAACATGTGGCTAGCAGATGTTCCCGAGCTTGGCTGGGCTTAAATGGGTTTATGTGGGTTTAAGTGTGTAGCAGAGGCCTCCCTTCAGCCACTCTATGTTCTGGGGCCTGAGCAGACCCCAAGGCACCCAGCTGGTGCAGTGCAGCATTCCTCGTCATAGATGACACTAGTACACTCTTATTCCCATGAATACATAGGGAAGGCAGAAGAAGATTGACATCAAGGTCTCCAGGGTTAACCTGAAGCACAAAACTAGCAAATTGCTGTGCATTGTATTAAAATATGATACAGGGGCACCTGGGTGTCTCAATTGTTAAGTCTCTGACTTCAGCTCAGTTCATGATCTCAGGGCCCTGGGATTAAGCCCTACATCAGGCTCTGCATGTGTCAGGCTCTGCACTCAGCAGGGATTCTGCTTGAGATTCTCTCTTTCCCTCTCCCTCTGCCCCTCTCTTCACCTTCACTCTCTCTCTCTCTGTCTCAAATAAATACATAAAATCCTAAAAAAAAAAATCTGATACAAAAAAAAAAATCTGATCCATAATACATTGTGTTTAATTTAAAATTTAAAAAAATATATTTGCAAGAAGATCCCAAGAACTAGAAAAGAGAAAAAAGAAATCCCCCTAATTTGCAACCCCTCTGACCCATCTCTATTGAATGGTTCTGGAACTTGAACTCAACTGGACCTTTGGTATTCACTGCACTTTGAGAACCAGCAGCTCTGGCCCTGTCAGGGAACTTGTCAATGCAGAACCTCAGTCTCTAACCCAAAACTACTGTATCACATTTTAAACAAAATTTAAGCATGGAACCAGACAATAGAATCATTCCTATTCCTAGTGGGATATAAATCATGGTCTAAATTTTAAGAATAAGGCCATTCTAGTAATCTGGAAAGCTCTATTGTTTGCATTTCCTGATTAATAAAACAATTGGGATGTCATCTCCAGGATGCAAAAACAGAATCATTCCACTGGAAGGCACACAAAACCTTCTACCCTACTGATATGTAGTAGATAAACCCAGACCAAATTTCTCTCCCATAGGTCTAGAGCCTATCTGTAAATTGGGTGGTGTGTTTCCATTCCAATGAAGCACTTCTAGGCCATCGAGACAAATGGATTGATTAGGGAAATTCAATTTGGCCTTATTTCATCAAAATGATCCATATCAGGGACACCTGGATGGCTCAGTCAGTCTGCCTTCGGCTTGGGTTGTAAGCCCGGGATCCTGGGATCAAGTCTGACTTCTGGCTCCTTGCTTGACAGGGATCCTGCTTCTCCTTCTGCCTGCTGCTCCCCCTGCTTATGTGCTCTCTCTCTTTCTCTGACAAATAAATAAATAAGTTGAAAAAATGATCCACATCAGGTTAATAGTTTCCCTTGTGATTTTTAAAAAAATGTTATATTGTTATTTGGAGAAAACAGACATTTATCTTTGTGAAATAACCAGGTGGCTATGATTTGGTATTAGTTTCGTGGTCTCTGCTTACTTCTCATATTAACAGTATTGGACTAGATAACACTGATATATTCATGAATCAGAACATCCTTTGCTTTGAAGAAATGGCCTTTGAAGAGCACTGAGCCTCTCTTGGCATAAAGTTGAGGTTTGCAGATGAGTGGAAAGAGGACCTTCCCGTTTTTGCCATCAAAAGCCAGGACAGGGAGGAGGTATGCCCACACTGTGCGTGCTGGGGTCTGTCTGGAAGCTGGGCAGTACTTGGGGTCACTGAGGTGCACAGCAAATTCCTTTGACCACCATTGGTTTGTCCATTATCTGGGGATCTTCTCTGCAATGATTGACAGTTGGCTCCCTGCTGTGAACTAGACCCTGGGAAATTTAGGAAACTGACTTCTGACACCTTTCTTTTTATTCACTTAATTCCTTAATGTCTGCATCTGTTGTAATTACAACAAATTTCAATTATAATGAAGATCCAACTGTGGGGGTAAAATGGGATTATGGTAATTGTTAGAATGGAGAGGCATAGAAATAGGTTTCAAAAGCTTTCAGGGAAGCTATCTGACCAAAATAAGATCAATGCAGTTGGCTGCTAATTAAAGCAAACAGACAAAGGAACACAACCTAGCTGATTTTTAATGTATGAGCTTCATTAAAAGGCTTACATTAGTCAGCTTGCATTTTGAGGACTATTGAAATGTTTTGTTCTTTTTGTCTCTAAGGAAAGCATATAGAAATTGAAACTGACCTTCAACTGTATAAAGAAGGGATGAGAATTCTTAAAAAGGGAAGTAACTCAATGGAGCATAAATACATTCAGGCTCGTTTATAGGTAACCATTTATCTGAACATTTGGGAATTTCAAAGGCCTGCCAATAGATGTCCTATTCATTTCAATCTGTTATGGGGAATGAGGAAGAGGGAAATTTCATACTGAGGAAAAAATATTTCTGTGGGTGTTTATAGAAATACACTGAGTGTTTTTTTAGGCTGATCTAAACAGATGACTTCCTCTAGCTGTGTTCAGGTTGGGGATTTTTTTGTGGGGTGTACATGTGTCTAACAGTGTATGTGTTTAAATAACTGTAATAGAAGGGTAGATACTCAGCAACACAGTTAACCATTGTGCAGATTTTCTTAGACACAAGACCCTTTTAATTTTTACAAGAGACTTAAAATTACATGGATCAATAGAGGGCCATAATGAATGTGATCATTAGGAGTGTATTACCAGGTGGGCTTTCTTCCAAGGAGCAGAGGCCTCACCCACTGAATTTTATTTTCAGAGTTTAACAAGGGAGGTAGAGTTAGTTAGACCTTGATTTGAGTGCCTGCTTTGTGCTGGTGGGTGACCTGGAGCTCTCTGAGCCTCTGTGGCTTTATGCAGAAAACCAGATTCATTCACCTGAACCTCTTCTCTTGTCCAGCTGATCTCCTGCTTTGGCTAAGAATGCATTGGGACAGCCTGACTCACTCTTCTTCTTAGAGACCATTTCTTAAGTGAATGAGCTTCTCTTTGCTGCTGTCTAATGGCAAAATAAAATGCGAATGTAAGCCCATGTATATGTTTATTTCCAGTTTATTATAAAGCCATGACCAACCCAGAAATAAAAAGTGGGATTGTACTTTTATGCCCACATTTAACTACTATTAACAGATTACTGATTTGGACCATTTCTTTCTAGATCTTATTTTCTCTTCAATGAGGGCAATAACAGCAGAAGCTACACATGATACTCTGCAATGTGCTTTCTGTAATTAATAGTATATTGCACATGTAGAACTTTCCAGTATCCTTACATATAGATGTATGGACTCATTTTAATAGCCTCATAACATGCCATAGTATGGAGGTGCATCGTTTCTTCAGCCATTCCCCAAATGGTGAACTATGTTTCCATTTTTTAAGTTGTTGATAGTTATAATAATTTTACATATATATTTTTAAAAAATTGTATCTCTTTATTTGAGAGAGAGGAGAGCACGAGGATGAGTGGGGGAGGGGCAGGGGGAGAGGGAGAGAGAAAGAGAATCTCAAGCAGACTCCATACTCAGCATGAAGCTTGACATGGGGCTCAATCCTACAACCCCAAGATCATGACCTGAGCCAAAATCAAGTATTGGATGCTTAATTGACTGAGCTACCCAGGGGCCCTAGTAATTTTGCATATATCTTTGTGCATCTAAGAAAGTATTTCTGAGGCATTATTCCAAGAAGTGGAATTGATAAGTCAAAGTACATATATAATCAAAATTTTGGAAATGCCACCACCTCAGTGGCAATGCCCTTCACAAGTTCCACAAACAGCAAGGAATGTAACAGGGAAACACTTCAAAGACCATAGAGGAACAATGTGTAAAATAAGAAAAAATACTCAGAAAACATAAAGAAAATCAAAAGGACAACTATCTAATATATTAAAAATAATGTAAATTAAAGGAAGTAATGTTTTCTTTTTTTCCCTTGGACACTTGCAGATTAAGGAAAATAAAATAAAATCAAAGGATGGCTAGTTTTAAAAAGACAGATTCACCTCACTACTGTTTAGGGGAGATGAGGGCATCTGGGAGGAGAATTTGGTTAACAGAGTGAACCTAAAATCCATTGTTTTCAACCAAAAAGTACTCACTAATGTGTTAGAGATATAGAAGAAGAGGAAGTAGAGAAGGAATTCAGTGCTTAGCAAAGGGAATCTGCCCTCAGGGCTCAGGGTCCTGTGCAGAGCCTGTGGACTACACGGTGCTCCCCCATAAAGTGGGTTAGGAAGGTAAAACTTAAAACCTGAATGACCAGCCAACACAGGTGTGATGAAACTGTGGTATGCACAAAGGAGGACTTTTTTATGCAGATAAGATGCTTTGTAAGGTTATTTTTGTTTCAAAGAGTGATACTGAGTTTCTTAAAATTATAAACTCAAAATCTCGTTTTTTTAGTTTTCTTTTTTATTCTTCAAAAAATTCAGTTTATAAAACTGTATTCTATTAAGTCTAGCGAGTATTAGAACTCAGGTCTAAAAGCCCTTTGAATAATGCTTAATTCCTTTTATGGATTTAGTTACTTAAATACCTTCAAATACATTAAACTTCATTTATGATATGATTGATTTACTTTCCAAGTTGTATAATTTATGGCATCACAAGAGAGAATGCCACAAATATTTCTAAAAGTTAAGTATCCAGAAAATGAACATTTAATTTTGGGAAACTGAATTTGTCTTAGATGTTCTAGGAAGATTTTTAAGGTCTAAATCAATTATATTTCACTATTTATTAATTTAAAGATTTTATTTATTTATTGGACAGAGAAAGACACAGCGAGAGAGGGAACACAAGTAGGGGGAGTGGAGGAGGCTTCCTGCTGAACAGGGAGCCCTATGCAGGGCTCATGACCTGAGCTGAAAGCAGATGCTTAATTACTGAGCCACCTAGGTGCCCCTGTTCTTCACTTTTTAAATTGGAGTTTGCAAGACATATTAAATAGGCCAAATTCCCTTAAAAATTACAAATACCAAAGAACCTGGAAAAAATATATAACTAAGGGTTAACATCTGTTAAATTAGGCTGGTGAGCACATCAATTGTTTTTGTTGATTTTGGGGGACCGGGCTTCCATTTGTGTCAAATACGCAGAATTAAAGGAAAGAAAATCCAAAAAAAAAAAAAAATTACAAATACCGAAGAACTGTTATTTTTTTTTTTTCCCCAAAGTTTATTATAATCTTGCTGCAAGAGAAAGACCTATCTCAGACAAATTCAAAGATCCATTCTTGGAGCGCCTGGGTGGCTCAGTGGGTTAAAGCCTCTGCCTTCGGCTCAGGTCATGGTCCCGTGGTCCTGGGATCAAGCCCCGCATCCGGCTCTCTGCTTGGTGGGGAGCCTGCTTCCTCCTCTCTATCTGCCTGCCTCTCTGCCTACTTGTGATCTCTGTCTGTCAAACAAATAAATAAAAATCTTAAAGATCCATTCTTGACAGGAGCTGTCTTGAAGACAATTTTTTGGGGGGAGGGGCTATCAAAGATATCCCTCGTAAGACTGAATTTTTAAAAAATAATAATTATTATTACACTCCTTGACTTGTTACAAGACTGTTTAAGTTAGGTTCCTTTTGAAGTGGACCGTCAAGTGACATTGGTCTTTATCCTATTAAAGTCCATTATAAATATGTTTAAACATTTTATCAAAGTCAAGAATATTAGTTTCTTCACAGGAAGACATAGATTATATCATATAGAAGTTTCTGGCTGAGATCATCTTTGGGACCATTTTTCTCTCTCAATACCTTATTCCTTCTTAACCCCCAAGCATTAATACTGAGGTTTTGATTGTCATAAACTTTTGGTACTAAATTCAGAAATTTGGAGGACTAAAAATTCCGTGTTAAAAGAGGACACTAACTATGCTGAGTGATGGAGATGTGAGCACAAACTTGGTTAATCCCGGTGGAACACTCCAAGAGCTGTGTACATGTGAGTGTTCAGTCAATGGCTCCAGGGCATCCTGGCAGGCTGGCCACGAAGCCCGTAGTCCTGCATTCAAAGGCCAACTCTGGATCCTGAGTTTATTTTCTGTTTTGCTGAATAGACCTTGATGGACTTCTGCATTTTTCTCTATTTGTAGGATTATACAATTACAAAGTTTATTTTAAACATTATGTCATTAATTTTTAGATTGGTCAAATAGCTTTATCTAGCTTGGGATAACTTAATACATTCTATCAAAAGCAGGCACAGACTAGAAACAATCACATTAACTCATATAGGCTTAAGAAATGTAGAGGGAGTCTCCATCATCTGGGGAAGAAAAAAAAAAAAGGAAAGGAAAGAAATCAGAGCAAGAGTAGGGTAGGGACAGGGGCTATCCTAGCAGTAACTTTATTTGAAGAATTTCTTATTTTAAGAATTCAACAATTTGGTTGTGAAAAGAAATTGAAAATAGAATCAAAATCTCTTTTCCCTGCTCTTCATCACTGAATTTATAGAATTTGTAGACTGAATTATATATAATTATGCTAATTATATAATAAATATGCCTTTATTCTCTAGTTCAGGTTTATTTATTGTCAATTGACCCGTTTGTCACTATCTTTCTATGCTCTAACCTCACAGCTCCAAGTTTGCTAATGACTTTCTGGAATCAGTGGTAACTATATGAAGGCCCCTCCATCCCACTCTTCGCAGAAGTGGTGCCTTAATGCACGCTCAGAGTTCACCTTTAAGGAGGTGCATCATCTGGCATTTGGCAGAGAGGATGTATGGTGCTTGGGAACACAGGTTTCAGTGACAGGTAGCATAGCTCACGTTCCTGGCTCTGTCACTTTGTATCTGGGCAAGTTGTTTACCCTCCTCTTGCCTTTCTTCTCTTATTAAACAGGGGAAATAAAACATTAAAACAACATCTCAGACATGATGGTGAGCACATGTCAAAGTTTCATTTTAGGTTGTTCGTAAGGGGAAAGTTTTTGGTGGATGTGTTTTGTAGGAGATTAGCTGTGAAAACAATGTTCCGTTAAACGCCATTAGGATAGTCACAAGGCTGGCTAAAGGTCATTGCGTTTTGCAGTACCTTGTTAAAGGTAACAATAATCAAGGTGAAGGAAAGTGTCCTGATCGTGCTGAAGGCTTTTTTTGTTAAACCAAGTGCACCTAGAGAGAGCACATCCATCCAGGTCCAGCTGCATATGAAGGATCGTTAGAAATTTAGGAGATAGGAATTCCGAGTGCTTATCTCCTAACAATTTGAATTGAGGGCCTTACCCCTAAGATTGTGACAGAGCTGTCACTCTTAATGGGCTTTTCTTACTCTGGTAGCCCCTCCACTGTTCTCTTTCTGGGTCATGCCTTCAGTGCCTAGTTTATGGCAAGTGAAAAAAGAAAGTACCAGTTTAAAGAAACTGATTAAAGACTATGGAAATTATACTCATAAAACTGCCCTTGTTAAATAAGCATATTGGGGTTATACATCTTTTATTTTGAGTGTCAGCTTTACAGACGAGTTTTTCTAATCATAGTATGTATTGAACCAAAATGAACCAAGCTAGAAGCATCCATTCTTTTTTTTTTTTCTCCTCATTTTAGGAATATTAGATTGTCCTTTACCAAAGCACTCTTTTTGTCTTTCAGAAATATATCATTTTTTTAAAGTGACCACAAGCAATGAATTTCTATCCTACACTTTCCTTGGTAAATTGAGTTTATTAACACTTCAATACAAAGTCTATGTGAGGCTTATTAAGGATATGTTCAAAGTGCCCGAATATTTCTTACTGTTTTCCCCAAGACCTCTCCTACGACATGCTCAACTGAATTTGGAAATCTTCATTTTTAAAATATTTTAAAGTACAGAATAGAGGGAGAAATGTGTGTTTTCATTTCTTTTTGTATTTATAGAATTCTGTTTTACAAAGAGTTAAGATTCCATTACTTGAAAATCACAGAATCCCGGTTTGAGTCAGCCTGAAAGGAATGGGGGTTTCTCTAGAAAGATCTCAGGTTATCTCACAGCATGTGATACAGAGTAAAACAGCCAGCCCTCAGGAAGTTCAGGGGTGCAACCAAATCTTGGAAACAACAGGAACCAGCCATACAAGTTCTATCAGGACTCTCCATCTGTCTTTTCTGCTGCATTCTGCACCCCAACATTGTCTCTCTCTCTCTCTCTCTTTCTCCCTTTCTCTTTTACAACATGTAAGTTTTCTTCTTGTGGCTGAAAATGTGGTCCCTTAGAACTTCTGAGTTTTCTATTTTATAGCTTCAGCCATTAAAAAGAGTCCAACCTAAAACTCCTTGGCACCAAAACCAACAAGTTACAGGATTAAATGCCTACCAACCTGGCTTTGTTCAACTTTCCATCTTTTTTCTTTTTTGAAATATTTATTTATTTGAGAGAGAGAGAGAATACATAGCGGGGAGGGACAAAGGAAAGAGAGTTTTCAGCAGACTCCCCACTAAGTGGGAGCCCTACAATGGGGCTAGATCTCACAACCCTGAGATCAGATCTGAGCAGAAACCAAAAGTTGGATGCTCAACCAACTGCACCACCTCGGTCCCCTCAGCTCTCCCTCTTTAAAGCAATTAACTTTATGTTAGGGAAGGAAGAGGAGCTAATAATAGTATAATTTGCCAATCATGGAGTGCCAGTGAGTGGTATGTGTGTGTGGGTCTTTACTTGGTATTGGGGGACGGAGAGTGGAGTGGAGTTGGATAGGGATAAAGACAGGAGTGTGTGGACAGTTCCAGAGGGAAAATCTATCTAGAAAATCCATTGCAGGAGCATCATAATTCAGCAGGGAGGTGCTCGGATATAAGAGAAGAAAGGTATAGGGTGAGTGGGTTTTCATGAGCTAGCCCCATAGGCTTTCCCTCCGGACATACCCTGAGGCAGAGGTCCTTGCTTGGAATATGTAGATGAGGAAACTGATGCTTCAAGGTTCTGTAACTCCCCACAGCACAAGGTTAGTCAGGGAGAGGGACTTTGGTCCATCTCAGTGACAAATCTGTTTCTTACCTTTTTTTTTTTTTTTTTTTTTTACCAACTGGGAATGGGAATCAAGAGGAAGGATAAAATCTGTATTAGGGAAGGCACCCCCTGTTTTCATTTATGTATTGATTTGTTGATTTCTGTGAACGTGTTCCACAGAAAATTTACTGGTTCTTTTTTCCCCCCTTCTGTTCTTTAAGCCATAGTTGGGTACCATGGAGTCACCAATATGCTCTCCCCAAACATAAGCTCTGTCAGCACAATTGTGTTTGCTGTGCTGAGCGGAAAACTTCTAATAATGTTTGAACATATGCAGGAATATTAGTTTCTGAGCTTTGAAACAATCATTGCTGGAGGGTTTCCTACCTATATAGGACATTAAGGATAAATCATCTTACTTTTGCTTGCCTCACATTCTCAGAGGCTACACAATGAACCCTTTTATTATATTAGACTACTTCCATAACCTCATTGTTCACACCCCCTCCCTTTTTAAATCAGTGGGATTTTTTCCCCCTATAAAGATTATTTCAAGAATTACAGTATTTATCACTGCTTTTAATCTTAATTTTATTCATTGTAAGTATTGAGCACTTGCCAGGTTATTTCTTGGTCACAACAGTACCTGCCATGTAGATATTTTAAATCATGTATGTAAGAAGTGAAGAGAATTGCCCAAAGATGCCATGCAGTGAATAGCTGAGCTGGTATTTGAACTCAGATATAAGTGACCCTAAAGCCCATGATCTCTATCCAGAAGATAGGAGCATTGCCTTTACTCCCATTACCTCAAGTGATACTTGACATCTATTCTTCCTATCAGTTTTGCAGTACAATATATTTGGTTTGCTTTGTTGTGACCATGCTTCATATCTCAGATTGTCACTTAATCCAGTCTCTGTCTGTTATAATCCTTTTTGCTAACTGTTTGCTGTAGCTTTATGATAGCCCATTCATTTTATGTACCACAACGTCCCTAAGAAATTTTCCAGTATTGGACATTATATTTTGAGATATATGCTTAAGATAGAGCCATTTAAGTGTGATTGTGGGGTCAAATTCTACAAATGATTTGGAGCATTTTTAATATGTGTGGTAAAAATATTTTTCAGAATAGTCATACTGTTTTCATTGTAAGTAATAAAGGCTTTATTTTAAGGTGGGTGGGGCTGGCATTTTTTGAAATGACAGAATTTCCTTGCATGTTACATGAGCAGGTACCATCTTTTCAAATTTCATGTGTAGTTTAAAATAGATTCCTGGCCATCACCCAAAAGAGAGTCATGAGGACAGTGACCTCAATTATCTGCCCCCTTTTCACTTCCTTTTAAAAATGTAAAACCTTTCCAAAATGTAAAACCACAATCTTTGTACATTTTATTCTATAGTAAATGAAAAATCTTATAGATTCTGACCACTTCAAATTAACTTTAAGTCAATGGCAACTTGCCCCAATGTTGAAATGCTTAACGTAGTTGCCTAAATCAGCTCTGATCCTTTCATTACATAGTAGTGCTAGAAGGATCCACCCTGTGTGATAAAGCTATAGAATCATTTTGCTGTTGCTCAAGTCTGATTTAGGTATAGACATACAGCAGACCAATTTCTACTATCAATTCATGCAGCTGGATATTAAACATTATTGTTTTTTCCCCTTCATTTCAGTTGAGTTGGTTTATTTTGTTTGCTTTTGCTTTATCTCCTGTTAGGTGTTTGCCAAACTACTGTGAACATGGGGGAAGCTGCTCCCAATCCTGGACTACCTTCTACTGTAACTGCAGTAACACAGGCTACACGGGTGCCACCTGCCATAACTGTGAGTAGTTATGATTTACCCACAGAATGAGCAAACATCCAGGAATACCAGTGTTAACTTTAGGATGCATTCAAATGGGGCAGGTACTTTTTGTCATTCATTCAACATGTGTTTCTTGAGAGGCTGTCATATATGCCTATTCCATGGTGGCCATGTGAGACAGATAAATGGATACAAGCCATATCCTTATGGAATTTATGGTTTGACAGGAAAACAGGAAATGGAATAAGTATTGGAGACACAGATGAGATGATGTGCATGGGCCCACAAAGGAGAGCTACTAAGTCAAGTACATTGTTTAGATGGGCTCAGTTGTGCTGCTCTAATAAATAATATAACATCTCAGTGGCCTGAGTAACCAGTGGTTGTGTCCTGCCTGTGTTACGTGCTCATCTTCCATTGGCAGAGGTCCCTTTCCCACTTTGTTCTTATTCTGGGAAGCTCACAGAGGTTCCATCACCTAGAAGGTTGCCATGGCAGAAAGAAGCAATAGGAAGCATGTGCTCACTATTGAAAGATTCTGCTGGGAAGTGGCAAACATCACTTCCATTCACATTCTGTTGGCCAAGTAGCATCACAGGGGCACATTTGAATTCAAGAGGTGGGGAAGTACAGTTTTGCCATGGGATCAAAGAGAATAAAACCAGCATATGGTGCTAAGTGCAGAAGACAGCACGCCCGTGTTAGGGAGGCTTCATATAGAAGACCTGAGCTGATCTTTGGTAAGAATGCTACAGAAAAAGAAAAGCAAAAGCAAACTGAATTTCTAAGTGATTTCACGTGGCTGGAGAGTCCTGACAATGAGGAGAAGTAAGAAGAGACGAAGCAGAGAGCAAGGCAGACTAGAGCATACAAAGAGCCAGGGGTGACGAGTAAAAACTAAATGAATAGCATGAGCCCCGATTACTGTAATTTTATAGTCTCGTTGGAGTCACCAAACAAAAACACATGCCAAAATAGAGGTTTGTCATTTAGAGAATTGTGTGTCAAACTGTGTGAAGTGAACCGTGAGTGTAATTTAGAAAGACATAATCTGAAGGTGCTGGCTATCATTGTAGAAGATTTCATCAGAAATGTGAGCTGTGAAATTGACTTAGGAGGTAGGAGAAGGACCTGCTAGGGAAAAATGTAAGAACAAAGCCAAGGAGCTGCTGAAGACTATAGTGAGGTCCACTCGGAGCAAACTTGCCAGGGCTTCTTAAGTTCCTGGAATGGCACTTAAGGGTTCAGAAAATGGATGGAAGATGTCAGCAGGGCTGAGATCAGACTCTGATCTAGGATGGGCAGTGTCATCACTCTCATCCCTGAAGACCTCTTAGCCATTCTATGGCCTTTCTTTGATTTGCAAGACTAATTGACGAATGATGCCCACAGAGCTATCTAATCCAATCAGAGAAGACATAGCCCAAAGGTCATCACGGGATGATGCTACTGCTGTTGGATGCCTATGGAAATGAAAAGCACCACTTAGCTTTAAAATGAAGTCTATTACTTAAAGTCTATAAGTGTGGAGCCTATTCCAGAAATATTGTCCTTAAATAGCCCAGAACAATCTATGCATGCACAGACACATTGCATGATGCATACAGTACTGTCCAGATTGCCAACTCAGTGCTCTTGTAAGAAGCACAATGACAACAAGAATAGCCATCAATGTAATAGTGAGGACTTCGAAGGAGATTTAAATCAAAGCTACTCAATTTTTGGCCAAATCACATGACAACAAGTCTAAGATTTTTCAAGCTGATTCTGTTCACTTTCTCCTGAAGTAATTTAACACTAATCTGAGGGGTTCATCTCTATGGATACTCTTCTCCTTTCATTTTCTCCATCCATTAAGGCTAAAAATAAAATATTTCTAGCTTTTTAAAAAAAGTGTGAAGTTGAAAATCAATGGAAGTGAGGTGCTGATTTTTAAAGGAACACTGTCAAAGGTGATGAGCAGGAGACTCAACACGCAAAGTCTTAAAAAACAATACCATTCTGTTTTATAACACCTTCTGATTCCCCTTGCTGTGAAATTGCTCAGTGTATATGCCATAGGTCACAACATTGTTAAACTCTTTCTTCCCTTCTGGGCACCCAGCCAGGAGAAATCAGAGTTACCTGGGTGGCTTTGAGGTTTGGCAAACACACCTGGTATAACTGTGTAATTCAGGAATTTGTCACCCTCTAACTCATTTCTCTCCTTTCCCCAGTTTGGAGAGGACCATTGTTTCTAATCAGATTTATAAACTAATTGATTCAAGGCACGTTTTCCTGACTGCAAAAAGCACATGTCCCTGACATGGGACATAAGAGATGAGAGCTGCCAAAGTGCAGAAGACGAAAGAAAGGATACCCTTGGGTAAAACAAAAGCAAGTTCACAGCTCCACTTGTAGAAATGGCAGTGTTCTTGGTGTGTTGGTGCATACTTTCTGAAGCAGTCATCCACAGTCAGAACACTAAATAAAAGGAGCACCTAGGTGGCTCAGTGGCTAAGCCTCTGCCTTTGGCTCAGGTCATGATCTCAGGGTCCTGGGATTGAGCCCCACATGGGGCTCTCTGCTCAGTGGGGAGCCTGCTTCCACCTGTCTCTCTGCCTGCTTCTCAGCCTACTTGTGATCTCTCTCTCTCTGTTAAATAAATAAATAAAATCTTAAAAAAAAGAACACTAAAGTCTTCAGATTTATAAGACATTTTTCATACTATTTAAGACTGATGATTTCTTGAGTATTCTTAGTCTTTTGTCTCTTTAAGCCCTTCAAGGTGTGTTTTATTTTTTCGTTATAGGTGCTTACAAGTGAATGTGAGCCAACAGTGTTGAGGACAGATAGGATTACCCTCTTTCTGTCCAGCCTTTGTGGATAAGAGATGAGTCTGGGTGAGGGGTAGAGTATGATGGACTCTAAGAAATAGCAAAATGGGAATTCCCAAAGTCTCTAGGCAGAGCAGGTTGCTGTTAAAAGTAGATATATCATCATTCTCTTTCAATTTTCTTTTCTCCTTACCTGATGACACATAAAGAACTTGGATGTACAAGTTAGATTACTTTTCAAACACACTTTACTCAAAACCACATGTTAAAGAAGGAGGTGGTGAGTGTATGGACAATTCCTACCCAATTTGGCAGCCTCCTCATATGAGGAGGAAATGTGAGACTCTCACTTATCCCACAAACTGTCACTGAACACCATTATGTCATTTCTTTATGTTGTTTTGGTTAGGAATTTTATTCTCTATGTTGCATCCTATTCTCCAGAGGAATAACTGAAGGTATACCAATATTTGTAGTCCACCTAAGTCCTGTCAACCCAACCAGCAATTAGAGCTTTCAGACGACCAGAAATGGTTACTATGGTTCTTGGTTTTACATAGTGTGCAAGTTTAGAAGGTTGTGTAGTAAATGTCAAAATTCTAAGTATTTAGGGCATATCCTACTCTAGGTAATCTATGAATCTAAGTTAATATTAAAAGGAAGAGACTCTGATTATAGAGCTTAATGCATAATAAGTCTGCAACATGATGATAAAATGAGATGGATATTACTATCTCCATTTTATAGAAGAACACACTGAGGCCCAGAAAAGTTATACAGCTTCCTTAAAGGTCACAGAGCTAGTGAAGATGGGACTTGAATGGGTGGAATCTGGCTTTGATGCCAGAGAGTTAAGCCCTGTATCTTTTTAATTTTTTTAATACTTATTTGTTTATTAGAGAGAAAGAGAGACCACAAGTACAAGTTGGGAAAGTGGCAGAGGGAGAGAATCTTCAAGCAGACTCTGTGTTCAGCTTGGAGCCCAAAATGGGACTTGATCTCATGCCCATGATATCGTGACCTGAGTTGAAAGAGTTGGAAGCCCAACCAACTGGGCCAACCAGGTGCCCCATGCTCTGAATCTTTTTTCCTTCCTCCAACAAGTAAGAGGACAGTTGCAAACCTCTTGATAGAATTTCGTGATGGGATATCCATGACTTCCTTCATATCGCTTGATACTGTAATTGCTGATGCAGTTCTACAAGACTGAGAGACAGGAAGTTTTTGTATTCTAGAATAATTATGCAATCATCGTGAGAAAGTAAGATGAATTACCACTTGGTAGACAGCCAAAATTAAAATGAATATTAGAAATAGGGAAGCCTATTGAAAACAGGCAAGAACCAAAACATGATAGTAGGAATATCTATGCTATATTTTGGAACACTGCATATGTTTCCTGGCTCAAGAAAAGACATGTAAATAGCTCTCTTCATTAATTCCCACAGCCCAAATGATATTCCTATGAAGCACTTTCCCTTAGGGGAAATCTGAGCTCACTTCCCATTATAACAAAGCTTTTTATTTGGTATTGCAATGTCTATAAATACCACTTTAATGAATACATAATAAATAATCTATTTAATGATTTTATTCAAATATTTTGATCTTTTTTTCCCTTTTTTTGGGGGGGGGGAGAGGAGACCTGTGTTGTTTCCGAATATTTATTATTATAACCAGCACTGTAGCAGCACTCATGTGCTTAAATAATTTAAAAATCCCTCATGTTCTATTTTTTTCTTAGAATGCCTTAATAATGACATTACTGACTCAAAGATTAGTGTTAAGGATCTTGATGCATATTTTCAGCTTGCTGTCCTAAAGTTCTGATACTGTTTGTACTCTGATCACTATTTTCTGATATCTTGTTTTAACTCCTCTTCCAGAATTTACTATAACTTATGAAAGAGTTACACATACATTTTTACCAAAACGTTTTACATATTGAAATGGAAATTATTACTGATTCTCTTGATGAGTTCCAGATTAAAAAAAAAAAAGGGTTTTTGTTTGTTTTGTTTTGTTTTTAAGTGACTTATACATAAGATTGTCTCTGCAGAATTTTATTTCATCACTCAACAAGTACCTTTTGAAAGCATATCTGGTGTCATAACTATGTTATTTGGTGATTCCCATTGAGTGGACTCAATAAGTGATAGAGTACTTACTTATCATCTTCTCTATGTGTTCTATTGAGTGGAATTGTCCTCAATCTTCTCACTATGTCTGATGACATTCACATGGGCCCTTTTCAGGATCTCTTCACCATTTCCCAGCCTGTGTTAATCCCTTTTCGCAGTCCAGACTCTGGCATCCTAACAATGCCTTTTAGCTCACTTTGCAGTTGGGCAAGAGGATATCAGCTTTCTTCCTCTCCCAAGCTTGGCATAGTGCTTCTCCCATTGGGCAGTCAGTAGTTGGGTATTGATTAGGAGCATGTCAAATTGTCTTGCTATCAGACTCTACACTAATCATCCCAGAGGGATAACACTTTTGCTGTTTCAGCAGTAGGTAAATTGTCCTCTAACTGTAGTTGGAGTGGCAGGTTGGAGAGGGTAGGGGATTCTGGTATTAAAAGGTTTACTTAAAAGCATCACTTACAGCTCTTAACTCAGTATATCTCATATACTAATATTATCTTGTGGGCTTCTTATCAAGATCTAAAAAAAATTCATCTTCATGCTTAACCCCTGGTGCCTTCTACAGATATTCCCAGCTACAACTAGACACCTAAAGGAGAAGAAAAAAAATAAATAAATAAGAGTAATGAATTGTTGAATCCACACCCTGCTTCATTTTATGACACTAACCACAGTCTTAAGTGTCATCATTATTTTTATTTATGTTAACTCCCCTACTGAGACTATAAACTCCTTTAGAGAAGGAACTGTGTCTTGTTTATATTTGTACTAAACATATCCAAGGAATTGTTGACATAAAGAACATACCATGTAATTGATGAGGTAGACAATTAAGTGGGAAAGGGTCATTCAGTGTGCCATTAGCTAGAGACTCCATAAGGACAGGGTAGTATCCAGATCTTTTCTGTGTCTCCAGCACCTTGTTTAATACCTGACGTATAGTAGAAAGCTGCTGTTTGTTGTGTGCACTGATGGATAAATGAGAGATGTGCACATACTAGTGGTGAGTTCCTGTGGCAAAGGCATTGTCACTTTCCAGGGAGGTGGGAAGGTTTTCTCAGCAATTTACCTTGGAGCAGAACCTTAGAGGATGAGAAAGAACAAGAGCCAGGAGGAGGAAGAGTGGGGAGGACTGCCCAAATGCAACAAAGAGAGGATTGTCCAATGCCTAGCATGGCAGAGTCTAAGGTGCAATGGGGAAAGATGGAAAGGCAGGAAATACAGCTAGTGAGAGGATGGGTGATCATTTCAGAAGGAGCTTGCCTCTCTGTTGTGCATTTAGGAGCCAGGCACAGTTTGGTGGTTTTGCTTTATTTCTGGGGAATGACTTGCTAATACTTACTTTGTTGTTGCTTGTGTTTTGCTTATCGGGTTTTGTTTTGTTTTGTTTTTAAGGGAATTATAACTGTTTTGTTATAATTATAACAAAAACGATGGTTTTGTAAAGTACACACTGAAGTTAGGAGATGAGACGTTGGTGCAAGGAAAGATACTGGATGCTCTTTGCAGTTGTGCGGACAACAAATGATGAGAGTCAGAGCAAGCTAGAAAAGAAGGGACCTGACTTGAAAGGCATATCTAAAATTGGATCAAACAGACTTGAAGACTAACGAATAGAGCAAAGAGAAGGATGACTTTTAGTTTTTTAGTTTGGAAGACTTCATGAATGAAGAATGTAGTGACTAAGTTCCCAGGTCTGCCTGACCCTGAAAGCTTCCTGTCAAATCCAGACCCTACAACTTATAAGCTGTATGACCTAGGGCATTAGTTCTATGTGTTTTAACTTCGTTATTTGTGATATGGGGCTAATAATGGCAGTCATGTAATGGAAATATCATGAGGATTAAACAAAATAATCCTCCTAAGGTAGTTAACCCAGTGCCTGGCAAATGCAAAAGTACCCCTTCCACGTGAGCTGCTATTCAAACAGATAGAGGATTAGATTCACTGGATGCTGTTATCGGTTCTGCTTGGTAAACAGTGTCAGCCTGGAGAGGTGCTCACTATACTGAAGTAGGTGACAATCCCCAGGTGAAGTCTGGGAGGAAGATCAGAATTGTGAGGTGTGGAGTGGCTAAAGTCACTCAGGTGTGGCAATGCCAAGGGTGAAACCTACGAAGTAAACCATTTTAAGGAATTCAAGAAGGAATGGTGAGGAAAGAGAAGGACAGCCTAAGGAAAGTGGTAACTTGAAGGGCAAAAGAGAAGTGTCCCAGGAATAGATTAAACACAAAAGCGTCTGAGCCATCACCCCCAGATTATTTCATCATAGTGTTTGGTGATTGTTGAATGACTAGGTGGGTGTTTATAAAAGTAATGGCAGAAAAGCACAGTAAGAGAACGAAGGAAACCATTATTCTAGAGGCAATCTGTGGCTGTGGACTGTGGAAGTATTAGAATGCACAGAAACTTGCTGTTTGAAGAGAATTTGTGAATTGATGACTATCAGAGGTGTTAGGATCCAGGGGATTCCGAACCCCTATCTGCCATTGAGTTGATTTTATTCTCCTTCAGGAGAAAAGACAATTATCTTTGCACTCATTAATAAACAAGTAACAGAAGGCAGTATGTAAGGATGTGGGTGATTTCTTCTCTGTGAAAAAAGAGATCGGAACAGGCTGAGTTGGTGGGAGGGAAAGGGTTCTCAAAGGATTGATCGGTCCTGTACACATGGTCCAAATGTGGATAGGCAGAGAAGTCTTAGGACAGTGTTTCCAGAGTGAGAACCAAAGTAAGGATATAATATAAGGATAAGCACTGAGATATTTGGGCTTCTTTAGAGGCATTAGCCTAGGGCAAGGGAATGAACATTTGTTTAGCTTATTTTAAGGGCCATGAATTATATTCAGTGGCTCACCATGTCATCTCACTTTCTGAGGCCCCTTAAGTTCTTAGCTTTGACCTTTTTAGACTATGGCAATTCATCAAACAACTGGGTCTTTGTAGATCTCTTGACCAAATCTCCTTTTGGCCCAAGTGACTTCATCAATTCCTGCTGGAAGCCTACCAGGACCTTTCCTAGTTGTTGTTCCACTTTGCTCCCTTGATAGCCATTGATGTAGAATCTATTCCATCAGATTAATATGGAAGGTTTGGTTCTTGTTTTCCTTACCAAACTGCCAATGTTCTGTGCATCCCTCTTTGTATAATTTATGGCAAATACGTGTACTGCAGAGGATCAATGGATGTAAACATCTCTTTTATGGCCAAATGCTTAAAGCCACAGAGCTAGAGGAAGTGGGATTTGAACCCAGCTCTAGATGGCTTGAAAGCACTTCCTCTTCACATTAAAACATCTCTAAGTGGAAGAAAGAGCACTCGTAAATATTTTATAGAACATGGCAGGATTTAAAAACAAAACCGATACAGAGACTTATCAGAAAGGAGGAGGAATCAAGGTTGCATATTCACTTCGGATCGATTTTCTTCCTTTTGAACACAACTCAATGATTTAAGCGGTTCCCACAGTCATTTCCTACATGTTAATTTGTTCTGTTTGTTCTTTCCTTCCTCTTTTCTCCATCTCTCCCTTCGTCTCCCTTTCCTCTCATTAATTGAGGCTAAGTAAAGCCAACTTCAAATACTTACGTTGGATTGACAATGTGCAAGAAATGTAATCACAAGTTTTGGCCTTATTCCAAATCCTTAGAAGCAACAAAAGATCCCCAAATATGAAAGAATATAATTAACTGGAGATAATTTAATTGTTGATGTTGCTTTCCTTTGGAGAACCATTGATATTTACTTTGAACACTGAGCAGGAACAATGAGCATTTATTTTTAATTTTTTTTTCAATCAACAGAAGACTAATTGCCATAGAAATATAAAACTCTAGTATGTCCCATGAGTTAGAAGTAATCTGGACTGGATACATACCTAATAAACTCAATATATGAAGACATATTTTCTATCTGGGTCTCAGCTTCAGATCCAGACAAAGCTAGGTTATATTTATGACTCTCTGGTCTTGGGAAAATTACTTAACTTTTTCAGCCTTGGTTGCTTGATCTCAAAATAATAATAACTCATTCAAACAGCTATTGTGTGCACTATAGCAAAGGAATGAGAAACATCTAGCACTATATTTGCAATTTGGCATTTTTAAGTTAAATGGTATCTATTATAATTTAAAATTATGTTTATGAAAATGTATGTGTGTTTTTCACATAAGAGACATTTAGTAATTGATCTGCCTATGCTAACAAGTCATATGACTGTAAAAAGACTTTTTACATTATAGAATGTTAAACAGCTATTAGGTTCTGACATAGGTGTTACCATTAGCAAAACTGTAAAACACTCTGGCACTGAAAAAAGACCAAGCTGGGGCTCAAGAGGCCAGACATTAGATCTGTCTCTGCCATGAATGACCTTAGGCAAGTCAAATACTTCATATAACCCATATTCCTCAGGGGACAGTGTGGATTATACCTGGATTATACATGGTCACTAAGAAAGATTATTTTGATGTGCTCTGAAAGCATGACTCAGGATGAGTATGCTGACTCTCTTTAGTGTGTTGTTATTATACTGTGCAGGTGCTGTGTTCTACCTTAGGATATTATTTGCATAGGTCATATAGCCCATTTCTTTACTATGGTTTAGAAAACACTAAGAACTCTTTTACAGTGTTGCCTCTGATTTTTAATTATTTATTTGACAGAGACAGAAAGAGAATAAGCAAGGGGAGTGGCAGGCAGAGGGAGAGGGAGAAGCAGACTCCCCACTGACTGGAGAGCCTGACAAGGGGCTCAATCCCAGGATCCTGAGATTATGACCTGAGCCAAAGGTAGATACTTACCCAACTGAGTCACCCAAGTACCCCTACCAATTTTACTTTAAATGGTAGAGTGAGATTGGACTAAGGTGTCATGAAACAAAGGAATTTTTAATATGCTCAGCTTGAACCTTGCAAAAATATTTTGACTCTGTAATTAGACAAAAAATTTAGAAAAAAAAAATTTTATACATTAAAATTCCATGACACAATACAACAGTGATCTATGGCAAGTTATTTCACCAATTTGAGCCTTACTTGCATCATATACCAAGGGACTATGATAGAATTTATCCCTTATTGCTCCTAGGATAAATCATTAATCAATGTGCATGAAGTCCCTTTGACAAATGTGATTCTAGCCCTTCCTTATAGGTTCCTTCTTCTTATATATGTACATCATTTTGTTTCTACTTTAACTTTGGTAAAGGACAAGGCAAAAATTCAGAGGAAGGACCCTGGGTTCAGAGGAGTGTAGAATACAGAGCCCAACCACATTCAATTACAAGACCCAAGCAGGACTAAAACCTGGATATTCTTGTCGTCTCTAATTTTATCACTGTGTGTATTCTACATAAGTTTCCTTGGCATATCATGCTCTAGCCAAGGTAAGCTGTTGGTGGTGAAATTCTAAGGTTATTTCAAAATTTAGTATGTGTTACTTGTTTTCTAAAAGGAACACTGAGTATATTACTTCTCAGCTTCAAATTCTTCAGTGGATCTCCATTATCTTAATGATAAAATCCTTGCTTCTTAGCTCAGTAAGTATGGCTCTTCATCACCTGGAGCCCTCCTAAATCACAGTCATGGCCCCGTATGTATTTGTGTTATAGTAGATCTGATTGACTTTCAGTCCTAAACACCTCAAATTCTTTTTATCTCCATTCTTCTGACACTGAATGTTTGTTTCCTTGTTTGTTTTTAAGTAATCTCTACACCCAACATGGAGCTTGAAACTACAACCCTGAGATCAAGAGTCACATGCCCTATTGCTGAGTCCGCCAGGTGCACTGACCCTGAATGATTTTCCTGACTTCTTCTTCCAGATAATTCTCTACTCTGCCTCAATACTCTCCTTGGGTATCACCTTTTGATCTTTAGCATTAGTTTAAGCTCCTTGAGGACAGGCACTTGGACATTTCATGCCTGTGTCCTCAATTCCTACCACCAGCTCTCTAATATGTCACCCACAAAATAAATTTTGAGAAAATGGAGTTTTAATTTTCAAATTGTTGGCTTCAATTCACTTCACACTTCCTTGAAGTGTATTTACGTGTCTTTTCCACTGAGAGGAGAAAGATAAGAAACCATATGATAGCCCATAATATCTGTTAGGCTTTCTCTTTAGTTACCATGAAGGGAAACATCCTGTTTTTAACTTGAACAAAGGCCTGAGGTTCCGGCCTTGAATTCAGAGCACATTTCTTAAAGACTCCCACTTCTAGTCCCCCATTAGCTCTCAGACGAGTTTATGAATCACCTTTCAGGTGGTATAGTTGTAGTCACAATTTTAAGATACTAGCAGAAAAAAGACATTTGGATAAGTAAATATATGTAGAAAACATAAAAAGGAAATAAAGCTGTCCATCGTCAGAGCAGGACATGTAACTGAGTTTATTAGTCTGTCAAGGGAGGAGTTGTCAATGTCGGCTTTTGGCAGCACAGATTTCCTGCTTGCAGCTAATGTGATGATGATGAAGACCTTGGCAACCGTTCCCTTGTTCCTGTCTCCCTGATCCTGCTGTCATGATGGCTGAAAGAGGAAATGAGTGAATGCGTCTGCTAACATTTGATTTCACTGCTGCATGTTGTCTTAATGGGCATTCAGTGGAACAACTTGTTAGACCTGCAGTCTTAGGGTGCCTGGAGCTCACAGGCCATCAGAGTAAGGACCTATGCTCTCTAGCTTACTTAATAGAACTTTTCAGTCTAATGACATTATTAGGGGATTGTCAAAAGAAGTAGACACTAAATGTTTTTAAGTTTGGTTTTGTTTTTTGGAGATGAAGCATGAAAAGAGGATTGTTTTTTGAAAATTAGTCCATCTGAGGTTCAGATCTAGGTTCTGCCAGTTACTAAATGAGTAACTAGGAAAACTTACTCAATTTCCTTGAAACTTGGTTTTCTCATCTCTAAAAATAGACATAATCATGTGTATGTCTTAAGATACTTTGATGATTTTTTAATGAAAAATAGATCACTTTGGAGTATCAGTTGTAGTGCCAATATGAGGCTCTTGGTTTACTTACTTTCCTTCATAAATCCTCTGCGCTTTTACCTTTTCTGGTCTTCTGTAGAGAGCTTTTAGATTAGTAACAGATGCTGATTTCTATGTTTGGAAGGGACCTTTCAGTGCAAATATGTTATTTACATCCTTCCTCAAGTGATGCTGTAGAACCAGGGTGATCAATACCTTCTGCTATTATTGTGCCTCTCTGGTGGGCAGATTTGTTTCTCTTAGAAGCTAGATTGTACCTTCTTTTAACTTTCTCTGGTTAGACTTTCTTGTGTCTTCAGTGAACCCACCATGGACAACCTGTCATTTAAGCCCTCCTTGCCGGATGTTGAGAAGTACCCCAAAGAACAGGACTTGACTTCCTTTTCTTCCCCCTATATCACACCTCAGTTGCCTTAGTTAAGTATGATGTTGGTGGTCCCCATAGTTTTTGTAATCACTGGATTCAGAAAGTACAGGTAATAATACTTTCCAGGGAAAGAAATTGATTTTATTTACATTAATCAATGATAACATACTTATTATCATCATATTATAATCACAGTTGATCCCCAAATCTGTGAATATAGATGACTCCCACACATTATTTTGACTGCTGTCATGTTAGAATTTAATGAAGATGTTTATTTTTATTTAGCACCAATTTGTGACAATCTCTTCTCTTTTCAGTTCACTCTTCCACACAACATGGCATTCTATCAGGGGTGTGTAAATAAGTACTACTTTGGGTCCAGCAGTATCACTGTGGGTGATATCTGAGCAATTGAAGATCGTAATCCTGTTCTCAAGGACTTTAAAATTAGCAAGAATGGTGGGAGAAGGTTGTACATAGTCAAAGAATTAATTGAATATAGGTAAAGATTAAAATAGAGGCATCGAGCAGGAGGGACGAGATGAGACATGAAGCAGGAGAGGGGAATGTTTGGCAATTCTAGACTTGAGCTACACCTGATATGTAAGTGTGAGCTGCACAGCCAGAGAAAGTGGGGGAGGCCCAAGAATACAGGGTGAAATTAACTTGGCTGGAGTTGGGATAAAGAAGGAGACTGACTTGTATAGACTGAGGGTCTTACTAACAGAGAAGAGTAATGATGATAAACACAATTGGCATCAGTCAACAAGTTTGAAGCAGAGAAACAGAATCAGGATGAGAAACATATCAAGAGATTTATTTTAAAAAAATTGGCCTATGCAAGTGTGGGAACTGGCAAGGCAAGACTGAAGTCCATAGGGCAGGCAGTCAGAAGGGACAGTCTGGAATCCTGGAGCAGCAGCTGGAAGTACAGTTCACAGGTGCAATTTCTTCTGCTTCAGGTGAGCCACAGCTCTTTTTGTAGACCTCTTAACTGATTGAAGCAGGCCCATCTAGATATTTCAGGATGATCTCTGTTACATAAATTCAATTGATTATGAACTTTAATCTCATTTTCAAAATACCCTCACAGCAGTACCTAGGTTAGCTATTGACTGAATAACTGGAGACTATCTTCCAGCCAAGTGGACATATAAAATTGACCATTTCTGTCTGCCCAACTGTCACCTTGGTACCTATATTCATTTTACCATACTTGGAAATACTTCTACCATGTCATACTTCTGAGTGACGTGGTACAACTATCTTGTTACAGCTGATATCATATAGGATTGTTTAGCACCTTAGTGATAATGCTAGTAGTTATCACCATCAGCCCTGGTGTGACTAAGATGCTGACCAGGTGATATTTTATGCAATCAAAACATGACTCTGTATTTGTTTCCCACCCTTGCTTTACATTTTATTTAATGAAGATAATTTTTCCCCCTTTTGATATAATTTTGGGCAAGAGTCAGATTTTCTCATTTGTAGGTGATAAGAATTTTTTGATTCTTTTATATCACAAAACATAAACCCGGTGCAAGATTTAAAAAGGACCAGTTTATGATAGATATTAATGTTTCAATATTCAATCAGAGATGGGATTTTTAAAAAGGCTAGTCGCAGGGGAGGACCCATGAGAAGATAGGGGATGTGTGGGTAGAATTGGCTCTTTTCACTCAGCATAATTTCCTAAACGTTCATCCAGGTTCCTGCCTTTTTCCTTTGCTCGGTAGTATTCCGTGGAAGCACCACAGTTTGTGTTTCTGGATAGAGCAACAGATTCTTCTCCTTCCTATCTGTCTGCTTTCTTCCATGACAGGATCTATCCTGTAGGTGGTGCCTGGCTTGCCTGATGCATTTTGGTGAGGAAGATGAGTGTCAGCCCCAGTGATGAAGGACACCCCTTCACCTGGCCACTTAGTGGTAGTAGGGATCCCAATGCCAGGTTCTGTCAGGTACTGCCAGGTTCACCAGATGGTGTCAGTGGTAGTGTCTTTTGATTCAGTGGCCTGGGAATTAGGGGATGATAATCCCACCTGGGCTGCCTTCTGTGCTATATTAAGGTCAGAAAGTAATTGGCTTTGGGTCAACTTCTTGGGCCAGGGAATAAGTACAGAATCACTGATGTGTTATCCCTTCAGTCCTGAGGTCCAAACCATGTCACCATCTTCTTTTGACATCTCAGAGTCCTCTTTGACTATTCTCGCATTATTTTCTAAGGTGATAGTTGTAGTTATCAAGAAATCAGAGAGAAACAAATCTATGTCATCTGAACTGGAAGTCACTCCACAGATTTTAAGAATGTGATTTTTTTTTAAAAGTAAAGATTTTATTGATTTATTTTAGAGGGAGAGGGAGAGAGAGAATCTCAAGCAGACCCCTTGCTGAGGATGGAGCCTAATGCAGAGCTTAATCTCATGACCCTGAGACTGCAACCTGAGCTGAAATCAAGAGCCAATGCTCAGCCAACTGAGCCACCCAGTGCCCCAAGAATGTGATTTTAAGTATATTACAATGATGCCTGATTTTTTTAAAATTTTATTTCATTATCTTTGTTCAGTGTTCCAAGATTCATTGGTTATGTACCATACCCAGTGCTCCATGCAATATGTGCCCTCCTTAATACCCACCACCAGGATCACCCAATCCCCCACCCATCACCTCCAAAACCCTCAGTTTGTTTCTCAGAGTCCACAGTCTCATGGTTTGTGCCCCCCTCTAATTTCCCCCACCTCACTTGTGCTCTCCATTTCCCAATGCCCTCCAAGTTATTCCTTATGCTCCACAAGTAAGTGAAACCATATGATAATTGACTTTCTCTGTTTGACTTATTTCACTCAGCATCATCTCCTCCAGTCCCATCCATGTTGATACAAAAGTTGGGTATTCATCTTTCCTGATGGAGGCATAATCCTCCATTGTATATATGGACCATATCTTCTTTATCTATTCATCTGTTAAAGGGCGTCTTGGCTCTTGCCACAGTTTGGTGACTGTGGCCATTGCTGCTATGAACATTGGGGTACAGATGACCCTTCTTTTCATTGCATCTGTATCTTTGGGGTAAATACCCAGTAGTGCAATTGTAGGGTCATAGGGTAGCTCTATTTTTAATTTCTTAAGGAATCTCCACACTGTTTTCCAAAGTGGCTGCACCAACTTACATTCTCAACAGTATAAGAGGGTTCCCCTTTCTCCACATCCTCTCTAACACACGTTGTTTACTGTCTTGTTAATTTTGGCCATTCTAACTGGTGTAAGGTGGTATTTCAATGTGGTTTTGATTTGAATCTCCCTGATGGCTAATGATGATGCAACTTCTTATAAGACATGTCTCCAAAGGCAAAGGAAACAAAAGCAAAAATGAACTTTTGGGACTTCATCAAGATCAAAATCTTCTGCACAGCAAAGTCAACAAAACAAAGAGACAACCCACAGAATGAGAGAAGATATTTGCAAATGACACTACAGACAAAGGGCTGACATCCAAGATCTATAAGGAACTCCTCAAACTCAACACACACAAAACAGGTGATCATGTCAGAAAAATGGGCAGAAGACATGAACAGACACTTCTCCAAAGAAGACATGCAAATGGCTAACAGACACATGAAAAAGTGTTTATCATCTTTCTTTATAGAAATGTGTTTCTTTATAGAAATGCAAGCAAATACAAATGAGCATTATACACATTTTTTTAGAGCTCATCTTTCCATATCAACACATAAAGTGTTCCATCATTCTTTTTTCAGCTGTTTGGGATTCAGTTGTAGAGCTGTGCCATAATTCATTGCATAAAGCCGAGATTGATATGCTTTTGTAGATTTTCTTTTCTAATCCCATATGAATAAAACCACAATGAATAAATTTGAACATATGCTATTTCACACCCTTGCACGTATATCTGTAGGTTAAATTCCCAAAGGAGAGATTGCCAGGTCAAAGGACAGGTATGATTTTTGCTATATATCACCAAATTGACTTCCACAGGCATTCAGACATTTTTCACTTTGATGACCAAAAGATGAGAGTTTCACACTCACTAATGAAGAGAGTTGTCAAAAGTTTGGATTTTTGCCAGCCTCATAATTATTTCTTGAGAAAATAGAAATAACATTTTTAAAGCCCTGGCAGTGTTTAGCAAGTGATAGGAGAACCTTATGAATGTTGGGTCCTCTTCCTCACGGTCTTCAATATGCTTCACAGTTTCATTTGGTCAAGATGCTGAAAAGCATACAATCCATGTCTGTGTCTGTATCTACATCTATCCTTATGTCTATATTATCTGTATCTGTATCTATATAGAGATATAGATATATAGAAATTGTATATATATGCAGAAACATAGATGTATATATGTTTCTGCCTTTATAAAGTGTTTTGGGGACAAAATCTATGTATATGGCATGGTTATGAAGGTTAATTCTTTGTTAATTCTTTGTTAAATTCTTTTGTTAAATAAGGTTAATTCTTTTTTTTTTATTATGTTCAATTAGGTAACACATAGTGTAAGTTAAGGTTAATTCTTAACAAAGGTTAATTCTTTGTTAAATAAATGGAATAGATAAGATTCTAGAGATCAGAACAGTATCAGGGGTACCTAAGATTAGGGCACCAGTGAGGAGCAGGAAGTCCTTACAGGATACAGGTGTTTGCACAAGTGGAGAGGACTTAAATAAAGGAGTCATGGTAGCAGAAGTAATGTCTCATGCTCATGGCATGTTGATAGAGATGATAAAGGGGAGAATGGATAGCCAATATTGCCTTGGGAGCCAATAAGGAGAGCAAGTTGACTGGGTAAGCTTCATGGTGGGGGAGGCAATGGACAACCACACTGGGCATCATCAGCAATCTGGGCTGGGAATAGCCTCTCTTATATTTTTCAATTCTTCAAAAGTCTTCTTGCATAATGTGGATCTTTTTATTTCTCGATTAGTAAAGATCATTTCAGGTTTCATAACTATAAGTTAAAATCTTGTTAAGGTGAGAATAAAAGTGAAAGAGGGAAAAAAAAGCGAAAGTTGAAATAATGTCTTGTGATAATCGTCTCTTAGTCTCCTCATTCTTCCTACTTTAAAAAAAAAATACCCTCCAATCTTCTAATTAGAGGATAAAAAATAAAAGGGAGTGTACAGACTCCCTTATGTGATTCCTCTAAGAAATCAAAGCTCTTTTATTTTTAATTTTCTAGCATGACAACATAAAACAATCTCATTAAGGACTTTGTTGAATATTGGTAAAGGTTAGGCAGAGTTCAGGCAGCAGTGACTGAGAAAAAGTGTTGGAGAGTTTGTACAGAAATTGGCAAACTTCAGTTAAGTTTTCCAGAAGCTGGGATTGTGAAAAAAAGGAAAGCTCACAGGTAATGATGAGGCAGGAGACATTGCCTCAAACCTAAAGACCTAGCAGGCACAGGAGGCAAAAGGATGCCCTGAAATGCAGGCTTATTAGGGGGAAAAAATATGAGGAAAAGATTGTTATATATGCACATAATGGGTATCCAAGAAAGACAAAGATTATCTCTGTGGTAGCAGAGGCCATCTTCCCCAAAGGTGATCCCATGTTGCAGTATAAATAGTACTATGGGGAATCCACTCCAAAGTCCAAGAACAAGGCGTATTCTTAAGCTGGGGCTCTCTTACAGAAGGAGATAAGTTTTTGTGACATATTAAAACAGATGGTGAAAACTCTCTACTTTAAATCTGCCTTAAAATGAATCTTGAAAAATTTACATGCAAGTGATCTGGAAAGTCTATAAATTGAAGTTGTTGTATAAATCTGGTGCATGCTATCCTGAATACGCTGGTTTTCTTTGGGTCAGAAGGCCTCAGTGGCTCTCTTGTCTGTCAGGTTGTAGGCACTTGGTTAGGGAACAGTAGCACATGCAGATAGTGAGCAGACTCATTAGCGCAACATTTAAGGCGAGGTGATGGCTGCTTCCAGGCTTTGTCCATTCTGGCAACCAGTATTTGACTCTAAGAGGAAGACAGAATGCCCCAGTCAAGCCATCCACTTAAAACAGTTTCCCATCAGGGGCCTTTCTCAAGGTCTGACAAGGACAAAAGGATAACTGAAGATTTAATCCAATCTAGATGGGAATTAAATTCAGTTTAATATGTGTATTTATAAAAAAGTGATGACAGAATCAGTGAATGATGAGATCAGGCTCCAGGACCCCCTTGCTGGGAAGCCTTATACACTACTTAACCAACAACGTGACTATTTCTCCTAGCCTCTATCTCTCTTAGGTCCCGGACGTATCCCTCTGTGTTGTCACCTATCTGTCCCTCACTATCTGAGCAGGGATGGCATCTTCTTCCTCTAGAAACCTTTGCACAGAGTTCTCATTTGGGTCTATTCAAGTGCTCAAAAAAGATGCTTTATATGTGGCTTGTCTTGGTGGAAGGCCATAGCTATTATCCCTGCTCTCTCACTGCTCTGAATCCCTTCCTTCTCTCCCAGCAAATCCATGCCTCCTTCTCAAATCATCTCAGAATGTGTTTGGGAATTCTGAAGAATTCTCCCACAGTTATTTCCAATATTCCACTTTATAGCTTCTGTCTACTTTAGTTTCTGTTCTCTTCCTATCACTTTGAACTTCCTCAATTTCTCAGGCACCTACAACACAACAGACAGTTTCAATGCACATTCCCATGATCCCATTTACTCTTCAAAACAAGCCAATGAGGTTAACAGTGTTATTACATTTTACAGAAGAGGAAATTGCAGTGCAGTGATAATTGGGTAGCATCTCTATCCAGTTTCCAGTTTTCTAAGACACTGCTGCACATGTAACTTAACTTAAGAGTGAGGTCAGAGGCAGGATGAAGGTCTTTGGACACCAAGTGAAGCCTATGTCAAGAGTCCAGGGCTCCTGTTTGCGAGAAGAGCTCAGGCACATTCCTAGGAGAGGTGGGCTGCTAGCTTTGCTCCTTGACCTTGGAAATGATCCACTACCAATGCTGTGTTCAGTTTCTGTACTCTGAGCTGGAGCAGATCAGAGTCTCAAAAGCCCCAAACTTACATAATTCTGAACATTCCATTTAATAATTTTTTCTACGTTATTTGTAGAATAAGAAAATAAATTGCTACAAATGACAAATTGAAAAAATGGTACCTATCACAAATATTTCCAAATTAAAAAAAATACAATATTTTTATTAACTCTCTGATATAATTTTATAGTCCTTTTATATAGTTATATATATTTTGACTGGGGATTTTTTGTCCCCCTCTTTTAAAAAATATTTTATTTATTTCTTCTTAGAGAGCAAGAGCATATTAGCAAGAGCAGGAGAGGGTCATACAGAGAGGGGGAGAGAGCGAGAAACTCTCAAGCAGACTCCCCACTGAGTATGGAGCCCAATGGGTTGCTCAATACCAGCACCCTGAATTTATAACCTGAGCTGAAACCAAGAGTTAGCTGTTGAACCAGTTGAGTCACCCAGGAATCCCCTTTCTTTTTTCTCTGTACAAGATGCTTTTATTATTTTTTTCTGCAAAGAATAAAGTAGTAATTCAGCTTTTCTTCTAGTATGGTTGATTGAAAAAAAAATCAGGCTGATCATTTAGAAAATGATCTCTTAGAGCACCTTCTATTATAGGTAACACCAGATACACATTCAAAATACCCACTGTTTATTTACTTTAATGTAAAACAACATGACAATAGAACTGAAAGTTTCAAAATATCACATTTTCTCATCTGGTTATCTGATGAATGAAGCCTAACATAACGGATGCTAAGTGTCAACATTTTTTAGGGATGCCTAGTACTAAATTATTATATTTTTATGAATATTTCCCGATGTTTGGAGATAAACATTCAAACTTGTTTGATCCCGATTTTTTTTGTGGTTGTTATGGTAAGATACATGTAATTTAAAACTTACCATCTTAGCTGTTTTTAAGTGTCAAGTTCAGTGATATTAAATACATTCATACTGTTGTGCACCCACACTGACCGTCAATCTCCAGAGCTCTTCTCATGTCATAAAACTGGAAATATACAAATTAAACAAAAACTCCCATCCCTGTTTCCTGTGCTGCATAAACTTTTATGAATATGGTTGAAATTGGAAGAATTCCTGTCAAGTTTTATAAATTAGATAGAAGATTTATAAGAATTTCCTACACACAGTATTCTGACTGCATACACTTGAAACCTGGTTTCTCTGTGAAGACACATACTCTTTGGATGCTGGGGCTGCCTGGGTGGTTCAGTGGAATAAGACTCTGCCTTCAGCTCAGGTCATGGTCTCAGGGACCTGGGATGGAGCCGGGCATTGGAGGTGGGTTCCCGCTCAGCAGGGAGCCTGCTTCTCCCTCTCCCTCTGCCTGCTGTTCCCTCTGCTTGTGCTCTGTCTCTTTTTCCTCTCTCAAATAAATAAATAAATAAATAATCTTAAAAAAAAATAAAAAGAAGAAGAGGAAGAAGAAGAAGGAGGAGGAGAGGGAGGAGGAGGAAGAGTAGGAGGAGGGAAATCGGGAGGGGGAGGAGAAGGAGGAGAAGAAGAAATGTCTGGTGCTGGATGCTACAGGAGACATTTCTATTGAGATACAACCTCTGGCCCCAACAGCATGGGTATTGCTTGAGTTTGCGGAGGGAATAGCAGAAGTGTTCATGAAACCTCCTCCCAAATCATAATGGCTAGCAATAACGGTATGTGTGAATATCTGCAAACCACGTGGTTATAACTCACCCATCTGTGGCTAAATACATATCTACAGTGTACCTTCCCCTTCACTGGATCTTAAAACTTTCTATGGTTTCTCCAATGCTACCTGGCATGAGAAATGTGACAATTGGAAGGACAAGGAAAAGAGACTGTGGTATTAACCAGTTGCTGTTAAATATTTTACTTTAATGGATTATAATTAAAATATCCCACTTTTAAAAATTTGGTAGCTTTACGGGCGTTAACTTGGTTTGGCTGAACTATATTTCCCAGGATTTTGTTTCTAACATGTTTCTACTTAGGGAAGACCAAAAGAGAAATACTGTTAGGAGGTTTGAATGGTGGGAGGGAGGCAGCAACATTGTGTAGCTGACATTCACTGTTCCTGATTTGGTGCCTCACCTTGCTTGCTTAGGGCAGCGGTAGTGTGCCCACTACCACTCTAACTTCCTCCAGATCCTACTTCAGCTTCTCTGATTCCTGGCCAGGTGGATGTGTTTAGCTCTGTGACAAGGGGCTCCAGGTTTTACAGAATACTCATATCACTAAAGAGAGAGACAACAGGCAATGTCCTGGGTTTCAGTCCATCCTGGGCTCAGCACACACTCAGGCGTTCCAGAGAGACATTGCTTCCCCCACCTCACATCCATCTTCCCTTCTCCACTGTACCTTCAAGTTCCAGCATCCAACAGAAGAACCACAACCTTATGGTGACTGCTTCTCAGCTCCCACAAATTCTGTAGCAGGTGCTGCCTAATGGACCCATAAAGTTTTCCAATGGTCTACTTCTAGGATTGAACCCCAAAGGATACACAGTGTTTACAAAACCTGTCAAAACATTGCCGGGACAGCAGTTAGGGCATTGCAAGGGGGTCCCAGAGCTTCAGCTTTTTTTTAGCTTTGTAGTATATTCACGTATAGCCCAGAGGTTTGTTTCTCCATTTCCTCTTTGGTGGTCATGTTTCAGCATGATTAGTATTCTGTGATCACTGTGATGATGAGAAGGATTTGTAAACATAATCTGGTAGTAAGAATTCAGTGGGTTTTGACTTTAATCTGGCTGGAAATGGGCATCATACATTGCACCAACACAAGATGCCCTAAGTGACAAAATTAATTATCCTCAGTAAGGAGAGCTCAGGGCATTTTTAAAATCTCTTTGTTTCAACTATGTAGTCTGCACATACTAAAAAAGATATTTTTCAATGTAAAATGTTTTTCTCACATCTTAAAAGAACAGGCATCTGCCAATTTGTACAGGAAAACATTCTTTATAGTGTGCAAATGCAAAGTACTAATTTATTATACAGTATGGCCTTTACACAGGGAATTCTGGACTTCTTAACAATGATGGTAAAATATAGACAGATAAATATTGTGTAATTATTTCCAAGATGCCTTCAAGGAACTTTTACTGGGATTGCCCTTATTACTCTGTCTATTTGAGACCAGTTTTAGCAAGTTACGACTATTATATATAACTATTTTAATATAACTATATATACTATTTTATGAGTTTTTGCTTGCTTGTAGCATTTAGAGGAGAGTGCAAGCAGTTTAGAGTTAGGGAAGCGCCGTCAGATTCCCCCACTCACCCCTCACCAGCTGGGATGGCTAGGGGCAAAGTTCTTGCACTCTGTGAGCTCCTTTGCATATATCCAAAACCAGGAATGCATGTTACCAAGCTTGGCACTCAGGAATCTCCCAAAAAGTAAGCTAAATTTTTAAGGAGCAAGGCAAAAAGGTAGGCTAATTATGATGACAGGCAATCCCCAAATCTCACTGGATAACCAAAATAAAAGTTTCTTTTTGCCTCACACCACACTGCAATGGGGCTGAGCTATGCAGTCATACAGGGACTCAGTCCACTTCTCTCTTAGTGTTCCACTTCCTGCTTAGTCCTCGGGACCCTCCATTCTGCTTGTGAAGGAGAAAGAAGGTGAGAATCACACATGGCATCTTTCTAAGTGTCACACCAGGACGTGAGGCACATGCCCCTATGCCATTTCTGCTGGAGCAACGCTCAGCTAATCTTAGTAGCCTGCACAGGTCTTGCTGTTCTACCTCTGACTTTTTAAAGTGTGCGGTCACTTCTGCTGGGAAGGCTGCAGGAATGCTCATCAGCCTAGGACACTTCTACTCAGCTTTTCACACCCAGATCAAGAGTCTTCAAACTAATGCCTTCAGTTAGGCTTGGGTAGTCTTTTGGTCAAATGTATACTAGATGTTGTATATTTCCTCATCATAGGACGTATCATATTAAACTATAAATGTGATGTGTATATTTCCTTGTTATTCTGCTGGAGAAGAGAAATCGCTTTTTCTTCTCAAGTCTCTGAAAATTAGTATAGGCATGTAGTTATCAGTATAGTAATTGCAGAGCAGACATGTCATCTAGAACAACAGATGGTATGGGAAGCACACGTACTGATCAGATAGATGTTTGCCCAGTCATTGCACTGGTTGGATATAAACCCTAGATGAGGCAAGAACCTGAGCCCTCTGGGGGCTTCTAGTCTGGGCTGGAATGTTTTCAATCAACACTTGATCAAAGTAGTTCTAGGGAGCGTGGGTAGGAGGAATAGCAGGAGCTGATTGTGAGCACCAACTGTGTGTTTGCTCGGAAATTCTTTATAACTTTCTGAAGAAGATCTAGCTACACACTGGTAGGTTCAGGAAAATGTACGCCGACCGTGTTAAGCAGGCAAGGTTTATAAGACTCAGAAGCAGGAAGGTTAGCATTTTAATGCAAAAGTCTTTGGCTAAAACAACAATAAAACTCTTTTTCACTGCATCCCTGAAACCTATTCTCAAGGAAATTATCATTTGGTTGTGAAATCAAGGCTGACTCCCATGGAGCAAGTGTGGACCACTCAAATCATGATATGAGTCTCCTTTCCAAAGCATAACCCCAACCAAGAGCAGGCAGATTAGGAAATATGTGCCTTGAGCCAGTCACTGGGGAGGTGGACATGGTGGGCTTTGGTTCACTTTTTCATGCCTGCCTGAGGTAAGGAGGTTGGAGGTCCTCACTTGGAGGCCCCCCTTACCAGATGGCAATTTCAGTACCAAAGCCAAGGTCACTGAGTAAGTCATGCTATCTTATGTTTCAAGATTATTTTCCAGCTGCATGAGTCAACCAGCAATTTGTACTCCTTATCTAATCTGTCCACAACATCCCAGCCCGCTGCATTAGTGAAGTTTTGTTCTGTGTAGGATGATAGGAATGCCATGAATCAGGGGTTCTTGAACACTGTGAGCCTAGGAAAGGCCAGTTTAGCCCCAGTGGAACTGAGTCTATAGTTGACACTGGCCTGTCTGCAGAATTTATGGTTTTGTTCAGATTGGATTTTTGTTTCATTTTCTTTATGTATAAAACAGAGAGTAAAATATCCTCATATGCTCACATCAAATATCATCTTAAAAGCATCACCTTTTTTTTTTTTTTTACCAATTTTTATTATTTTTTCTTTTTATTAACATGTAAGGTATTATTTGTTTCAGGGGCACCCTTCTGTGATTCATCATTGGTCTTACATGATTCACAAGCTTAGGAAGAGGTAAAGGGATGTGATCTAGTTAGAAGCCTCAGGCATATGTGAAGGCAATTATCATCTATGGGTGCTTTTTCAAATTTAAGTACTTCAACAATTGAAAAGATTTCTTTGTTATGAGTAAAGCTAGAAAGTCATAATTAGATAGCTAGGTCTTTCTGGAGACCTTGTGGGGGAATTGCCAGAGCTGTAAGGGCAGGTATGTTTATAAAGCTCCGAGTTTATAAAACTCTGAGGGACGCTAAAAAGTTTGTAAATATTTGTTGGAGACTCTGAAATTGAAATAAGTCTCTGAATATCATGTTTGATTTTTCATATTGTTTATCTGACTGAATGAGATGCAAGAACATCTCTATCAAGAGGAGAATATACAGAACATAGCCATGCCTGGGCTCAGATAACAGTTGCTGTGCTGATGGGTGGGTGAGCTCAGACAAAGCCGGGGTTATCTCCTGAGCCTTTGTTTATACCTCTATAAAACTGAAGCTCAATATTGCTATATGAGACTAGCAATCCTGCTTGTAATGTGCCTAAGGCTGTGCCTGGCACATGGTAGGCATTGTTTATTATCAAATAGTAACTATTACCGTTATCTGAGTCAGCGATCCGACCCTTTGCCATTTCCTTATGATCAGTAAATTTCTACCCAAGTTTTTGTGCTTTCTTAATGCATGGTAGCCTAGATTTATACTGAATCTTTGTGTAATTTGAAATGGATTTTTGGATTACAGTGACAGACACATTTAAGGCTTAAATCTTACCATTGTATTAAATCAACTTGTAAACATTTTTTTTTCCTTCAGAAGAAAATAATACTTCTTGCTATTTCTCTTTAATTGATTTCTGATTCTTTCCAAATGAGATGCCCAGATGTATGGAGTCCTAGATAAGCTGCAGAATAATTGTCTTAAAATTCAAATTCAGTTGTCTTCAAGCATGCATAAAAATATCTCCGCACCATACTTGGGCTTCTTTTTAGAAAGACTTACAATGGCCTTTTTCTTGTTTAGATTTTAGTTCTTACTCAGGGGGACTTTTGCAATGGTCTTCTCACTTGTCTTCCTATCCTCAGTCTAACTTATTTTTCCAGAGAGGTCTCTTACATAGGCACGTCTGAAGACAAGTATGGTCCTCATCGGTCCCCTTGGGAGCTCTCCTAGCTTATTCATTTATGTGTTTCTAAATCTGCCAACAGTCATTTGTTGAACACCTACTGGGATCCAGCCTAGACCCTGAAAACACAGAGACGTTCAAGGTCCAACTTCTTCAAGTTTTATCATGTAAATGGAGAATATAACTCAACCTACACCCTCACCTGACTTAAAATCTGAGAACAGGGCAATATCTTATTCATTTTTGTATCCACCGCACCTAACTCTTTATCTAACACAGGGCTGGTGTGCCGTATATATTTTGATAAAGTTCCAGATAAATATCCTAAATTCATTATGTACATGTATTCAGTCCTTTTTTATTTAATTGTTTTAAATGATTTATAAATGGTAACAATCAGATGGCTCCCTGTGTCTGAATTCCTATTGTGGAGAAAGCGCCATATCAATTAATTTCCATATATTACCTCATCTAATTCTCATAAAAATCTTGAAAGAAAAGGAAGAGTCAAGAGATTAAGCAACTTACCAAAGTCTTTTAAATTATTGGTGGTGTTTGAATCCTAAGCTGTTGGCTTCCTAATGTTTTCTAGAAAGACAACAAATGGTGCAATGATAGAATTAATAACCAATGATAAAAATATAAAAGTAGTGTCATATATTGAATGAGCTGGTAATTACTCTTGATTTACACAGATGCATGATGAACATTGCCCCCAAAGTAGTGCAGTATCATGAAAGAAAACAAAAGGGAGCAAAAAATATATGGAGACTGCGTTCTGGGCAAAAGTTGAAATTATTTTGTCTATGGGTATGTCAATGCCAATGCTTATTGAAAACTTGAATTTTAAGCAAATGGAAAAGAATTCTATAAAAAAGTCATGCTAGCTGCCACTATTTAATAAGTGTGGCAAAAAATAAGTTTTTTTGTTTGTTTGTTTTTGTTTTTTTGTAGAACAAAGTTTTTCAAGTTTTAATTTGCAAAAAAGAATCACCTGGAGATCTTGTTAAAACACAGTTTCTATAATGCTCTGCCCAGAGATTCTGATTCAGGATGGAGTCCATGAATTTGCAAGGCTAGTGAGCTCAGAGTTTTGTCAGTTGCTGGTTTAAGGAGCACAACTTAGAACCGCTGCTTTAGAAGTTGTGTATGTCCCCTGAGGTTCATGCCAGTAGCTGCCTATGGAATCCCACTGCTTTGCTTCCATGCACTTGATAAGCTAGACGTAATTCAGTTGTGGATTACTAGGAAGGTTAATATTAAGCATGTTTACATACTTATCATTTACATAGAACACATCATTAAGGATAATTACTAAAAGTTTTATAGATTAATTATTGGCTTACAGAGGGTCAGGATGACAACATAAGACTATTAGACACAAGATTTTCTATTGAGCAACCATTGTTTCATCTTATCTTCATTTTAATGAAATATGTTGTAGTTTTTAAAGAGAAAATGAAATATTGGTGTAGTCTCAGGTGGAGGTTATGCGGGACTCAAGCATGTTCCTTTCTGATGGGCATGTAGCTGTAGTCAGACAGTGTGGGTCCAATATAATAGACACCAAGGCTCTGATGCAGTGTGTTTGCCAGGTTTGAGGTAAATCACCTTTTGGGATCTTTCCTATGACCTAACACCCTGCCCCTTGATCTCCCCCCACCCAGGTTTATTGAGGTCTATTTTTACATCATAAATTTCACCTGAAGTGTACAGTTCAGTGGTTTTCAGTATATTTACACAGTTGTACAACCATCATCACTACCTAATTATAAAACATGTCAATACCCAAAGGAAACCCCATACACATTAGCAGCCATTTCCCATCTCCGATGCCCACCTCTCAAACATCTACCTTCAGCTGCAGGCAGCCATTAACACATTTTCTGTATATATAGCCTTGCCTTGTGTGGACAGTTTAGATATATGAAATCATACAGTATGAGACCTTTCGTGACTAGCAAATTTCACTTAACATAATGGTTTGAAGGTTCAGCATTCATCCATGTTGTAGCATGTGTCAATACTTAACTCTTTCCCGTTGCCTAGTATTTCACTCTATGGACAGGTTTTGTTTCCCTTTCGTCACTTGATGGGCATTGGGCTGTTCCATTGTTTTTCTATTATGAATAACACTACTGTGAACACTCATACACAAGTTTTTATGTGGACATGTGTTTTCATTTCTGTAGAGTATATACCCAGGATTAGAATTGTTTGGTTGGTTTGTATGATGACTAAGATAACATAATAAATTTAAAAAAAAAAGAGTTATTTGGTCATATCTCCCATTTTAAAGCTTTTTATTTTGAAATTCACAGTAAATTGGGGGGGGGGGGAGTTGCTAAGATGTTCTACATACCCCTGACCTAGTTTTTTCCAATGGTAGCATCTGCATAACTGTTTTATAATACCAAAACCAGGAAAATGACACTGATAATACACACAGTATTACTTAATATTGCTTCATTTGGCATGCACTTCTGTGTGTGTGTGTGTGTGTGTGTTTCTGTGCAATCCTATCACATGTATGGATTTGTGTAATTGCCACCATAGTCAGGATGAGAATACTTTTATCACAAAGTCCCTTCATGATGTCCCTTTATAGTCATACCCCTTCCATCATTCTCCCCATTCCTAACCTTTAGTCACCACTACTCTGTTTATATCTTTACTAACCTCCTTTCCAGTATTGCAAATGTTATAGAATTTATTCCTGTTTTCAATCTGTGCCATCTATGTACAGGTTGTGACATCAAAAGATCTGTTTTCAAACTTAATTTCTTGACACATTTTTTGGGATAATGTCAGCAATCCCATCAGTTTTAATATACTATTATTATTTTTTTCTTTTCTTTTACTGAAACCAAGCAAGGCAAAATCCCACAGACCTACTGCACAAGGGATTCGCTAAATGTAATTAAATAAATGGTTGTTACGTCCAAAATGCTTCACAAGTATTTACTTAATTACTAGAATTCATTTGATCTTATTTATGTCTGTAGGCCCTGATGTAGATCTGTAACTAAATATTCAAGCTTGTGGTAATTATTAGACTGCCAGGGACATAGAAAGAAAGGAAAGAAATAGAGCTGAACCATTTTTAAGACCCCCCAAAATATGTACTTGTTTTGTAAGCAAGTTTCTTGTCTATTTCTATAGTTTTACAAAAGGAATATAAATGGTGAGGCAGAAAAACTACAGCTCTGACCTTGGTACTTTAAAAGGTGAGATCTAAATAAAACTGTTTTGCTGTCTGAATACTATCATTATCTTTAATGAGAGTGGGCATCACAAGGACATTTCATATTGTACCTTAGGCAATAAATTAGCTGTCAGATCTAGATTCATACTATTTTCCTTAAATATGAAAACACTGATCCATCTGCTCTGACCAATTACATTATATATCTGTTTATATTAATATAAAAATATATTCTAAAGAGTCTTTATATGTCCATTGTCCTTTTCATTGAAAAGCACATATCTTCGTGTGTGCCCTTAATTAGACCTTCAAATGTAGCATATTTATCTAGTTGCTGTTTTGAGTGGAGATAACTCTTGGCCCACTGGCAGATTCTTTTGTTTTTCATTTATAGTTTTATCTTCTTCCTGATAGGAAATGTGGTGCTTCTCCTGTAGATGACATCTGATGGCAATATCATGTCTCCTTTATTTAAATATTTTACTTATTTATTTATTTATTTGAGGGAGATGTGAGAAAGAGAGAACCAGGAGGAACAGGTGGGGTAGGGTAGAGGGAGAGGGAGAAACAGACTCCCCACTAAGCAGGGATCCCAAAGTGGAACTCGATCCCAGGACCCTAAGATCATGACCTGAGGCAAAGGCAGACACTTAACCAACTGAGCCATCCAGGCCCCTTTTTTAAATGAATGGAGTTGATCATATAAACTTTCTCTTTGGCCCTAATATTGGATTAAGACCACACTTGGCTATAATATTCTTTCAAAATAATCTGTTGGGTTCTAATTGCTAATATTTTATGTAAAATTTTGTTATTGATATTCATAAATGAGTCTGCAGATTTCTTTTTTGGGGTGATCTCTGTTAGGATTGGGGATGACCTTTATACTATATAACACACTTGGAAATTTTCTCTTTTTTTTATGTGCTTTGAAAAAATATAAGTGGCATTAGGCTTATCTACTCTGTAAAAGAATCTCCAGAGAATTACTTTTTAAAAATTTTATTTTTTATTATTATTTTTTAATTAACATATAATCTATTATTTGTTTCAGGGGTACAGGTATTTGAATCATCAGTCTTACACAATTCATAGTACTCACCATAGCACATACTCTCCCCAATGTCCATAACCCAACCACCCTATCCCTTGCCCCACAACCCCAGCAACCCTTAGTTTGTTTCCTGAGATTAAGAGTCTCTTATGGTTTGTCTCCCTTCCCGATCCCAACATGTTTCATTTTTTCCCTCCCTACTTGACACGACCCCCGCAGCCTCTCAAATTCCTCATATGAGAGAGATCATATGATATTGTCTTTCTCTGATTGACTTGTTTCGCTTAGCATAATACCCTCTAGTTCCATCCATGTCATTGCAAAGGGCAAGATTTCTTTTTTGATGGCTGCATTTTATATATATATATATATATATGTGTGTGTGTGTGTGTGTGTATATATATACACATATATATATGTATATGGTATATATATATATACCAGATCTTTTTATCCATTCATCTGTTAATGGACATCTAGGTTCTTTCCATAGTTTGCCTGTTGTGGACATTGCTGTTATAAACATTTGGCTGCATGTAGCCCTTGGGATCACTACCCTTGTACTTTTAGGGTAAATAACCAGTAGTGTAATTGCTGTGTTGTAGGGTAGCTCTATTTTAAACTTTTTGAGGAACCTCCATACTGTTTTCCAGAGTGGCTGCACCAGCTTGCATTCCCACCAACAGTGTAGGAGGGTTCCGCTTTCTTTGCTTCCTTGCCAATATCTGTCATTTCCTGACTTGTTAGTTTCAGCCATTCTGACTGGTATGAGGTGGTATCTCACTGTGGTTTTAATTTGTATTTCCCTGATGCCAAGTGATGTTGAGCACTTTTTCATGTGCTTATTCGCCATTTGTATATCTTCTTTGCAGAAGTGTCTGTTCATGTCTTCTGCCCATTTCTTGATTGGATTATTTATTCTTCGGGTGTAGAGGTTGATAAGGTCTTTATAGATTTTGGATACTAGCCCTTTATCTGATATGTCCTTTGCAAATATCTTCTCCCATTCTGTCAGTTGTCTTTTGATTTCGTTAATTATTTCCTTTGCTGTGCAAAAGCTTTTGATCTTGATGACATCCCAATAGTTCATTTTTGCCCTTGCTTCCCTTGCCATTGGTGATGTTTCTAGGAAGAAGTTGCTGGGGCTGAGGTCGAATAGGTTTCTTCCTCTGTTCTCCTCAAAGATTTTGATGGATTCCTGTCTCACATTGAGGTCTTTCATCCATTTTGAGTCTATTTTTGTGTGTTGTGTAAAGAAATGGTCTAGTTTTATTCTTCTGCATGCAGCTGTCCAATTTTCCCAAGATCGTTTGTTGAAGAGACTGTCTTTTTTTCCACAGGACATTGTTTCTTGCTTTGTCAAAAATTAATTGACCATAGAGTTGAGGTCCATTTCTGGGCTCTCTATTCTCTTCCATTGATCTGTGTGTCTGTTTTTGTGCCAACATCATACTGTCTTGATGATCACAGCTTTGTAATAGAGCTTGAAGTCTGGAATTGTGATCCCTACGATTTTGGTTTTCTATTTCAACATTCTTTTTGTTATTTGGGGTCTTTTCTGGTTCCATATAAGTTTTAGGATTTTTTTCCATTACTTTGAAAAAATTGATGGCATTTTGATAGGGATTGCATTAAATGTGTAGAATATTTTAGGTAGCATAGACATTTTCACAATATTTGTTCTTCTAATCCATGAGTGTGGAAAGTTTTTCCATTTCTTTGTGTCTTCCTCAAATTCTTTCATGAGTACTTTATAGTTTTTAGAGTACAGATTCTTTGCCTCTTTGATTAGATTTATTACTAGGTATCTTATGGTTTGGGGTGCAATTTTAAATGAGATTAACTCCTTAATTTCTCTTTCTTCTGTCTTGCTCTTGGTGTATAGAAATGCAACTGATTTCTGTGCATTGATTTTATATCCTGACACTTTACTGAATTCCTGTATGAGTTCTAGCAGTTTTGGAGTAGAGTCTTTTGGGTTTTCCATGTAAAGTATCATATCATCTGCAAAGAGTGAGAGTTTGACTTCTTCTTTGCCAGTTCGTTTATTTCTTTTTATTTAATGTCTGATAGCTGAGGCTAGGACTTCTAGTACTATGTTGAATAGCAATGGAGATAGTGCACAGCCTTGCCATGTTCTTGACCTTAGGGGAAAAGCTCTCAGTTTTTCCTCATTGAGAATGATATTCACTGTGGGTTTTTCATAAATGGCTTTGATGATATTGCGGTATGCATCTCTATCCCAACACTGTGAAGAATTTTGATCCAGAAATGATGCTGTACTTTCTCAAAATGCTTTGATAGCATCTATTGAGAGTATCATATGGTTCTTGTTCTTTCTTTTATTAGTGTATTATGTCACATTTATTGATTTGTAGACATTGAGCCAAACTTGCAGCCCGGGAATAAATCCACTTGGTCATTGTGAATAATCCTTTTACTGTACTGTTGGATCATATTGGCTATTATTTTGGTGAGAATTTTTGCATCTGTCTTCATCGAGGATATTGATCTGTAATTCTCCTTTTTTGAAGGAGTCTTTGTCTGGTTTTGGGATCAAGGTAATGCTGACCTCATAAAATGAATTTGGAAGTTTTCCTTCCATTTCTACTTGTTGGAACAGTTTCAGGAGAATAGGTATTATTTCTTCTTTAAATGTTTGGTAGAATTTTCCTGGGAAGCCGTCTGGCCCTAGGTTCTTTTTTTTTTTTTTTTTTTTTTTTTTAGTGGGGAGATTTTTGATGACTGCTTCAATCTCCTTACTGGCTATGGGTCTGTTCAGGTTTTCTATTTCTTCCTGGTTCTGTTTTGGTAGTTTATATGTCTCTAGTAATGCATCCATTTCTTCCAGATCATTAAATTTGCTGGTGTATATTTGCTCATAGTATGTTCATATAATTGTTTGTATTTCTTTAGTGTTGGTTGTGATCTCTCCTCTTTCATTCATGATTTTGTTAATTTGGGTCCTTTCTCTTTTCTTTTTGTTAAGTCTGGCCAAGGGGTTACCAATTTTATTAATTCTTTCAAAGAACCAGCTCCTGGTTTAATTGATTTGTTCTACTTTTTTTTGGTTTCTATTTCATTGATTTCTGCTCTGATCTTTATGATTTCTCTTCTCTAGCTGGGTTTAGGCTTTCTTTGCTGCTCTTTCTCCAGCTCCTTTATGTGTAGGGTTAGGTTGTGTACTTGAGACCTTTCTTGTTTCTTGAGAAAGGTTTGTATTGCTATATACTTTCCTCTCAGGACTGCCTTTTCTGTGTCCCACAGATTTTGAGCAGTTGTGTATTCATTATCATTTGTTTCCATGAATTTTTTCAATTCTTCTTTAATTTCCTGGTTGACCTTTCATTCTTTAATAGGATGATCTTTAGCCTCCATCTATTTGAGTTCTTTCCAACTCCTCTTGTCATTGAGTTCTAGTTTCAAAGCATTGTGGTCTGAAAATATGCAGGGAATGATCCCAATCTTCTGGTACCAGTCAAGACCTGATTTGTGACCTAGGGTGTGATCTATTCTGGAGAATGTTCCATGTGTACTGTAGAAAAGTGTGTATTCTCTTGCTTTGGGATGGAATGTTCTAAATATATCTGTGATGTCCTTCTGGTCCAGTGTGTCATTTTAAAACCCTCATTTCCTTGTTGATCTTTTGCTTAGAGGATCTGTCCATTTCAGTGAGGGGAGTGTTAAAGTACTCTTCTATTATCTTTTTTTATTATTTTTTAAAAGATTTTATTTATTTATTTGACAGACAAAGATCACAAGTAGGCAGAGAGTCAGGCAGAGAGAGGAGGAAGCAGGCTCCTTGCTGAGCAGAGAGAACGATGTGGGGCTTGATCCCAGGACCCTGGGATCATGACCTGAGCTGAAGGCAGAGGCTTTAAGCCCCTGAGCCACCCAGGTGCCCCTATTATTAATGTGTTTCTTTGATTTTATTATTAGTCGGTTTATACAATTGGCTGCTCCCATGTAATGGGCATAGATATTTAAAATTGGTAGATCTTGTTATTGGACAAACCCTTTAAGTATGATATAATGTCCTTCCCCATCTCTTATTATAGTTTTTGGCTTAAAATCTAATTTTTCTGATATAAGGATTGCCATCCCAGGTTTTTGTTTTGTTTTTGGTTTTGGTTTTTTGTTTGTTAGTTTTATCCATTGGCATGACAAATTGTTTTCCACCACCTCACTTTAAATATAAAGAGGCCAGGGGAGTTAGAGAGGAGAAGGGAGTTGAGGGAAATTGGAAGGGGAGGTGAACCATGAGAGACTATGGACTCTGAAAAACAATCTGAGGGTTTTGAAGGGGCGGGGGGTGGGAGGTTGGGAGAACCAGGTGGTGGGTATTGCAGAGGGCACGGGTTGCATGGAGCACTGGGTGTGGTGCAAAAACAATGAATACTGTTACGCAGAAAATAAATTTAAAAAATTAAAAATAAATAAATAAATATAAAGAGGACTTTGGGTTTAAAATGAGTTTCTTGTAGACAGCATATCAATGGGTCTTGTTTTTTTATCCATTCTGATATCCTGTGTCTTTTGATTGGGGCATTTAGTCCATTTATATTCAGGGTAACTATTGAAAGATATGAATTCAGTGCCACTGTATTGCCTCTAAGGTGACTGTTACTGTATATTGTCTCTGTTCCTTTCTGGTCTGTTTCTTTTAGGCTCTCTCTTTGCTTAGAGGACCTCTTTCAATATTTCCTGTAGTGCTGGTTTAGTGTTTGCAAATTCTTTTAATTTTTGTTTGCCCTGGAAGTTTTTTATCTCTCCTATTTTCAATGCAGCCCAGCTGGATATAGTACTCTTGGTTGCATATTTTTCTCTTTTAGTGTTCTGAATGTATCATGCCTGTCCTTTCTGGCCTGCTAGGTCTTTGTAGATAGGTCTTCTGCCAGTCTAATATTTCTACCATTTTATGTTACAGACCTCTTGTCAGAAGCTGCTTTCATGATTTTCTCTTTGTCACTGAGACTTATACGTTTTACCATTAGATGATGGTCTGTGGACCGATTTTTATTGACTTTGACGTGGTTCTCTGTGCCTCCTGGATTTGATGCGTGTTCCCTTCACCAAATTAGGGAAATTCTCTGCTACAATTTGCTCCTATACACGTTTTGCCCCTCTCTGTCTTCCTTCTTCCTCTGGGATCCCAATTATTCTAATATTGTTTTGGCTTATGGTATCACTTATATCTCAAATTCTCCCCTTGTGGTCCAGTAGTTCTTTGTTTCTCTTTTTCTCAGTTTCTTTATTCTCCATCATTTGGTCTTCTATATCACTAATTCTCTCTTCTGCCTCATTTATCCTAGCACTAAGAACCTCCATTTTTTTATTGCACCTCATTAATAGCTTTTTTTATTTCAACTTTGTTAGATTTTAGTTCTTTTATTTTTCCAGAAAGGGCTTTTATTTCTCTAGAACGGGATTCTCTAATATCTTCTATGCTTTTTTCAAGCCCAACTAGCACCTTGATAATCATTGATCTGAACTCTAGTTTTGACATGTTACTAATGTCCATATTGATTAGGTCCCCAGCCTCAGTACTGACTCTTGTTATTTATTTATTTATTTTTTAAGGTGAGTTTTTCAGCCTTGTCATTTCATCCAGATAAGAATAGATGAGTGAGAGAACAAAGTACTAAAAGGGCAGTAGCAACCCTAGAAAAATACACACTAACCAAATCAGAAGAGGCCCAGAACTTGGGGGAGAAGAAAGGGGGGGGGGAATATATATATATATATTAAACTCATGAGTGGAACAGGGCCACACATTTGATTTTGGGTGTATTTTGGTCTGTTAGAAGAAACTGTCTTCCAAATTTTAAAGGAAGAAAAACATATATATATATATATATACACACAAAAATAAGGGTAAATATGATGAAGGGATGGAAAATGACTGTAAAGATGAAAATATAAAAGAGATTCTAGAAAAGCAATTGAAAATATAAGAAGTTGGTTGAAAAAAGAAAATAAAAAGAGAAAAGAATGTGATCAAGCTGGAGATTAAAACAAAGCCATGCTCTAGATTTAGGGTATATTTTGATCTATTAGAAGAAACTTTATCCCAAAATTTTAAAGAAAGAAAAACGTATATGTATACAAAAAATAATGTCAAATACAATGAAGGGATAGAATATGAATATAACAATGAAAATAAAAAAAAATTTTAAGTTATTGATAAAGTATTTAAAAATGTTAAAATAGGATGAAGGAAAATTTTTTAAAAAATAGAGTAAGAAAAAAATAAAATTTAAAAGATTTAACTTTGCAAGACTAAAGAATCATGGGAAAAGCCATGAATTCTATGTGCTGTATTCCTGTAGTTCTGAAGTTTTGAAGTTCTCATTGATAGGTGAACTTGGCCTTGGCTGGATGTTCTTGTTGATCTTCTGGGGGAGGGGCCTGTTATACTGATTCTGAAATGTCTTTGCTGGAGGTGGAATTGCACCACCCTTGCCAGGGGCCAGGCTAAGTGGGCCGGTTCAGAGAGTGAATCTGCTCGGTTTCACTCTTGGTAGCTTTTGTTCCGTGAACACTCCCCGTACAGCTTTGGAGGAGGAGAATGAAGATGGCAGGCTCCCAATCTCCAGCCTAGAGGAGCTGAGAGCTCAGGCTCCCACTCATCAGTTCACCCTCAGAGAAAATAAGTCAGTCACTCTCATATCCCTAATCTCTGGCTGTACTCTGTGCTCACCCAGACCATGACCAAGCATTTCTATCTCTGGTGCACGGCCCTGTTTGGAGTCTCCAAACCCAGCATATTCCTGCAGTGTACTCCCACGCTGCTCCTCCTAGAGGAGGAAGGAGGGGATCTCTCCAGATCTGCCACTTTTGGGGTCCCTGGTCAAAGAGTAGTGGCCTGAATGTGCCTTGGATCACTGTTTAAGGTAACCCTGAGCTGAGAGCCCACTCCTTGGCTCTGTCTCTGCAACCAGCTTCCCCACTCTGGTACCTGGGACCTCTGCCACACTCAGGCACCCCGGGTCTTTCTGTGACCCCACATGTCCTGAGACCACATGTCCCCACAAGCGCTCCTACCCCTGCTTAGCTTCTCCAGCAATGTCCCTCAGTGGAGCAGACTTCTAAAAGTTCCTGTTTTGTGCTCTGCTGATCTACCACTTTCCAGGAGCCAGCCCCTACCCCTGTGGTCTCTCTTCCCATATATTGCCTCAGATTCACTTCTCCACACATCCTACCTTCCAGAAAGTGGTCTATTTTCTGTTCCTAGAATTGCTGCTCTTCTTCTCTTCAATCTCCTGTTGAGTTTGTAGGTGTTCAGAGTGTTTTGATAATTACCTAGCTGAACTCCTGGTACCTGATGATATTTAAGTGATGATATTTAAATCTCCTACTCCTCCACCATCTTGCTCTCTCTGGAGAAATTATATGATTTTACACTTACTACTTGATACAACAGTGTTTCCTATGGGAACTCTTTAAAAACGTGTTTTTCTCTTTATTTTATAGAAATTGGTCTTTTACATTTTTCTATCTCTATTGGGGTAGTTTTGGTAAGTTGAAGATCTTGAATTTTTTGATATCTAGAATCATGTCTTTTTTATTTCATTTTCTGAGAGCTTAACATGGAGTTACTGAAAAATGAGAAGGTTTTCAATAATTGTGTATGGTATATTTGTTTCACCTGTAGCTGATCAGAGAAGCTCCTGGGCGCATCACCACCAGATCTTCAACTTTGTAACGGAGTGATCATGGGATCTAAAAATGCACATGACCAAAAATTAGAGAAGTTGAAGGAGGAAATATTCCATCTGGAGGAGCAGCTGGCTTGACTTGGCTGCCCTTTGTTAACAACTTAAGTCAGAAGATAAGTGAAAACATGTGTGATCTTCATAGCACTATGATCATGAAATAGATGTTCGATGTGTCACTTCCACCTTCCAAATCCCATGTAAAATATCCCCCTCAATCACAGAATCTAAGACCAAAAGAACATACTGAAAGTCACTGACATGTCTTTAGGGGTTTCCCATGAAATGGTCCAAGCAGATAAACTTAGAGTAAAGTATATGGAGAGCAAACTACAGATATTTTCTGAAAGCAGTCAGTATTTTAGAGACCATTGGTTTAATGGGGGTCTATAGAAAATTATCTGACATCCCAGAAAAGAATCTAACCTGATTGATAAGATGGAGACCAAAACAAAACACCAAATAATACAACTAAACACACACACACACACACACACACACACACACACACACTCACTACTTGGAGGAAAAATGTACACAGAGAGAAAATATGTCAAAAAAGAAACTATATTATAGTTAATATTCTTAGGGATATTAGAGATATATTGTATCAGTGAATCAAGAATAAAATGCTATTGGGGTGCCTGGGTGACTCAGTTGGCTAAGTGTCTTCCTTCTGTTCAGGTCTTGCTTCTAGAGTACTGGGATCAAGCCCCGCATCAGCCTTCCAGCTAAAAGGGGAGCCTGCTTCACCCTCTGCCCCTCCCTCACTCTTGTGTACCTCCCAAATAAATAAAATCTTAAAAAAAATTGCATGCTATTAAAAAATATTTAAAAAGGAAAAAACACTGGATCTTTTTTAATGCTACAATTGAGGTATCTCTAAACTGGAAAACCCAAATGAACTTTAGTTTATTTGATAAACATTTGGTTAATATTAAATAAATTGTGGTATATCCATATCATGGTAAGCCACTAAGAAATTAAACTATTGATACATGAAATGACTTGGGTGTATTTCAAGAGTGTATTTCATTGTGCCGAGTGAGAAAACCAGTTTTTTCTGGTTCTCTCTTCAGAGAGAGAGGGAGATAGGAAGGGAATGGGGGTTGTGGTGGGGGGCATCAGAACAAGAAGGAGAGAGAGAAAACTAAGCCGGTCCCATGCACAATTCAAAGCCTGATTCAGAGGTCGATCTCTTGACCCTGAGATCATAACCTGAGCTGAAATCAAGAGTTGGATGCTTAACCAACTGAGCTACTCAGGTCCCCTTAGAAAGCCATTTTTAAGAGGAAATACCTGGTGGAATTCCTGGGTAATAAATAAGTAAATCTTAAAAAAGGGGGGGAGGAGGGAAATGCCTGGCATGTTGGTGGTTTGACCAGGGAGACAGCTGTACACTAGGTGGAAACCATACCATTCATATTGTATCAGGTCAGAAAGATCCAGAAGATAATTTTTCAAAGAGATTGAAATCCACAGAATACCTGAAATGCCCAAATATTCAAAGAAAAATTTTATTATGACATACATTTTCAAACACATGCACAAAATCATAGAATAGTACAGTTGTTCTCTTTGTACCTTTCCCTCGGTTTCAACATTTATTGATATGCTGTGATTTTTGTTACTATTCCCCTCATTTCTTTTGTTTTTTAAGATGAAGCAATGCATTTTCTTTTTTTTTTTTAATTTTAATTCCAGTATAGTAGACAAAGAGTATCGTGTTAGTTATTAGATTCAGATATACGATATAGTGGTTTGACAATTCGATACATTACTCAGTACTCATCACAGTAAGTATACTTTTAATCCCCTTCATCTATTTCACCCATTCCTTCAGCTGCCTCCCCTCTGGTAACCAGCAGTTTGTTCTCTATATCATTAAGAGTCTGTTTTTTGAGTTGTCTCTTTTTTCTTTGTTCGTTTGCTGTTGTTATTACTTTTTCTTAAATTACACATATGAATGAAATCATATGGTATTCATCTTTCTTTGACTGACTTATTTCACTTTTAGCATTATATTCTCTAGAGCCATCCATGTTGTTGTAAGTGGTAAAATTTCATTATTTTTCATGGTGGAATAATATTCCCCTGTGTATATATACTGCGTCTTCTTTATCCATTCATCCACTAATGGATAGTTGGAAGGGTTCTATAATTTGGCTATTGTAAATAATGCTACAATAAACATAAGGGTGCATATATTTTTTCAAAATTGTGTTTTAATATTCTTTGGGCAAATACCCAGTGGAATTATTGGATCATATGATAGTTTTATTTTTAATTTTCTGAGGAAATTCCATACTGTTTTTCCATACTGGCTGTATCAGTTTGCATTCCCACAAACAGTGCATGAGGGTTCCTTTTTCTCTACATTACAGCAGTATTTGTTGTTTTATGTATTTTTTAATTTTAGCCATCCTGATGGGTGTGAGGTGATATCTCATTATAGTTTTGATTTTCATTTCCTGATAATTACTAATATTGAGCATCTTTTCATGTGTCTACTGGCAATCTCTGTCTTCTTTGGTGAAATGTCTTTTTATGTCTTCTGCCCATTTTTAATTGAATTATTTGGTTTTATCAGATACATCATTTGCAAATATCTTCTCCCATTCAGTAGGCTGTCTTTTAGTTTTGTTGATCATTTTCTTTGCTGTGTAGAGGCTTTTAATTTTGATGTGGTCCTAATACTTTATTCTTACTTATGTTTCCTTTGCCTCAGGAGACATATCTAGAAAATTTTTGCTATATCCCATGTCAGAGAAATTATGGTCTGTGCTCTCTTCCAGGATTTTTATGGTTTCAGGTCACATTTAGGTCTTTAATCCATTCTGAGCTTATTTTTGTGTATAGTGTAAGAAAGTGACCCAGTTTCATTATTTCGGATGTAGCTGTTCAGTTTTCCCAACACTATTTTTTTTTTTTTTGTAGAGAATTTTCCCATTTTATATTATTGCCTCATTTGTCAAAGATTAATTAATGATATAATCTTGGTTTTATTTTTGAACTCTCTGTTCTATTCCATTGATCTATGTGTCTGTTTCTGTGCTGGTACCATAGTTGTTTTGATTACTACACCTTTGTAGTATATCTTGAATCTGGGATTGTGATACTTAGAGTTTTGTTCTATTTCAAGATTGCTTTGGCTATTTCAGGGTCCTTGTGGTTTCATACAAATATTAGGATTGTTTATTCTAGTTCTGTGAAAAATGTTGTTGGTATTTTGATAGAGACTGAATTAAATCTGTAGATTGCTCTGGGTAGTATGGAGATTTTAACCATATTTGTTCTTCTAATCCATAAGCATTGAATATCTTTGTATTTGTGCAATCTTCAATTTCTTTCATTAATGTTTTATATTTTTCATAGTACAGGCCTTTTACCTCTTTGGTTAAATTTATTCCTAGATATTTTATTATTTTGGTGAAATTATAAATGGGATTATTTTTTAAAAAATTTCTCTTTCTGCTCCTTCATTATTAGTGTATAGGAATGCAACAGATTTCTGTGTATTGATTTTGTATCCTGTGACCTTACTAAATTTACTTGTCAGTTCTAGTAGTTTTTAGGTGAACTCTTTAAGATTTTCTATATATAGTATCATGTTCTCTGCAAATAGTGAAATTTACTTCTTCCTTAATAATTTAGATGATTTTAATTTATTTTTCTTGTCTGATTGCTATGGTTATGCTGAATAAAGTGGTGAGCATGGACATTCTTGTCTTGTTCCTGATCTTAGGAGAAAACGCTCACGTTTTCTCCATTAGGCATGGTATTGGCCATTTATTTTTTACATATAGACTTTAGTATGTTGAGGTATATTCCCTCTAAACATACTTTGTTAGGTTTTTTTGTTGTTCCTGTTTTTGTTTTGTTTCTGTTTTTAAGAGAAAGAGAGAGTATGTGTGAGCAGGTGGGGAGGGGCAGAGAGAGAGGGAGAGAAAGAATCTTAAGCAGACTCGATGTCAGTGCAAAGCCAGGCATGGGAGTCAATCTCACAACCCTGAGATTATGACTTACCCTGAAATCAAGAGTTGTAGGCTAAACCAGTTAAGCCACTCACATACCCCAAAATTATGCTCTTGTGTTTTTTGTTTTTTGTGTTTTTTTTGGGGGGGGGGTATTGCATGCTTTTTCTGCATCTATTGAAAATATTATATGATTTTTAATCCTTTCATTTAATTGATATGATATGATTGATTTGCAATATTGAATCACTCTTTCATCCCAGGAATAAATCCCACTTGATCATGGTTAATGATTTTTTTAATGTATTATTAGATTCAGTTTGCTAGTATTTTGCTGAGAATTTTTGCATCTAGGTTCATCAGAGATATTGGCCCATTTATTTATTTATGTCTTTATTGTTTTGGAATCAGGGCAATGATGACTTCATAGAATGCATTTCAAAGACTTCCTTCCTCTTCTCTTTTTGGAATAGTTTGATAAGAATAGGTATTAATAATTCTTTAAGTGTTTGATTGATTTGCCTTTTAAGCCATCTGGTCCTGGACTTCTGTTGCGAGTTCTTTGATAACAGATTCAGTTTTATTGCTGGTCAGCAGTCTGTTCAAATCCTCTTTCTATTCCTCATTCAGTTTTGGGGAGTTATATGTTACTAGGAATTTTTCCATTCCTTCTAGGTTGTCCAATTTGTTGGCATATAATTTTTCATGATATTTTCTAATGATCCTTTAAATCCCAGTGGTGTTGGTTGTTATTTCTCCTCTTTCATTTCTGATTTTCCTTATTTGAGTCCTCTTTCTTTCTCTACGTCTTGCTAAAGGTTTATCAATTGTGTGGATCTTTTCAAAGAATTAATTCCTGGTTTCACTGATCTGTTCTACTTTTTCTTTGTTTGTTTCTATTTTGTTTATCTCTGCTTAATCTTTATTATTTTCTTCCTTCTAGTGGTTTGGGGTTTTGTTTGTTCTTTTTTTAGTTTCTTTAGGTTTAAGGAGAGGTCATTTATTTGAGATTTTTCTTGCTTTTTGAGTCAGGCTTGTATTGCTATAAACTTCCCTCTTAGACCAACTTTTGCTGTATCCCAAATATTTTGAAACATTGTGTTTTCATTTTCATTTGTTTTCATGTATTTCTTGATTTCCTCTTAGATTTCTTGGTTGACCCATTCATTGTTTAGTAGAACCTTACTTAACTTCCATGTATTTACCACTACCACCACCCCCAGCAGGTTTTTTCTTGTGTTTGGTTTCTAGTTTCATAGCATTGCAGTTGGAAAAGATGTGACTTAAATCTTTTTAAATTTGTTGAAACTTGTTTTATGGCCTAATATGTTATCTATTCTGGAGAATGTTTCATGTGCACTTGAGAAGAATTTGTATGAATATGCTGTTTTAGCATGGTATGTTCTGCCTATATCTGTTAGATCCATCTGGTCCAATATGTCATTCAAAACTACTATTTCCTTGTCGATTTTCTGTTTGAATGATTTATCCATTGATGTAAATGGGGTGTTAACATCACCTACTATTATTGTATTATTATCAATTCCCTCCTTTAATAGTTCTTTTTGTATTTGGATGCTCTCATGTTGGATGCATAAGTATTTACAATTTTTCTATCTTGTTGGATTTTTCTCTTTTTGATCATATAGTGTCTTTTGTCTCTTCTTACAGTCTTTGTTTTAAAGTCATCTTGTTTAATATGAGAATTGCTACCCTGGCTTTCTTTTCAGTTTGTTTTGGATGATAAATATTTTTTCCATCCCTTCACTTTCAGTCTGCATGGGTGTTTAGATTGGAAATTAGTCTCCTATTGGTAGCATATAGATGGGTCTTCCTTTTCTATTATGAGACATTTTAAAGACAAATTGTGTACTGATGATTTCATCACAACTACCCTAGTACATATTTCTAAGAAAGAAAGCCTTTTTATCAGTTGTAGCAAAACCATACTACCATTATCATACCCATATCATACCCAACCAAAATTAAAAATTATTGCTCCAAATTTGATTTTACTTTTTCTGCTTGTCTTCCCTACCCCCTTTTGGTAAGCCCACATGTAGTGTTTGATTGGTATGTCTCTTGCATCCCTATCTCCTCTTTACTATTTTTTTTTTTTTTTTAAGAAACTGAGTCATATGGTCCCACATTCTGGATTTAGCTAATTGCATCCTTGGAGTGTGGGTAAACATATTTCTTTACCTCTTTCTGTAAAGAGATCTCAGGGTTTGATTAGATCAGCTTCAAATTTTTGACAAGTCTTATGCGGTGCTGTGTGTTTCTGATTATATCACATTAGGGACAGCTTAATAATCACTTTAGAGAATGTTGAAATTAATCTGTGAGTCTGGGTATTGTTAATTTAATCCATCCAGTAAAAAGTCCTCTGTCAATTTACATTTTTTATGGAATATTAAGCTATCATCAAATATATTCCATACAAGAAAGGAAGGATATGATCTGTACTTTTTCCAAACTTTAGAACAGGACTTTATTCTCAAAAATCCTCCAAAGGTGACCAATGGACTTAACGCTTATAGATCAATAATAGATAGATAGATAGATAGATAGATGATAGATAGAAGAAAAAGAGTAGATTGTATATCTTCAAATATATAAATGTAGTCATTAGTCTTTTTGATTCTCAAATTCTTCCATCAAATTGGCTCCTGTGTCATTTTTGACATACTCTAATTTTGATAACTTTCTTATTTTCAAACAAACAAGACATTCTAATCTCATTCCACCCAGACATAAACTCAGTAACACCCGTCTTCATTTTAGTGGGAAATGTGTTGAGAGACCACAGTTTGTGCATTAGGGTGCTTCTAGTACTTTCAGTGGTCCAAATGTGAAAATACATCATTAAAACAATTAAATAATGAGTTCATACTGATATTACCAACTCAAATTAAAATTTCAGAATTATATTTTTTTTACATTTTATATTTTTATTTTTATGGTAAAAATTTAGCTTCTGTTGCCATTAACAACATATTAGCTATTAAGTGTTCTTGATACATATAATAGTTTATTAAATCAATACCAATATTATTTAAAAGAAAGCTATTTAATATATTTTAATACTTTTGTTATTTTTTCTGATAGATATATCCTACTGTTTCCTAGTAGTCTAATTACTGTTTTCTATATGTTTAAATTTGTGAGTTTATAATAAAACTAAAAGTATTTTCACTTGTAGCTTGTGGAGGATACCAGGGAAAAACTTCAGTATTTTGAAACAGATGAATTAAAGAGAAAGCATCAGATATCACTCTTGCTTTTTTCATACAATTTTGTAATTTATGGTATACTAATAACTGATGAAGAATGTTTCATTTTTACAAAATTTTCCAACTAATAAAGTGATAGAACTAGATCAGCAGCTTACCAACTGGCATGTTTGGGGGCAAAGTCCTTATGTTTTAGAGTTTATTTGTAGTATTTATAAGTGGGGATGTTCATTACCTGGTTTTGCCCTCAGGTATCTCCCCATAACTGAACCAAATTTCAGGAAAAAATATATTAGGAATGGGAGGCTAACTAAGGTAGTAATAAGTCCCCAAATATTAATGCCTTAGTAAAATAAAAGGGCTTTTTAAAATTCACATTACATGGCCACGTGATCCTGTTCTGTGAAGTTAAACCTGATACAGTCCACCTCTATTGTTCCATTTCCTTATAGGCTGTTGTGATGCTCTATATGGATTCTGGTTAGCTAAGTGATTTGCTTTGGTCAAAGTTGCATCAGCAAACATGCAATCAGAGGCCTGACAATCACTCACCCTCTTGTTGATCTTGGAGCCTTTATTTATGGGAATTTGCTTATAAGAGTATGAGAGACTACACAGTGAGAACCAAAGCACCCCAACAAGCCCTGCTGACCTAACAGCTAAGTACAGACGAATGGGCTGTGCTCAAAAGGCATTCTGAGTCTGGCCAGGAACTGCCCAGATTAGCTAAGACCTCTATAATCCTGGAATAATTATTGTTTTAAATCAGTTTTGGAGTCTTGTTATTTGCCAATGGATAACTGATATACTGAGAATATAGACAGAGCAAGATTAACCAAATATAATAATGTGATAATATCAGGTTCATTTTATTACTCTCCATTCTTTACTGAGTTTCAAGCATTTTGTAATAAAAACTTACAAATAAACTACTAAATGTAAGTATCACTTGAAATAATTTTTAGTTAATTTGTTTTAATTTCCTTTCAATGTTTAGGAATTGCTCTTTTTATTATATTTCATCTTTTAAAAACTATTTAAAATATTTGGGTCTTTTTTCCAAGATTTTTTAAATTTAATTTTATTTTTGTGTGTGTGTGTTCCAAAATTCATTGTTCATGCTCCTCACCCAGTGCTCCGTGCAATATTTGCCCTCCTTAATACCCACCACCAGGATCACCCAACCCCCATCCAGCCTCCCCTCCAAAACCCTCAGTTTGTTTCTCAGAGTCCACAGTATCTCATGGTTTGTCTCCCCCTCCAATTTCTCCCAACTCCCTTCTCCTCTTATCTCCCCTTGTCCTCCATGTTACTCCTTATGCTCCACAAGTAAGTGAAACCATATGATAATTGACTCTCTGCTTGGCTTATTTCACTCAGCATAATCTCCTCCAGTCCCATCCATGTTGATACAAAAGTTGGGTATTCATCCTTCCTGATGGGGGCATAATCCTCCATTGTATATATGGACCATATCTTCTTTATCCATTCGTCCGTTGAAGGGCATCTTGGTTCTTTCCACAGTTTGGTGACAGTGGCCATTGCTGCTATGAACATTGGGGTACAGATGGCCCTACTTTTCACTGCATTTGTATCTTCAGGGTAAATACCCAGTAGTGCAGTTGCAGGGTAATAGGGAAGCTCTATTTTTAATTTCTTAAGGAATATCTGCACAGTTTTCCAAAGTGGTTGCACCAACTTGCATTTCACCAACAGTGTAAGAGGGTTCCCCTTTCTCCAAATCCTCTCAAACACTTGTTGTTTCCTGTCTTGCTGCTTTTGGCCATTCTAACTGGTATAAGGTGGTAACTCAAAGTGGTTTTGATTTGAATCTCCCTGATGGCTAATGACGATCAGCATTATTTCATGTGTCTGTTAGCCATTTGTATGTCTTCTTTGGAGAAGTGTCTGTTCATGTTTTCTGCCCATTTTTTGATGTGATTATCTGTTTTGTTTGTGTTGAGTTTGGGGAGTTCTTTATAGATCTTGGATATCAGCCCTTTGTCTGTAGTGCCGTTTGCGGATATCTTCTCCCATTCTGTGGGTTTTCTCTTTGTTTTTTGTTGACTGTTTCCTTTGTTGTGCAGAAACTTTTGATCTTGATGAATTCCATCGTATGGCATCCATATTCATTAGGGATATAGGTCTGAAGTTCATTTTCACTTTTGTTTCCTTTGCCTTTGGGGACATGTCTTGAATGAAGCTGCTGTGGCCAATGTCGAAGAGGTTACTGCTTATGTTCTCCTTTAGGATCTTGATTGATTCCTGCCTCATGTTGAGATCTTTTATCCATTTCGAGTTTATCTTTGTGTATGGTGTAAGAAAATGGTTGAGTTTCATTCTTCTATACATAGCTGTCCAATTTTCCCAGCACCATTTATTGAAGAGACTCTTTTTTCCACTGTATATTTTTTCCTGCTTTGTCGAAGATTATTTGACCATAGAGTTGTGGGTCAGTAACTGGGCTCTCTAGTCTGTTCCACTGGTCTGTGTGTCTGTTTTTGTGCTAACACCATGCTGTCTTGGTGATCACAGCTTTGTAGTAAAGCTTGTTATCAAGCAAAATGATGCCCCTAGTTTTGTTTTTCTTTCTCAACATTTCCTTAGCAATTTGGGGTCTCTTCTGGTTCCATACAAGTTTTAGGATTGTTTGTCCCAGCTCTTTGAAAAATGCTGGTGGAATTTTTATCAGGATGGCATTGAAAGTACAGATTGCTCTAGGTAATAGAGACATTTTAGCAATGTTTATTCTTCTGATCTATGAGCATAGAATGCTCTTCCACCATTTTGTGTCTTCTTCATTTCTTTCATGAGTGTTCTGTAGTTCCTTGAGTACAGATCCTTTACCTCTTTGGTTAGGTTTATTCCTAGATATCTTATGGTTCCTGGTGCCATAGTAAATGGACTCAATTCTCTCATTTCCCTTTAATATTTTTGTTGTTAGTGTATAAGAAAGCAACTGATTTCTGTACATTGATTTTGTATCCTGCCACATTACTGAATTGTTGTATGAGTTATAGTAGTTTGGGGGTGGAGTCTAAAAGACTTTGGGTTTTCCATATAAAGTTTCATGTAGTCTGTGAAGAGAGAGAGTTTGACTTCTTCTTTGCCAATTTGAATACCTTTTATTTCTCTTTGTTGTCTGATTGTTTTTGCTAGGACTTCTAGTACTATGTTGAACAATAGTGACACAAGTAGACATTCTTGTCGTGTTCCTGATCTTAAAGGAAAAGCTGTCAGCTTTTCCCCATTGAGGATGATATTCACTGTGGTTTTTTCATAGATAGATTTTATGAAGTTGAGGACTGTTCCCTCTATCCCTACTTTGAAGCATTTTAATCAGGAACAGATGCTGTATCTTGTCAAATGCTTTTTCTGCATCAATTGAGAGGAGCCTGTGGTTCTTCTTTCTTCTCTTGCTGATTTTTTCTATCACATTGATTGATTTGCAAATGTTGAACCACCCTTGCATCCCATGGATAAATCCCACCTGGTCAAGGTGGATAATCTTTTTAATGTACTGTTAGATCCTACTAGAATCTTGACATCCATATTCATTAGGGATATAGGTCTGAAATTCTCTTTTTTGGTGGGGTCTTTGCCTGGTTTGGTCATCAGGGTAATATTGGCTTCATAAAAAGAGTCTTGAGTTTTCCTTCTGCTTCAATTTTTTGAAACAGCTTCAGGAGAATAAGTATTATTTCTTCTTTGAATGTTGGTAGAATTCTCCAGGGAATTCATCAGTCCCTGGACTCTTGTATTTTGGGAGGTTTTTGATCACTGTTTTAATCTTGTTACTAGATACTGGTCTATTCAGGTTGTCAATTTCTTTCTGATTCAGTTTTGGAAGTTTCTATTTCCAGGAATGCATCCATTTCATCTAGGTTGCTTGACTTATTGGCATATAACTATTGATAGTAATTTCTAATGATTGTTTCTATTTCCTTGGTGTTAGTCATGATCTCTCCCTTTTCATTTATAATTTTATTAATTTTGGTCCTCTCTTATTTCTTTCTGATTAGTTTGACCAGCAGTTTATCAATCTTATTTATTCTTTCAAAAAAACAGCTTCTAGTTTCATTGATGTGTTCTATCATCTCTCTAGTTTCTATCTCATTGATCTCTGCTCTAATCTTGATTATTTATCTTCTTGTGTGTGAGGTTGGCTTAATTTGTTGTTCATTCTCCAGTTCTTTAAGGTGTAAAGAGAGCTGGTGTTTTCTGGATTTTTCAAAATTTTTTTAAAGATTTTATTTATTTATTTATTTGACAGAGAGAGATCACAAGTACGAGCAGAGGCAGGCAGAGACTGAGGGGGAAGCAGGCTCCCTGCTGAGCAGAGAGCCCAATGTGGGGCTCGATCCCAGGACCCTGAGATCATGACCTGAGCCAAAGGCAGAGGCTTAACCCACTGAGCCACCCAGGCGCCCCATGGATTTTTCAATTTTTTTGAGTAAGGTTTGGGTGGCTATGTATTTCCCCCTTAAGACTGCCTTTGCTGTATCCCATAAGTTTTGGACTGATGTGTCTTCATTCTCATTGGTTTCCATGAATTGTTTAAGTTTTTCTTTGATTTCCTGGTTGATCCAAACATTCTTAAGCAAGGTGGTCTTTAGCTTCTAAGTGTTTGAATTCCTTCCATGCTTTTTCTCATGGTTGAGTTCCAGTTTCAAAGCACTGTGGTTTGAGAATATGCAGGGATGAGCCCCAATCTTATCGTATCAGTTGAGCCCTGATTTGTGACCAAGTATGTGGTCTATTCTGGAGAAAGTTCCTTGTGTGCTCAAGAAGAATGAGTATTCTGTTGTTGTCTGGTAGAATGTTCTGTATGTATCTATGAGGTCCATCTAGTCCAATGTGTCATTCAATGTTCTTGTTTCTTTATTGATTTTCTGCTTGGATGATCTGTCTATTATTGAAAGTGGAATGTTAAGATCCCCTACTATTAATGTATTCGTATCAATACTCTTTATCTTGATTAAAAGTTGTCTTATGTATTTGGCTGCTCCCGTATTGGGGGCATAAATATTTACAACTGTTAGATCTTGGTGTATAGACACTTTAAGAATGATGTAGTGTCCTTCTTTATCTCTGACTACAGTTTTTAGTTTAAAATCTAATTTATCTGATATAAGAATCACTACCCCAGCTTTCTCTTGAGGCCCATTGGCATGAAATATGCTTCTCCATCCCTTCACTTTCAGTCTGGATGTATCTTTAGGTTCCAAAGGGATCTCTTGTAGACAGCATATGGATGGGTCCTGTCATTTTATCCAATCTGCAACCCTGCATTGTTTTATGGGAGCGTTTTGGCCATTCACATAGAAAGTGATTATTGAAAGATATGTTTTTATTGACATCATGTTGCCTGTGAAGTCCTTGTTTCTATAGATTGTCTCTGTAAATTTCTGTTCTATGCCACTCTTGGGTTCTTTCTTCTTTTACAGAACCCCCCTTAATATTTCTTGTACTGCCAGGTTGGTGGTCACATATTCTTAAACCTTGCTAGTCTTGGAAGCTCTTTATCTCACCATCCATTTTGAATGTCAGCCTTGCTTTATAAAGTAATCTTGGCTGCATGTTCTTCTCATTTAGTGCCTTGAATGTGCCTTGCCAGCCCTTTCTGGCTTTCCAGGTTTCTGTGGACAGGTTGACATTATTCTGATGGACCTTCCTCTGTACTTAAGGAATCTCTTCCCCCTAGCTGCGCTTAAGACCTCCTGTCTGAAATTATCATTCATGAATTTCACAATTAAGTGTCTGGATGTGCAAAAAACAGATCTAGGGTCCAGATCTCAGGGTTTTGCAGGTTGCTGCCAGCCCCAGAGATCCCAACCAGAGATAGTGCACTGAGTTTTTCAAGCCTGGGCTGGGAATGTTCAGACTCTCACTAGGTTCTAGAGACCACTGGCTAGTGGCCACACAGAGTTCTGTCAGGTGTAGATGGGGAGCGCAGTTCAGACCCCAGTCAAGCAGTGTACATTCAGAATGCAAAAGGCTGTGGTTTTAGAGAGCGCTGGCTGGTGTCCACATCAGACTCCATAGTGTGCGCTGGCAGGAGTATGCCTACCCGAGTGGTGGTGCAAGCAGTGGAAAGCTGGGGGCTCAGGGACCACTGCCTGTAGGCTTCACTATACTCTCTGGCACGGGTGGTTGCCAGTGGTGGCCATCCTAGGTCCGTGGGCTTAGGCCCATGCCTGTGACCGCCCAATTCTATCAGTTGCCCCTTAAGATCTTTTGCTCTTTTTGAGTGCTTTTAATAAGACTCCAAGTTAATCATGGTCCCCAATCACAGGGCACTCTTGTATTGGGGTATTACTTTTCAGTGGGTTACTTCTGGTGGCTCCCTCCCCCTTCTCTTTATTGTCTGAAATCAGTCCGATCATTCCCACTCTGCTTTACCTCTCCACTGATGTCTTCTGCCCCTTTAGAGATCCAGAAGTGTATAATCCTACATCTCAGGCTGATTTCATGGGTCTTCAGAGTGTTCTGGTAGATAATTAGCTCACTTTAGGGGACCAGTTGAAATAGGATCTCCTACTTCTCTGCCATCTTGCCCTTCCTCCTCCAAAATTTAAAATATAAATATCCAGAAAGTTTTAACTTTCATCTTTGTCCCTTCTCCCCCATTCTTCCTTTCTCTCCTTAGGTATCCATCTATATTAGTTGTTACATGAATATTCTGGGAGGCACTTTAGAGATTTGGTAGCAAATTAGGAGTTAAATTTGTGACCAATACATAGACAACTAGACAAATGGGAGAACAAGGCAGTTATTAATTATGAGAAAAATTACATTTGTTTCATAAAAGGAAATTAATCACATTGTAAGATTTGTTATTTGTGAGTGGCTTGTATGTTGTCACATCACTGTAAACAGTATCCACTGATCAAACTAAAATTATAATGCAACTATATTTGAGGTATGGGGGATAGAAAGTTCTTTGAATGTGGGGGGTTAAGTAAAAGCCAAATTATTATCTTTGTGTTGGTAAGTAAAAAAATAACCTATATAAATGAAAAAAAAAATCAAGAAGTAGCAGTTTGGACATGCTATTCAGAGATACAAATAGCTAATACCAAAAGAATGAACTAAGAACTATAAGTCATCATCTTTGCAGAAGGAAGGTAGGACTTGTTGGTTTTTCATAAGGATCCTTGGGATTATCTTGAGTATCTCTTTGAATACTTACTAGTTGTATGAGGTAGGCTCTTTTTTATACTTATAGCCCCATGATAAAATTAATTATTTGAGAGTTTATTAACTATGTATTGCTACATAATGACTTATAACAAAACTTGACATCTGAAAACAACATATTATTACCTCATATTTTCCCTGGGTCCTTGAAACTTAGCTGGGTGTTTCTGGCTCAATCTCTCATGGAGTTGCAATTAAGATGTTAGCTAACACTGCACTCATGTTGGTGTTTGACTGTGGCAGTCTGCTTCAGAGCTCACTCACATGGCATACCCAGTAGGCTCCAAGCTCATTCATGTGGACCTCTTCCTACAGCAGCCTCAGACCAGAGCAGTTGGCTTCTCTGACAGCAACTGATCTAGCAGCATCCAAGATCGAGGCCACGGCCTTTTTAAAATCTAGTCTTGGAAATGACATCTATTACCTCTGTCATAATCTGTTAGAGGCATATCCGTAAGTCTGGCCTACACTCAAGTTGAGGAACTTCAGGAACAAAATATGAATTCAAGATGAGTTATCTTAGAGGTTGTGTACTACAGGAGAAGTGGCTTCTCCCAGTTACCATAAGTGAGTGTAAGTGGTAGCCTGATTTCAGGGCTCATAGTTCTTAACCACTATGTAACCCCTACATTATTGCCTGTGTGGTATTTACTCTGCATGTGAAAGCAGCACCTCCTTTCACACCATCACCATCTTGGAAATGAAGGGGTGGTGAGAGGGATAATGCACATAAGAGCTGACTCTCTTATGTATGGCACACACCCAGGGGTGTCAGGTTTGAGCAAAAAGAAATGAGCTATATGTTATGCTCTGTATATGTGATGCAAACTATAGCCTCTGGTTCTGAAAGTGTGCGTGACTGCAAGAGAGAATTACAGGAGTAGACAGATAACCTTGAATTCACTCTAATTTATAAAAAAGTCAAACCCTCTCAAGCTTTAGAACTTTATTGGTAATGAATTATCTGAGGCACCCTTTACACTTGATCATGACAAAATGAGGCTTCATATTTTTAGGATGGGGCATTAGTCACAGGGGCATCTTGGCTAAGGTGAGGAGTTGGTGCTATATCTTTAAAGCTGTTGGGAGCCACTGAAGTGTTTTAAGTATGGGGAATGACATAATTGGATATGTACTTGCTGCTCTGAGCTATACCATTTTGTCTAAAACATCAGATGACATTCTACATTCTCATGCATGAAAAAGCAGATGCCTCCTTTACACGTCACCGAATTCATTCATGTTACTGTAATGAGATTTATAAATTTCTCATATCTGCATATTGGTCAAAGTACCCTATCTCAAGGGACCCGTGTCTGTCTCTTTCTGTGCACATAACCACCTGTGTGGCTACAGCCAGGCCGTGAGCTTTCTATGTCACAGAGTGATTGCCTCACTCATGGTCTGTTGTCAGGTAGCAACCACACTATTGACACATATTAGGAACACAATGAATGTTGTTAAGTCAAAATAGACTCAACTTGGTTGGACACCTGCTCTGTTTTAGGTACTGTACTGAGCTCTGGATATAGAGAAGTAAGATAATGTCATTTTATTTTATTAATAAAAAAGTCATGACCATATATATTCATTCAGTCTTTCATCCATTCATCAAACATTTTTGAACTTCTGTGAATGTGGCATTGTGCCAGGTGTTGGAACACAGCATCACAAAGCACCGGGCCACTGCTCTTACAGTTTCTGTGACCACCGTTGGGGACAGAACAGCATATGATGATCCTAGCTCAGTACACTCTGTGGGCACAGAGTAGGGGCTCATACATCAGCACAGAAAAAGGCCACAATTGATGGAAGGGGAGACTTTTTGGAGAAACTAACCTCTGAGTGGTTCAGAAGAATGGATGCTAGGAGAAATGGGTGTGTGACTCCATCAAGTATTGGGAGACTGGATTGCTAAGATCTGGATAGGGGGAGTGGGAAATGAAGGCTATAGAAGGGGATGGAATCAATAGTGAAAGTAAGCAATTAGTAGGAGTTACTGATCCCTCCAGAGTGATATCCAGAGCCAAGCAAAGCTTCATCTCTGCTGTCTTTGTGTCTTTTCAGCCCTCTATGAGCAATCCTGTGAGGTGTACAGGCACCAAGGGAACACAGCTGGTTTCTTCTACATCGACTCTGATGGCAGCGGGCCACTGGGACCCCTCCAAGTGTATTGCAACATCACAGGTAAGGATCAGAAATCCCACTCATACTTAACCTAGCTATGGGATGGTACACAGCAAAGGGAAGACTACAGGAAGGGGACATGCATAAATAAAAATTTAGAGAACCAATTTCTGTGGTGGGGGGTGGTATTTAAGTAAGTAATAGACATTAACGGCTGGGTTATCTTCATGAGAGAGTAAGACTTAATGGTCTTGATCACACTCCGTCAAATCAAGAATTAACTCTGAGGTATTTTCTTTAAAACTTGCCAAGGATGTTTTCTCTCTTAAAACTCATAAGCAGAAAGAAAAGAAAAACAACTAAACAAACAAAAAAACAAAGCTCAAAATCAATACGTAACCCTGACTCGGAGTGGGAAAGTATGATTCGTGTCTGGCCCTGAGGATGGTGTGAATCCCATATGCTCTCTGAGCTTCAGCTGTTCATCAGTGAAATGGGAAAAGTATTTCCTTCCTCCCAGAGCTGAAGATGAGACACAATCATGAGTATCAGAGGAATTGTCCAGGCTACTTATCCAATAGATGCTTAGTAAGAAAAGTGAGCTATTTGCATTTTCCTGGCCACTCCTTTCTAAAGTGCACAAAGACATAGTAAGAATTAATTATCGCATGGATTTAGAAACAATATACGATCACTAAATTATTCTGAAAAATAATTCCTCAAAGCCAAAACCTGATGTAATAGTTCCTTAAAAATACAGCAGTGCAAGTACCCTCTCCATTGTGAGTGTCATTAATTAGCACATACACATTTTTGTGTGTTTGTTTCAAGCACTGGCCTTTAGAAATGACAACAGAATTATGTAATAAAGCAGAAAAGTAGGGAGGGTATTACTCATTGAGTCCTCAGGCTTCCTTGCAACAAGGCAAGCACATTCACCAAGCTCCTTCTGTAGCCACAGGGTGCCCTGGGCACTGAGGACATGCAGAGAATTAAGACACAGCCACTCTCATTTGTGAGGCCGTAGTATCAGGGAAAATGTCATGCAATATTGCAGGTAGAAATGCAAGCAAAGCATTGCAAAACTGGTGATTGCGGCACTTACCGATTTGTTGTTCTGGATACAAACAACCACACTTCTTCTGTAGAATATGTTAGTTACACAGAATTAGATGCATTTCATTGCATTTCCTTAATAATTCATCTCTCCAAATTGCATATGTGCTGGCTGCTTCTCAACTTCCCTATATCATAATTAGAAATCATGTTATGGTAAACTGTAGTGTTAACCTATGGGTGAAGAACTAATTTTCTCTGTGTATCTTGAGTATTTTCAAGATGGAATTAACACACGGAACTCCAGTGATTCTTGTTAACAATTTAGACTTTCTAGTTTAAGAAATTCAAATTTAGTAAATGCCCTGTTACCCACTTTGGGAGCTGAACTGAGATTTACAAATACCATCTCTTGCACTCCTCACAATAAAAACCTGAGGTAGATATTTTTATCTCTATCTTACATAGAAAGAAAGAGAATATGAGATTTTCATGAGTTGCTCAAAGTAATAAATCCTGGGACTAATAGTCGAGACCCAGGAAGCAAACAAAACCTTCTGGTGCAGTAATAATTTATATCACTCAAAGATTAATTGGGTACTTTGTATTGCTTATGTTTTGCTTTTGTTATAAAATAAGTCAATATTAATTATAGAAAATTTGACGAAAAAAGCAAGATCTGAAGAGATTGTTAAAGTCACCTTTAAACCACAATCCACAGATTACTATTGTTATTTTATTGTATGGATTTCCTTGGGATTTTTTTTTTTCTGTGAATGTGTATGTGTGTTTCTCCTATGAGTGCATATATTTTTATTTTTTATGTATTTTTTAAGGTTTTATTTATTTATTGGACAGAGAGAGAGATCACAAGTAGGCAGAGCAGCAGGCAGAGAGAGAGGAGGAAGCAGGCTCCCCGCTAAGCAGAGAGCCTGATGTGGGGCTCGATCCTTGGACCCTGAGATCATGACCTGAGCCAAAGGCAGAGGCTTAACCCACTGAGCCACTCAGGTGCCCCTATTTTAAAATATATATTTTCAAGTCATGAATTTACTAGATAAGCATAGACTTGCCCTTATGTCATTAAAATATATTTTGAGATTAAAATATATACATTAAATAGGCCTTAAATTATTAAACTCTTCAAAATAATGTAAGCACAGTGACAAGGAGAGTATAATTGATTCATAGGTCTCATTTACATGGTGCTTCCTGCCTCTAAAGACTACCCTTCAGGCTTATGTATGATATTTTGTCCAGGAATGGCTAAAGAGGAATGCTTACTTGTATTTAAAGGTTGCAATTTCGCTGATGTGATACTGAAGGAATAGGGACCTTGGAATCGTGTCCTGGAGTTCATAAGCTTGATAATGCATGACTGGGGATTTCTTTTACATATGCTGTTTTGGTTACATGTAGTTGTGGAACATCAGTTTTGCTTTTGATTTGTTTTTGTTTTTCTAGAAGAACTATAAAAATAAAAACAAACCTTCTGTATAGGCTAAATTCCATAATTCTCATATTTAACTGACACCCATTTTAATTCATAAACATGATGATGATCAAACACATATTTTTGTATTTATAATTGTTACTTGTTCTTAAATAGGAGTGACTTGTGACACCAGTGTAGGTATAACAAAGTGACTCAGGGAAGAGAGAGAAGGAGGGAGAGAGGGAATGGACAATTGGAACTGAGGGAACAGAACAGTGTGCAGTGGGGTGGGAGGGTGACTTGTTCTGTGTTTAACTCCAGTTTCTGAAAACACAAAGTTGCTGTTCTCTGCACTTTTGAGCAACATCACTGGGGTAATCACACAGAGAGTGTAAATGGCACCGGACAGCAGGGGACCTGGATTCTCTCTCTGAACCTTGTGCCAGTCAGCTGAGTGCCCCTGGCCTAGTTGCACATAAATAAGACCTGGGATCCTAAAATAAGGACCTGGGGCCAGGTGGTCTCACAGGCCTTCCTCATTTAGAATTCCCTTAGAGAAAATTTGAGATTTGACAGAAAAGGGGATGTTTCTCCTAATAGATCACACCTGCAAATAGGTATCATGAGGGTAAAGGACAGGTTTTAGATCGGAAAACAGTAAATTTGAATCACAACTGCATCTGTCTTCACAATGTGCCCTGGGGAGATACATTCCTTTACTCTAGGTGGCACCTTATCCCTCCCTGGGGATTTATGTCTGTGCATCTTACTTAGCACTGGTGATCTTGGGAAGATGAGCTCCCCACATATTCACAAAGAAATGACCCCATTCACTGGAAAGCAGTGTGATCTCTGCATGGGGACAGTACGCCAATTCATGGAAGTAACCTAAGGGGGGTGATTAGGCTTATTTATAAAGTGGACTGAATCTGAACCTCTACACATTTTGACCGTGTGCCTGTTGTTCTGAGTTGGTTCACCACAGCACTAGCAGGTAGGAGAGAGGGAAAACCCACTGTGGAGTGCTGAATGAAATTATGGATGAGGAAGATAAAAAGTTTCTGCAGGAATGCAGAGCTGGCCTACTTCTAACATCTCTATATATGATTTACTATTCCATTCAGCCCAATATAAGTTTACACATTTCAGGCACTGTGCAGACTATGAAGGATACAAAATAGAGTCTGCATTAGTTTCTCCAGGCTGCTATAACAAATTGAGTGACATAAAAATACCCAGAAGTATATGTGTCACCGTTCTGGAGGCTGAAAGTCCAACATCAAGGTGCCACAGGGACACACACTACCTCTGCACCCTGTAGGGGGGAATTCTCCCTTGCCTCTCCTGGCTTCTGCTGGCTTGCCTAACCTTGGGCATTCCTAGGCCTTAGCAGCAGCACTTCAGTGACTGCCTCCCCAGATTGTCACCCTGCTTCCATATTAAAGAGTCACACTTAGCCTTCTTCTTTCATGTATCTGTTTCTTCTCTTCTTGTAAGGATATCAGTCATATTGGATTAGGATCCACCCTCATGGAATATGATTTCATCTTAAGTTGATTACATTTGCAAGGAACCTATTGCCAACTAAAGTCATGTTCACAGGTGTCAAGGGTTAGTACTTCTACACATCCTTTTGGACAGAATTCAACCCATAAGCGTATCATTTCAGTCTCCTTCAGAAGTTAATCATGGAGAAGCCACAACAGCAATTATAAGGATCACGACAGGGTGTGTACAGTGTTCTGGGAGTCCACTGGAGGGACAACTAAGCCAGCCCCCTGCACAATGGAAGGGCTTTTGATCTAAGATCTAGGTGGGGAGTAAGAGCTTCCCAGAAAAAAGGGCAAAGGAGAGCACTTTCAGGAAGAGCAAATGAATGTCAGGAACAAATTCCAAAGGTCCCCTAAGCCTGCATATTTATGGGGACCAACAAACTCACCAAGATGAGTTGCAAGTTTAGAACACTGAGAAACTCATCAAACTGAATGAGTAGAAAAGGATCACATTTTCTTTAGTAGAGGCAAGCAAAAGCTGTTGAAGGTCCATAATCCAAATTATAGTTTCAAAGCAAGGAAATCTACGAAGTCAATTCCAGGGAAAAGAAGGAATGTTTTATCATAGACACTTGTTGAGCATGCAGACTAGTTAACTGTCTCTGAATGAAAGATGAACCACTTTCTGAGCACCAGTCAGAAGATGCCATCCTCATTTCATGCATAGGCCTTAACACTCTTCTCTTATCTTGAGGACAGCAGACTACTCATAGGCCTTGCTCAAATTAGAGACTGTTTACAAAAGTGTGTGCCTACAAAAGGAAATTATGGAAAGGGGACTACAGAGAAGAGCTAGTAACAGAGGGGCTGTTCCCACCATCATGCGCATAAAGGCGAAGGGAGGGAGTGTTACCAGAGTGAGAAGGAGGGCAGCATGTGGAGAAGCCATGCCTTGTGAGAACTATGACCTCCTGTGTGGGAATAGCCAACTAGGCACTTGGGGAATGCTCCATCTCTCCTTGTTTCTTCCAGTCTCTTCCCTATTTCTTCACTGAGCAAACCCAGCTAGAATTCAGAAGGCAAGAGCAATTGTTGATGTAATGTTTTTCATAAGTCTTCCTGGGCACAGAGAAGGCAGCAGGCAGATGGAGAATGCATTGGTTGGGGGCAAATGGAAAATCTCATTGTTAGCCTGTTTAAAGAACTGTGCGAAGTCTGGGGGAAAAAATGATTAGAATTCATCAAGGAGCAAGGATGGTGGTGAGGCAGGAGCTATCAGTGAAATCTCCAAAGCATGCAAATATATGAAGCATGGATTTGTTCAATAGATTCCAAACTGAAGCAGAAATACGTCCTTTTGCAGGTTATATGGGAGTGAGGTTAAGAAGAATGCAAGAGGGGTGCTTGAGTGGCTTAGTTGGCTGAATATCCGACTTGATACCAGCTCAGGTATTGATCTGATGCATCTTACATTGATCTCAGAGTCATGGGATCAAGCTACACAATTGGTTCCAAGCTCAGAGTGGGGTCTGCTTGGTATTGACCCTCCCCCTATGCCTCTGCCCCTCCTCCCACTCTATCTCTCACTCTCAAATAAATAAAATCTTAAAAAAAAGATGAATGTGAGAAACACAAGCTGAACAAAAGATGAAGAGAGCTAACAAACTAAAAGTTGGTAAGCCAATCAGTTGGTTAGTAACTGAAGGACACAGACACCACTAAGGGAAACCGTGTCATGGCATACTAAAACACAATGTTTTGGTAAAGGGCACACCTGGGCCCTGTGCCACAACTTGGTTGTAAAAACCTCCTAGACTGGGTGTGGATAATTTTAGCAATGATGTGAAGTTTGTGGTCATCCTTAGCTATGTCAATACAATTGGGCTAATAGGGGAGAGTGCATTTAAGACAACAAGAAATCCAGGAGGACTCAGAATTAGGTTCCTGGAAGAAAATTCAAGTTGGGCTTGCAGAGTGAGTTGGATGCTATAAGGAAGTGAGGGAGTTCCAGGCACTGGGATCAATATAAAGGAGAAGATAGGAATAGAGAAAGACCAGGGCACAGAAAGTAGTTGAAATTATTGAAACCCTGAGGAATTTGTGCAGGAAATTGGGGTTTAAAATAGGAGAATGAGTCTTTTCAGTTATTTCCTGCTTCCCTCAGTACAGTGGTTAATTTTATGTTTCAACGTGGCTGGACCATGGTACCCAGATATTTCGTCAAAAATTATCACTAATATTCAGTGAGGGTGTTTTTTTGGTTGTTGTTTTGTTTTTGGATGAGATTAACATTTAAATCAGTGAACTGTGAGTAAAGCAAATTACCCTCCAAAACATGGATGGGCTTCAACTGATAAATTCAAGGTCTTGGTAGAAAAGAGCCTGATCTCTACCAAGCAGAAATTAATTCTGCCAGCAGATAGACTTTAGACTCCAGCTGCAACTCTTCGCCGAGTCTCCTGCTTTCTGGTTTACCCTGCAGGCATTGGACTTAAAAACCTTCCATGATCTTGTGACCCAATTCCTTGAAACTGATCAGTTGATTGATTGATAAACAGAAGATAGACTTAGATAGATATAGGTTTGGGTAGATAATTATACTCTCATCCTGTTGGCTCTTTTTCTCGAGACAACTGGGCCTAATAAACTTGGAGTACCTGTAGTTTAGGTATTCCTGTTCTGAGCTCTCCTCTCATCTCTGTGTATTTCCACTGTGACACCAATCATACTTCATTGTGACCCACTAGTGTTTACTTGTGTATTCCCATGGATCTTTGAGCTCCTTAATGGAAAATGAGGGACAGGATGTGATGAATCCTGACTCTGCTTTATGTATGCTCCAATGAGTTCAGTGTAAATAGAACGCTGAAAAATCCCAGCCAAATTAAAGATTAATTAATACCTTTCCCCTTTTTTTCTTCCCAATCTTGCTAATTTATCTTAGATTAATCCCATTAAATCAATAGCAGTTTGGAATTGTGGCTACTGCCTCAACGTCTGATTTAACTGGGTTCGAGTCATTTCCACTACATGCTATGTCTTCTACAAATCCAAGAGTGCAAGTGCCCACATGTTCCCCATAGCCTCTACGACCTCCCATTAATGGGTTTCCCCAAATCCCTTCTTTTCCTCAAACACAGGAATGACCAGTGGGAATACCACATGTTTTGGATTCACATTGGAATTCAGATTCTAGTACTGGCACATTCCAGCTACGTGACCCTGGACAAGTCATTTAGCATTTCCGGATCTTGGTTTCCTTATCAGTGAAATGAAGATGTGAAGATGTTAAAAATGGCTGCCTTTACAATTAATGTGGGGGGTTAGAATATATATGCGAACTTCCCAGCCCCTAAGAGCAAATGGTCATGAAATTGGGTAACCAAACACCCTGATTTGATGATTAATTATGTCCTCATTCTCTCTCACTGCTTGTCCTAGTATAGAAGATAACTGCGTAAGCATCCTAGCTGTAAAATATAGTTGTCTCCTTTTGCCAGAAATAAAGTCTGTGCTCCTTCTGCAGGTGCCGTGAGATTTCTGAGGTTCTAGAAGCCTCAAGGGAGCATTTGTGAGGGGAAACTTCTAGTATTGATAAAGCAGAATTAGAAACATGGGACATTCTGACAAGATATTCCTTAGAACTTGACATTTAAGCTCACTTTACACAGTTTCCATTTGCCATTTTTAATGTTAACAGTTCATCTTGTCACCATGTTCAAAGATGTTTCCCAGCCTTATAGTTTTTCTCCCTCTGTACAGAAGAATTTCATATTGATATGCAAAATTGTTTGTTTAGAACCACTAAAAAAAATACATTTATTTTCTCTCTTGACGGATACCATGCCAATTTTGTGTATCTAGACCTATACAGCTATCATCAGGTATTTCAAGGAGTTTACAAGGAATGTTTCGTCAAATCTCTAAAGCAAAACTTGTTTTTCATTCTCAAACAGCTCATAACCCATTTACAAACCACCTTACAAGTCCTCATATCTTATCACTCTTGTTATTATGATGCTCTGTTTGTCCCTTCTTTGGCAGTAGGCTCTGTTTTCATTAAAACTCATCAAAGCATGCATAATGGAGTAGGTAGAGAAGCTGCAATTGAAGTCTCTCTAATATTCCTGCACATAATTGTGCAGTGTGATTGCAGGTAATAGATTATTATACAGACTATTGATGGAAAGAAAGAAATGTGTCCATTCAGTTGGCTTTAACAGCCTTGCTTTTAAAGTTAAAGCAATGTTTGTGAGTTTACAGTTTGTGTATCATCTGCACAAGGGTCTGTCAGTGTATGAGTTACCCATGACATTGCATGGAACCAACTTATAGCACATTTATCTCTCGTTGAGTTTCTTAGTATGCTGTTAATTTTTGGCAGCTGTATTTTACATCAAGGAGAAGAAGAATTCAATTGTTGCTGTCTTGCACATCTGTAATAAAGTTCTGTCCTCGTATCTCTTATTGGCATCCCCCTGCTGGCTTCTAGCCCAAACACTACACTTCACACACACACACAAACACACACACACACACGGACATAGGCACACATACACAGCACAAAAAGGAAGAATTAACTTCCCTGCCAAGTCTTCTGCAAGAACAGTTGAGGCTCAAGTTCTTAAGCTTGCCTTTAATCATATGTTAGATAGCCATCATTGCAGAGGAATGGTTGCCAAATCTTGTCATTTGGTTATGGACTACATACTGTTGTGCTGGATATCTTCTGGGTACTGGGTTAATTCAAGACACATAGACACATCACTGTGAGGGGTGCCTGGGTGGCTGGCTCAGTGGGTTAAAGCCTCTGCCTTCAGCTCAGGTCATGATCCCAGGGTTCTGGGATTGAGCGCCGCATCAGGCTTTCTGCTTGGTGGGGAGTCTACTTCCCCTCTCTCTCTGCCTGCCTCTCTGCCTACTTGTAATCTCTTGTCTGTCAAGTAAATAAATAAAATCTTAAAAAAAAAAGACACATTGCTGTGAATGACTTGGAATCATTTTTACTTTGCAAATATGTTAATAAGGTTAATAAGTTACAGAAATGGGATTTCAATTACAGCCATTAAACCTAAAGCTGTTCCTTTGTCAGGTGTGTTCTGTCTTACCAGAGGATACTAAAGCCTAAGAAGCAATCTTTCCTCTCTTATTTAAATCAGCATTTCTTGCTTTTCTGCTTGAGCCAGCCACTGATGAGGCACTGAGAACGTAAAAATGATTAAGATACAGTGCCCCCAAGTCTACAGTGTTTATAATCCCCTGTCCTTGTTGTAAACAAAACAAAACAAAACAACACCACCCAAGTCCTCAGCCTTCCCCACTCTGATTCATGTTTCCTCCGACAGCTAGAGAGGTCTTTTGAAAATACAGGTCTAGGAGTGCCTGGGTGGCTCAGTTGGTTAAGCGACTGCCTTCAGTTCAGGTCACAATCCTGGAGTCCCACATTGGGCTCTGCTCGTCAGGAAGTCTGCTTCTCCAGCTGACCTTTCTCCACTCATGATCTTTCCTTCTCTCTCATTCTCTCTCTCTCTTAAATAAATAAATAAATAAATCTTTAGAAAAGAAAAGAAAAGAAAAGAAAAGAAAAGAAAAGAAAAGAAAAGAAAAGAAAAGAAAAGAAAAGAAAATACAGGTCTAACTGTGCCATTCCCCAAGCCCTTCTTCTACCTGTGCAAATTCCAGGCTCCTTAATCATGGCTTACAATTTTGAAGGTCATGGTTATGAGGGTAAGTGAGTTCATATGCTTTTTTTTAAATTAAGTCTTAGAACAATTCCTGGTGTTTATTACATCCTTCAAATTATTATAATTAATATCTATTATAATTATTGTCTTGGGACCATGGGCAAGGCCCTTAATCTTTGTATCTCAGTTCCTCTCTCTGTATATGAAGGGTGATGATAACAGATTTTATGATTGGTATGTACACAATTATATGAGCTAACATTTTAAAGAATGTCAAAGAGTGACTGACACAGAGCAGATAGTGTAGGAACCATAGGCCTTTCTCCTTTTCTTCATTTCCCTTCCCTAGGAAACATGTCCACTGTGTCTCTAGACATTAGGCTCAGCTCATCCTGGGAGACAGTCCACAAGCTGTGTTGCTGTTCCCAAGTAACACAAGCACCATTTCCTGCTTGAGACTCACTCATGGGTGACATATGTGTTGTGGCTCACTAGCAGTTTAATCAGTTGGACTAATACTTATATTGTTGCTTATGTTTCAGAGGGACAATTTGCTCTCCAGAAATGGTTTTCCTGTTTTAGGCTGAAGATGAATGGCAATTCAGTAGTTTAGAGGAAGGACACTTTTTGTTTGAAGTATCTATTTCCCTGTTTGATAGCTTATGCTATCCATCCACCAAGGTGTGGTGACCTCATAGGGCTTCCAGCAGGCTGGTCTCTTAGGTGGAGCCAGGGAGCAGATCTGCTTGTGTTGAATACATGAGCGTTAAAGTGGTCTCTCCGGGCTAGTGGCAGACGGCATAATCTCCTGCTAAATTGGGCCATTAAATAAAACTACTAAGTCATAAAGCTGTAGCATTACCCTGAAATTAAAGCATTGTCACCTTTGAATTGCCAAGAATTTTAACGGGCACTTAGAAAAATTCCTTTCACACACCCGTTTAGCACGGCCAGTTGACTCCGACCACGTGGATGAGAACAGAAGGCTCAGGACAAAAGATGAGAGGGTGATTGCAATGTGATTTTTGTTCATTCATTTGCTTATTCACTCATTCACACGCACACACACCCTCCACTAATGCAATCACTGATTTCTTGAATTTATTCATCTCTCATTTATTTACTCATTAATTCTCTCATGTATTTACTTCCACATTTATTTTTCATGTGTGCAGTTACTTATACATTATTCGCTCATTCTTTAAGTCAATTGGTCATTCAATTATTCAGTTGGTCATTCAGAAATTAAGCCATTCACATAAACTTTTGGGAACTGACTGACTTAAGTGCCAAGGTTACAAAATGCATGTCTGTCCTTGTCCTCAAGGTTCTCACAGTTGGAAGAGAGAGACAGATATTGTAAACAGATTATTTACATATGGTGCAAAAAATAAAATAGAAGCCAGTAGATGGTACAGAAATAGCACAAGGAAGGCAGTGGTTAAATAAAGGGGTCCAAGGACACTGGTAATGGTGGTTGGAGATGTCCTTGAAGAGCTGCTCTCTGCTGGGTTTTGTAGTACAAACAGCTAACATTTAATTGAGCATCTACTGATACGAGCCACCACACTAGGCACTTTACTTTCATAATGTCATTCAGTTTTCTTGGCAATCACGTGAAGAAGATACCATTCTTTCCATTTTATAGATCAGGACACTGAAATCTTGAGGGGCTGAATCACTTGTCGTGGGCCTTACAAGTTGACGTATCTTGGCCAAAAGTTGGAACTAGCTCTTACAGTTCCTATCACTGGGTCCCTAGGACAAGTGACACAAGCAAATAAAGACTCATGTGTCCAAACAGAACCTTTCTCTGGCTTTCCCTGGCCTGTTCTGTCCTCACCCATTGGCCAATATCACAGTTGAAAATTCCTCAAGGAAGTGACCACGATGGAATGAGGTCTCTATAATATCTACCAACTCCCTGATTATCACTTTCCTCATCTTTAAAATGGGGATCATCATACATACCCTTCAAAGTTTTCTAAATATTAGATGAGAATTATATAAAGCAAAGGTTTTTATATTTTATTTCCCCAAAGAATGACCTGGGATAAAGATTCAAAATTATATTTTCTAAGATATCCCCAGCAATGGTTATTCAGTAGGTTTAGAATGGTGATCAGAAGTAGCATTTTTATAAGTACCTAAAGATATCAGACCTTGGGAAATATCCCCATAAAGTGATTAGCATAATGCTTAACTCTTAAAAGATCCCCATGCTTATTCATTCCCACTTCTAAGAGGGGGCTCGTCAGTAACTAAAAGAACAGTTCTTCTTAAGACCTGAGCACAGAGCCTATCCTGATCCCTTCCTGGTAGACCTTTCGCAACACAGTTTTATTGTGGATACCTAGCAAAACCCACATTTTAGTGCTGTGGGGATAAGGGCCCAGTCTAATCAACCAGTATTTATTGATACTGCCTTGTGATCAGTGCTGTATAAGCTACTATAAACCACTAACCTCTATGCCTAAGGGTCTCATATTTAATTTCCAGCTCTTAAAGCACTTTTATCTAGGTCATTCTATTTAAGGTCATGTAATCATCTTGTAAATCATGGAATCTCAGGCACATTAACTTCTAAGAAACTCAATTTCCTCATCTGTATAATAGGGATGATCAGTTACTCTTACATCAATGTGATGATGTGTAGATTAAATAAAATTAAATGAGTGATGTGCTTAATAAACTCAATCCAAGATGTGGCATTCTCGAAGAGCTTTTGAAATAGAGGCCATCATCAGCAAGTACCATCATCATGGGAGGTTCTAGATGCTGAAAGAATTTAGAGACAGAAATGATTAAGAAAGCCTTCATAGGAGACATAGTACTTATGTTTGACCTTGAAAGGTAGGTGTGCCAAGGGGGTGCAGAAAGGAAGAAAGGGAGAAAAATATCAATCTTTTTGAGCTCAGGAGGGTCATGGATGTGGAGATGCAATTAGCAGGTGTCTAAGGACCTTTGGCCTTCTCAAAGGACTCCTGGCTCACCTGTGGATTCTGATGCAGTGCTACCATTGGTCTGGACAATTTCCTTGTCTGGAAGAGTAAAATAGCAAGTGGGAGTCAAACATGCTTCCTATAAAGCTTGCTTGCTCTTATTCACTTTTCCTCTGAGCCCAGGATTCTAGGGAAAGATTCTAGGGATTCTAGGGAAAGATGATGAATCAAAGCCAATCTAGACATTCCACACTTGATCTTAGCCAAAAGGTTGAGAAGCGAGTCCAAAGGGGGAAAAAAAAAAAATAAAGAGGCAAGATGTGCTAGAGCTTAGGATTCCCTTCTCTTCAGAGTAGGGAAATCAGAGGAGACATTCTCTAGGGCCTTTTTTCCTATTACTCAAGTCAAGGGAGCACCCATCAGCCCTGTGTTCTTAGTATGCAAGCGTTTGAGTATGTTATATGTATTTGCAAGGAGAAGTTGGTAAGAGACATTGACTGGTTAGACTGTCCATTGAGACAATTTCCACATGGAGTAAAGAGTGCCAGCTCTGAGAATTCTGTCCAACCCTCAAGCCTTGTTCCCAGTTCTGTTCTTCTGGAATACCTACTCCTCACCAACTTCTTTAGACCAAGCTTCATCCCTTTCTCTTATGAAGCTTCTTTGCCTGTCATGATTCTTATAACTCATCCTTCAATTCATGTAATAGACAAACATGTGCCAAATGTAGCATGGTCATTAAGAGCATGGACTTGGTTTGAATCCAAACACCAGTGCTTCTTAGTTTTATCAATTCAGGTGATGTAGTTGAGTTACTTGGCTTCCCTGTTTCTTGGTTTCCTCTTCTGTAATGAATAATAGAACTTATTTTTAAGGTGTTACGAGGCTTATATGAGATGACTGATGTAACCTGTAAGAAAAAAATGTCTGGCATTGTATACCTAATACATAATAGTTATTATTACTTATTTTTACCACCATAGCTCGCAAAACCTTGACTTTGGTTTCTGGGAATGAAGTAATGCAAATAACTAATAACTTTATGAGTGTAAAGCACCCGATATACTGAAAGCACTCCCTAAAATTAATTCAACATTATTAATATATATGTACTTGAAAATGGATATGCTACCATGTGTGAATGGTTGAATTTGAAACTTACTTTTGCTATTTGATAATTATTTGGCTAATTAGTCCTTAGCCATGTGTGTGTTGGTATAGGGCACACACATATGAATTTGTCAGAGCATAGTAGAATAGCTTTGAGCACTTACCAAAGATGAAGTACTGTGCTAAGCATTATTTTTTCCCCTAAAGTTTTTATTCAAAAATATTCAAACTTACAGAGAAGTTGAAAGAACACTAATACCAGCACCCATACACTTTTCACCTAGCTTCCCCAAACATTAAAATTTTGCCACATTTGCACATTTGTGCCACTCTCATCTCTGTGTCTCTCCCTCTCTCCCCTATCTCCCCCATCCCCCTTCCTTCTGGTGTAAAAGCTTCTTTTTTTTTTTCTCCTGAACTTTTTGAAAATAAGTTGTAGACATACTGATAATTTAAACCTAAAGACCTTCTGTTCATATCTTTAAGAACAGAGATATTATCCTACATAACCACAATACCAAAGCCATGCATAAGAATATAAACATGAATTCAATCAGAAATCTCCAATATATGGTCCGTCTTAGTCCCTACAGTGTCTTTTGTAGAAACATCTGTTTTTGTATGTCTATTCAGGATTCAAGGAGTGTCCACATGTTGGATTTGATGGTCATATCCTTTAGTCTGTTTTAACTAGAAAATCCCTGCCCCCAACCCATCACTTTCATATGGTTTTCATTACTAACTTTTTTTTAAATTAAATTTAATTTTTTTTTATTTTCAGCATAGCAGTATTCCTTGTTTTTGCACCACACCCAGTGCTCCATGCAATCTGTGCCCTCTCTAATATCCAACACCTGGTTCCCCCAACCTCCCACCCCCCGCCCCTTCAAACCCTTCAGATTGTTTTTCAGAGTCCATAGTCTCTCATTATTCTCCTCCTCTTCCAATTTCCCCCAACTCCCTTCTCCTAACTCCCCATGTCCTCTATGCTATTTGTTATGCTCCACAAATAAGTGAAACCATATGATAATTGACTCTCTCTGCTTGACTTATTTCACTCAGCATAATCTCTTCCAGTCCCATCCATGTTGCTACAAAAGTTGGGTATTCATGGAGGCATAATACTCCATAGTGTATATGGACCACATCTTCCTTATCCATTCGTCCGTTGAAGGGCATCTTGGTTCTTTCCACAGTTTGGCGACCGTGGCCATTGTTGCTATTAACATTGGGGTACAGATGGCCCTCCTTTTCACTACATCTGTATCTTTGGGGTAAATACCCAGTAGTGCAATGGCAGGGTCGTAGGGAAGCTCTATTTTTAATTTCTTGAGGAATCTCCACACTGTTCTCCAAAGAGGCTGCACCAACTTGCATTCCCACCAACAGTGTAAGAGGGTTCCCCTTTCTCCACATCCCCTCCAACACATGTTGTTTCCTGTCTTACTAATTTTGGCCATTCTAATTGGTGTAAGGTGATATCTCAATGTGGTTTTAATTTGAATCTCCCTGATGGTTAGTGATGATAAACATTACTAACTTTTTAAAAGAGTACCAGCCGGTTATTAAGCAAAATGTTTCATATTTCTTTGGATTTTTTTGTTAATTTCTTTATTGTTGGAATACTTTGGCAGAAAACCTCATGGGTGATGTTTGTCTTCTTCAGTGTATATCATTAGGAGGCACATGATGTTATTGGGGAGGTTCAACCCCATTGCTGGCTAAAACACTTCTGCCAGTTCTCTGTATGGTAAAGGTGTTTTATAATTAGTGAGTTGCCTGTGGGGTTAAATGCAGATGCTGTGTGAATACCCAGTTCCCCAACATTTCCTCCCAGGCCGGGAATGACCCTGACCCATATGCTATTACACTGGAATTTGTAAATGTTGTTTTACTAATCCTATAATTCCTTCTGCATTTTCAGCTGCCATTCTGCATTCTTCTCTACAGAAGAGCTTTTCTTACCCCCAGAAAAGCTTTTTATCCCTTGCCCTGTCTAACCTCTCTGTGTTGCTCTAGACTCATAAGTTACTTAATTTTAAAATGTTACTATTATCATTATACTTTTTTGGTATTCTAATTGCCCCAAATATAGCTAGTCATGGTCCCACTAATTCTGTTTCTATGTCTTTCTTCCTGTCTCCATTAATCTTGGAGTACTTCCTTGTTTTCTAGCACCAGATGTTACCTTGAACTTGCCTTGCTTACACCTAAACTCAGCTGTTTTCCCAAAGAAGCAAAAGACACATTTTTGTAGTAAATGGTATTTGGAAATTGGGATCTAGGTGTTAGGTTTGCTTATTACTTCTAGTCCATTGCAGTGGACAGAACTTGAAAATGTGTGTGTATGTGTGCATGTGTGTACACATATGCTTAAATTATTTCTTATGGTTATTTCTAATGTTAATGGAACATTGTTGGATTTTTCCTCATCATTCTCTCTTCCATATATCTCTCTCTTCTCTCAGAGTAACAACCTGTCTCAACAATACCAATATATTTACTCATTTGTTCTACCTGACAATATGCACAAAATAGTTTCAGAATCACATCAACCATATCACTACCAATAACAAAGTAAAGTGTAACATTTACTGAATTTTAATTTCAGTTCTTAGATTATATTCTACCAAGGGTGTAAGGCTAGACAGAATACCTCATTAAAAAGTCACCTGAATTAATATTTCCTTATTTGCCATTTTTTAAATCTATTAAATATACTGTTAGGCTTTTTGTTTCTGCTTAATATTCAGTTTTAGGCGGCACCTGGGTGGCTCATTTGTTTAAACATCCAAGTCTTGGTTTTGGCTCAAGTCATGATCCTGACAGCAAGCCCTGCGTAGGTCACACTCTGTGCTCAGTGGGGAGTCTGCTTGGGATTCTCTCTCTCTGCCTCTCCCCCAACTAATGCAGCCTCTCTCTCATTCTCTAAAATAAATAAAACTTTAGAAAATTATTCCATTTTAGTGTTTGTCTCTTTTTATCCTTTTCATTTAATTATATATTTCATTAATGTCTCTGCAGAATATTTATGTTACAAAACCTAAATATAGATATTATATATACTTCTATTGGTATACTTACATAATATATACTTTTATATTTATATTATATATAATATGGTTGACCAAAAATGTCTTACTCTCTCTATGGCATTCACCCTCTTCTTACCCATCTTCTCTTGGTTATTGGTTTTATTGGTTTACCCTTCCTGTGTGTGTTTTTTATTGCTTCTGTATTCTTGCATACAATGTAGCAGAGTCTTTTTTACCTTGATGACTTGATCTTGTCATTTACAGTACTTTGTGGAACACATTATAAATCAGTTTAGAAAGGCCTTGTGTGGTCCTTATTATGCATGCATAGTATTTCACTGTGCCAATTAACTATGCTTTGTTCATTCAGAAACCTCTTGATGGATATTTGATTTTTTTCCCTTTTTTTAGATATATTTATTTGAAAGAGAGAAAAAGAGAGTGAGCATGGGAGGAGAGGGGCAGAGGAAGAAAGAGAGGAAGAGGGAGAATTCCAGTCAGACTCTGCACTGATTGTGGAGCCCAAAACAGGGTTTGATCTCATGATGGCGAGATCCTGACCCCAGCCAAAACCAAAAGCTGGATGCCAAACCAACTGAGCCACACAGGCACCCCTGAATTTCTTTTTCAATATGCTGCTCTTGCAATAGATATTCTGGGCTGCAGAGAAGAATTTTAAGTACATATCTAAACATACTTTCCCATCCTTTATCAGTTTCCTGTTGATTTCAGGAGCTTTCACTAGAATCAGTGAAATCCTGGCAATCTGGTGGATGTTAAGTTTCATGGTAAGTGAATGCCCACTCTGGGTCAAGTGTTCAGCATACAAAGATTTACAGGATTGTCTTTTGCCTTGTAGAGCTTACGGTTTAGCGGGGAGATTGAAGTAAACAAGTTGTTATCATGGTTCTTGAGCTAGACCAGAGCTGGATGTTGGTGGAGTTAGAAGACGTTTCCCGCTGCAGAAGACACTGGTGCTTTGGCAATATCATTCGTACTTTGACGAGCTCCAAAGCAGAGATGTGTGCTGAAAGAAAGATGAATCATTCCATGCTCCTCTTTGAGTGTCTTTTTGTCAATCACTTTTAGAACCAGAATATAGGATCCTTGAAACGGAATGTTAGGCAGTCAGAGATTTATTGTGGCCTTATCTTCGTTTGTGTTCTTGTAAAAGGAGATGTAAATGCTTCCCTTGGATAGTCCTTCTCAGGATTATGGAAAGACCTTTATAGTCAGCTCTCTCCCATCTGGACTCACGAATTTGGTCTTGGCTACTTTAGCTCTTCTTAACAAAGGAATGGAAACTACTTATTCTGTACTTGTGTCCCAGATAATGAACTATCCTGTCTCAATGTTTGTTTCATTTAATATACATGATTAAGTGTAAGGTAGAGATCACTTCTTGCTTGTATTTTGAGAAAACAGAGGTTCAGAGAGGTTGAAGAGCATGTTCAGCATCACTCATCTAGTAAGTCCTAGATGTAGGAACTAGGTTTAGATCTGGGTGAGTCCCAGCTTTTTCATCAGAATGTACCAAAACAGTGAAGGTACTCCTAAAGACTTCATAAATACTTCTAACAGCAACCAAACCCTGACCACAAACCCCATAGCCCTCTTCCCTTTAGTGATTTTGGTGTGGAGTCCCCTTTCTTCTCTCTTCAGCCCAGAAGGCAGGCACACCTGGCTTGTTCACACCTTCCCCTATGCCCCACAATGCTAGGGTCTGGGTTTCCATGTGAACTTCTCTCCTAGAACCACACGTGAATGCCTTGAGCTCCAGGTCCAGAGTGTCATTTAACCTCATACACTTCGTCCTAACTTCCCAGTCCCTACCATAATGTTCTGCACACTCCACACATCTAATACATTTTCCTTGAATAAGCCAGTGAATAACAAACCATCAAGTATGGTACAATGTGCGTGGAGTCTGTTCAAACCCTCTTGCCACCCTCCACCCGGCCTGACCATAAAACAGATTTCCCAGGTCTCTGTGATCATACCACCTATTTTAAAGCAAGGCAAGAGAAAAATAACCCCCAAAAAGGTACATAAAAAGTAAAGGCTCCAGCGAAGTAGGAGAATAAATCACAGTCAAGTATGTTGTCTCGAAATCATAAAGCGTGGCCCGCGCAGGCAGGCGGAGTAGCGGTAATGGCCAGAAGCAGGCCCCAGCACCTGCGCGCCCCTTGAGCTGCAGTGTCTGCTTCCAGCTAATGCATCGTGCAGGGGCCCTAGCAAGGGCCATAAACTGGTAATGCCCTCCCCCTCCAGCAGCAGAAGGCCAGAGCTGAATGCAGCCTCATCTGCAGTGGTTGTTTTAGCGCGGCACAGATGGATTCTAGCACAGGCTGCTGATGGATGCACTTGGGAGGAAAACAGCTCCTATGGGAATTTGAAGCCCTTTAAAGGGGTTGGAAATTGTTTTACACCAATTGTCCCACTTCCCTTTGCCGGCTGAGGAGAACATGGCATTGACCCCCTCAGCACAGGTTCCCATAACTATTTCTGTTAATGAAATGATCCTTTCCTATGCTCCCTGAGTGGCTACATCAGGAGGGCTGATAGCAGTGGACTTTGATTTTCTTTCCGGTACCCAGGCTGTGTGCTCAACATTCCTGTGTGTTTTATTTCATTCTCACATCATCATTGCACAGTGGATTAAACCCAGTTTATAGGTGAGAAGACTGAGGCTTGGGGAGGTGAAATGTCTCTGCAAGTATTCAGCAATGTAAGCTGGTAGTGTCCACTGAGCCTGCAGATCCTGGTGCCCTCACTTTTCTTCCTTGCATCTGCCTCCCTTAACTAGAGAAGCCCTTGCCAACCCGATATTTACTCAGCAGCCATTGCCTGTGATTTAAGTGGAGAGATAAGGTACAAACATATGAAAAATTAAATAACTATCAATGTAAAACGACAGGAGATGTCACTAGGCTGTACATACGTAGATGGCAAATGAGTGGCACAGGCAGTGGTTTGAGGATTATTTAAGCTGTCTTTACCCTTGGCACAGAAAATTCACTTTGTCAACATAGATAACTGTACCAGAAGTGACCCCAGGGACCTTAATATAGACTTGCTTTATTACAATAGGATCATAAGTGAATTGGCACACTTTTCAAAGGACTATAAGCAGCTCCCCACAGTGATTTAAGTTCAATTAAGCTGGGTATTGACAATCTGTAGACTTCCCTTCCTCCCAAGCTTTGTGATAGAAAAATTTCACATTTTTTTGGCCTTTGCAAAGAGATAGATATGTGTGTAGAATGAGGTCTTATTAATTAGAGTTATTTCTTGTCTCACTCTCCTTTTTTACTTCTTTTGTTCTTTCTTCTGAGTGCTGATCTCCATGGTAACAAATAGAACAGCTTACATCATCTATAATTACTACTATTAATAATCATCATCATCATCATAATAATAGCAATCAGATAAAATGAGAGAAAAATTTTTGAAAGAAAATTAAATTGTGGCTCTGTATGTAAACAGTTTACAGTTTCTGAAATGAGAGCAAGAGAAACCAAAGGTCACAGAGAAACACAGAATGAGGGTCCATAGAGGGCTTTCTGGGGTGATGACTAGAAAAGATTTTACAACAGAGATGAAGATACAGAATGTTCTAGAGCATCCTATCATTACTACTGTGCTAGCACTTTGTGCAACCTCTTTTTCTTTTCTTTTGTTGTTGATATTGCTGGTGATCATATTAAATGTGTGTGTGTGTGTGTGTGTGTGTGCGTGCGTGTGTGTGTTGATCTTATAATGAAACTTCTTTTACATTTGGATCACTACACATGCATAGAAGAGCTGCTTTGGCAATGCTAGAAGAAATAACCTAGAAGAAAACAAACGGTGGCGATTAACTAATCTTGTCACTTGACAATGATTTCCTGAAGTCCTAGAAAGTGCTTGATGGTAGCCTAAGCTCTGGAGGTCTGAGGGTGAAAGACTTTTGTAGACCTGTCCATTCTCAAGGAAAACATTGTGGTCTTTCCTGGGCAAGCTCCTGTAACATCCATTCCAAACCCTGCCCCCACTAGTTCTCTGGGGCAGCCTCACTTACTTTTACTTATTAATTTTTTAGTTTTATTTATTTATTTGAGAGAGAGAGAGAGTGCATAAGCAGGGTGAGGGGCAAAGGGAGAAGCAGGCTCTCCACTGAGCAGGGACCTCGAATTGGGGCTTGATTCTGGGACCCTGGGATCATGACATGAGCTGAAGACAGATGCCTAACTGACTGGGCCACCCAGGCGCTCCAAGCCTTACTTTTAATCTCAAGAATACTTATGATAGCCTAAGATTTGTCATTCTTCCATACACAATTTTCCCCCAAAACAATGGCAAGCTTTTAGAGAGTTAGGCAGTACATCATCCTTCTGGGCAGGTATCCCTGTGGCTGGCTCAGCACTAACTGGGCACATATTTGAACATAAGAATGAAGGATATACTTCATATTCTGGGAGATCGCTTAGCTTTATGGGAAGACGGACTTCAAACCTAAATTCACAATGTAGTTTAAGAAATGCTTTGGTTGCCTCTGTAAAATACATTGTTCTGTCTGTGAAATGACACTTTAGAATTTTATCACATATGCTTCTTGATGTCCCACAGCCTGTAACTCCTTTATGTATAATGGTAGCAAATAGTGGGTGAGGGTCTTCGTCATGAGCTCATTCACACTCTTGCTGGTACATCGGGCATCCTTAAACAACATTCCTCCGTTTCTTCAAAGTTCTAGTAATTAAAACAGCACAGTACTTACATAAAAAAGAAAATAGACACATAGACCAACAGAACAGAATGAGGAACCAAGAATTACACTCCCATAGATGTGTTCAATTAGTATTTGACAAGGGAGCTAGGAACACTCATTGGGAAAGGATAGTCTCTTCAACAAATGGTGCTGGAGAAACAGGATAGTCACATGCCCAAAAAAAAAAAAAAAGAAAAAAAAAGAGGGGGCCCTATTTATACTACTCACAAAAATTAAAAATTAAAATAAATTAAAAATTTAAACATAAGACCTGATACCATAAAAATCCTAAAAAAATATAAGGAAGTTGCTCCTTGACGTTGGTCTTGGCAACAATTTTTTGGTTATGACGCCAAAAGTACAAACACAAAGAATAAAAATCAACAAGTGGGACTACATCAAACACAGCAAAGCAAGCCATCAAAAAAATAAAAATGGAACCTATGAAATGGGAGAAAATATTTGCAAACTATGTATCAGATAAAAAAACAAATACATAATTACTGTTATTTTAAACTAAGATCTTTAGTGAATTGAATAAATACTGCTGCCAGTTCAAAAGTCTCCAAACGCAGTTTTCCCACAAACAGTGAATTTGTCTTGGATAATTTAATACATATATTCCTTTGAACAAGTTAGAAAGATGGGGCTATGCTTCTCATCATTGGACTGAATGGCAATACACAGTAAGAAATAATGAAGAATGACCTGAGTAGCAAAAAAGTAATAGCAGAAGCAGTGTTTTTCTAGGTTTCTGGGATCATGAGGACTAACCAACATATTTAATTGACAAGATTTCTGGAAGTGAAAGGGATACAAATAAATATAGAGACACATGAAACAATTTCAAAGTGAAAATATAATTGAAAAAGATGGTAATAACTAATTATACACAGTAACAGCTATATTACAAGAAATTGCAGCCCAGCCCATTGGTTATCTTCATTTGCTGGATGAGCTTCCCACTCTCAATTCCCTAAAAAACAAAGTTACAGTCCTCAGTCTCATGTTATAGAAAAGTTTCAATGTATAGATTCTTTTTTAATTTATTTTTTTCATGCCAGAAAGCCTGTTATATGTCCATGTGAAACATGATGCTGAATCACTATATTATCATGGATAAAAAGATTGATATTAATATCCCATTTTCCAAAGTGGAAATTTCAGAAGTTAATGACTTGCCCAAATCCTCACTGGTGACATGTAGCAGAACAGTTTCCAATCAGGCAGGCAGGTTTCTAAAGCCAGGTTGTCTCATGGCACCTTGAAGCACTAAAAGCATCTCCAGAGATGAGAATATATGTCCTGTGGCAGAGGGTCCAGTCTAGGGGCAGACCAGCAGAGGGTGGTGCTTGGAGCCTGGAAGGTTTTATGATGTTCTTCTAATCATAGAATTTAGATAATCTACTCCTCCACCCCTGAGTGTAACTGGACTTTCTTGGGTTATAGGTAAATCTCTAGAGGTTTCCTTGTGTGAGAGTTCAGGTTCATAGAACTTCAGGAAGAGTCCATTTCCTGTTCCAGGTCTCTTGAAACTGGTGTGTTTTCCTCATGGATCTGCAGAGAAATGGTCAGCCTTAGTGTGTCCCTACCCCCTTCTTGAGATGACTCATGTGTCTTACATTATATTCTGGGAAAGATTTCTGTTAACAAAAACTATTGTGAGAACCACCAGAGGCCATCTCCTCCTTGAAGTTATTGTTAAAAATAGCAGCCTTTGATATCTGCAGGATCCTTGGGACAGAGATGATATACCTTTTATATATAAGCAAATACAGATTACTGTGGAATGTTTAATAATTCCGCTAAAAATAAGCTTTCTCACACAAACCCCCTCACTTAATCTTTACAACTCTCTTGTAGAGCTGGTATCGTTTCTGCTTTCCAGATACTGCTACTGAGGAAACTGATCTTTAGAGAAGTAATGATTTGACCAAGGCTGCTTGACCAGTAAGTGCTGAGATGGCACACAAATCCAGATCTTCTCACTGCAGAGCCCAATCTGTGTCCGTAAATATCCATGCACCCATTGACTTAATTGACTATCTTTAACATTTAGCTTCATGGGTTCAATTTCAGTTAAAGCACATGTACATTCATGAGTGGATTCCCACCAACATCTACCTAAAAGACTGTTTAAAATGAGTATGACTTGTTTGAAAATCCTTAGAGCTAAACTTCACATACACATTCCCTAGCTAAAACCACATTCCCTATCTTAGACCAGACATCAAGAGCATGAGGCACCAAAGCCAACCTACATGAGTGGCATCGACCTCTAGCCTTTTTATATTTTGTCAGAGTGCAGAACTTAATTTGTACCTGCTATCAATGAAACTGCGACAAGGAAAAAAAAAAAGGCAAAAAGAAATAGTATCCAATTACCTCCTTCTTTCCAATCTTTCTTCTGCTATCTCCCAGGAGGAAAAAATAGTCCGAGGACAAAGGGCATCTTTGAAAGGAAAGCCAGCTAAAAGGCCTAGGTTTCATGTAATCATCTCTCCTCTTGTAACTCATACTGTGTTTGCAGGGCTTGTGAATCATGGAGAGCACTTCAGAGCTCTTAATTGTTCCTTTGTATCTTCTGTATATTTGCATATATCAAAAAGTGCCAATACTTGAGTTGTTAGAACTTCCATTCACCCTCAGGTTCCAGAAGGCAGGGCTGGCAACATTAGTGGCTTTAAAATGAGAGGTTGTCTCTCCTACACATTTTCCTATTCCATCTTGCTAAAGATAGAATATGATTCTGGCAAAATGAGTCAGTGAGTAAATGAATAAGCAAATCAATGAATGACTGTATGAATAAGTAGATGAATGGATATATGGATATAAGAATCTGTGTGTATTTGTAAGGAAATCTAAATTCATATGATTTAATGATGCTATTTGGACCACTTCTGGCATCAGACTGGACACAAGAAAGAGACTGGGGACAAGTTTATTTTCTCTCTCTAAGGCTTCATATGTCTATACCACTATGTGTATATGTATATGTCTGTGTCTTTATCTATAGCTATATCTGTGTTTATATATATATATGTGTGTGTGTGTGTGTGTGTGTATACATATATCTACATTGGAGATATATATATATATAGATAGATAGATATCTACATATCTATCTATCTATCTATCTATCTACATTGATATCTACAATGGAGAATTGTTATCTGTACCAGATATAAGGTATATAAAATGACCTCACATGAAACTAACACAGCATCCATACATTAGACTGGGTGGTTCTGTTTTTCTTCTACATACCATGGGCATTTCAAAACTGTCACTCTTTATTTCTCTTTCTATGCTATTGTGTTATTAAATAATTATTTTTCTCTGATAATTTATCAGAGTTTGTCTATATTAGAATGTGCAATTTTGGAGTAACAGGTTAATTATTTGTGTAATATTACTATTATTGCCAATTAGAATTTATGTCCTATTATTACTTTCAAAGTCAGAACCTAATAACCTTCAGTCTGATTTGTTTTTCAGACTTTATAGAAAATGTAATTCTGCCTCCATTAAACATTGGAGATATGGTTATCACTGGACTGGTTATAGGAAATAGTCTGAAGATGAATCAGAATGCTTGAACAGTTTACTATTTTTGCTGCAAGAAATATTTCCTTTTCTGGAGTTGGAAAATTCTTTAGAGATAATGGAAACAAAGCTTTCTTTCTCTCCCCTCTCTTTCTAATACAGTGAAACAGAAGTGCAAGCAATGATGTTACTTCTCCCAAGTCACATACATAGTTAGGGTAGAGAAAGTATTAAAACTGGTGATCTAGCTTGCCTGTGCTTTTCCTTTTTACCTAAATATGCTGACAGCTGTGATCCTGCTTCTTAGTGGTACTAATTAATAATAGTTATTTTTAGCGTGGGCAGTCATCACTATGGTCTGATAGAAGTGTGTTGGGTCATTTCTTTACTTCCTAGACCTTGGTTTCCTCCTTTATAAAGACTAGGAGGGTGAAGTAGGAGGGAAACCACATGATAGCTATGTTAAGTTATTTTTCAGCCCTGAGAATCTATGAAGAGTAATGGTGTTATTATGTGGGTAAGATTCTCGGATGACAAAAGCTTTTCGAGTCTTCCTATTTCCTCCTTTATTTGTGAGCATGTTCAGAATGAAATTCTATGTCCAATTGCAGTAAATGTTTCAGTCTAGGTTATTAGTACAGAATGTCTGATAGAACTCAGACAGATCTATCTCTTAGTATAGAATGTCTGATAGATCTCAGCCTTGCCACTTCATCTGTTTGCTTGTTATTCCATAGAAACAGCCCTCCTGCTGGAATTGCCATCTTCTTCTTCTTCTTTTATTTTTATAATAAAACTGAGCCCTAGAAAAGTGAAGGGATTTGTCCAAGCTTCTTGTTGGCAGAGATAGGTTTCAAATACACATCTCTCAAGCTGTAAAACTCAAATTTCTCTTCTCTCTCTTCACCTCACATTCCTACCTGTAGTAGGTAAAGTGTGACCTCCAAATGTGTCGTGAAGGTCCTCATCTCTGCATGTTATTTTATTGTAAACCTCTTAAAATAATTTTTTGGCAAAGAGAGGAAGCATAGGGAATTAAAAAAAAGAACTTCAGTTAGGTGCCTTGTATGTATAGTGTAGATCATACAATTTCATCATTGTTAATTAGGTGTATTTTACAGGTACTTTCTATATGGAGATCTTTCTGTGTACAGGAGACATTCGATGTGATACTTGTGTTTCTGTGAGATAGTTATTGGTGCTAGTGTTTGTCTCATGGGGAAGTGTGTGTCAGTAGCTGGAAGCATGAGTTTTGCAGTCAGACACCCTGGTTTCCTGTTCTTGCTTGGTCACTTGCACAGGGGTAAGCTGCTCAACCCTGCTCATTCACTTTTCCTTCATTTCTAACATGGCATTTCTAACTTCTTCAGATTTAGGTAATGTCTGTTTAAAATGATATGATGAGCATTAAATGTTTAGCATAAAGTGTTCCACAAATTTAGTTCTTATAATTACTAACCCCCATATTAACTCTGGGAGGAACTTTATGAGAAACAGAAATGCTCTGTCGTTTTTATTTGCTTAAGTGGAGCATTCAGGTGGATCGATTGCCCCATGATCAGCCAAGCATCACATTGCTTATGAGATCCTCTTCCGGACCCTCCCTCCCCCAGCTTTATTGGGTTATATAAGCATGGTCCTCTTTTGACCTTCCCTTCTAATCTTTTTTTCCTTATGTTTTCTGGACAGAGGACAAGATTTGGACATCAGTGCAGCACAATAACACAGAGCTGACCCATGTGCGGGGTGCAGACCCTGAGAAGCCCTACACCATGGCCTTGGATTATGGTGGCAGCATGGAGCAGCTGGAAGCCATGATTGACAGCTCAGAGCACTGTGAGCAGGAGGTGGCCTACCATTGCAGAAGGTCCCGCCTGCTCAACACGCCAGGTAAGGCTCAGCCCCTCTCCTCTGCATGAACCATACAGGATGACTACAGATAAGCCTGGAAAACATGGAATGTCAAGGAGCGGGTGTCTGCAGTGACGGCTGTTCACTGTGCAGTTGAAAGAAATAAAGTCAGGAAAAGACTGGTGATGGACTCATCCCGGCTCTGATTCCCAGGTGTGACCTAAGGGAAGGCTCTCATGGTAGCCTCTCAAGGTTCCATCCTCATCTTCAAGAAGAAAATGGTGACAACATGCATTCTTCAACGGTTGAGAGAATGAGAGGTTTCTTGAGCTCAACAGCCCTTGAAGAGAGCATTGAATTAAACATAGGTGGTATGGAGGTGGGAAGGGCTGTTTCTGGGAAAGGAACCAGCCTATGAGAAACCACAAAGGATCTCGGCATATTCACAAAAGAATAGTGAGTTATGTCCAGGGCAAGAGATGCAGAGGGAAGTGGTATCAGGCAAGGGGGCCAGCAGGGCAGGCAAGAACAGCCGTGTGTGTTTGCATTGTTCATGTTGCCTGGAGAGTGCACGCCTCAATGGAAATGACTCTTTTTAAAAATAGTTTGCTTTTAGAAAAATCAAAACAAGACAAAATGACAAACAAAGAAAACTTTACAACTGAAAGGGGCTTTTGTAAAATGTCCAGAGGGCTTTGTCAAAGTTCACAGATGCCCCTGGGAGTCAGTCATTTTTGTGAATATCTTCATCATTTTTTTCATGGCACTTGCATGTGCACACAGGCATACACACATGCACAAGCCGAGAATCACAAGGATATGGAATATCCAAGAATGGTCTCACAATCTGTTGCCTTAAGAAATTCACAATCCCATGCCTGGAGGTTAGGAATTTTGAAAGGCTTGAGAAGATTAGACAGTGGAATGTCAACAAAGGAGAAGTGATAGAAGCCTAACTAAATATAACACTCTGCCTTACTGATCTAGAATCTTTAGGAAAGACGTTGTTCCACATAAGTGAATTTTCCAGATAATGGTCACTTATCCCTTTAAGCACCAAAAATGTTTTCAAAGAATTTTTAACTATTTCAAATGAAAATCTTTCTCAAATGGATTATACGCTTCTCTGCCTTCTTAAACAGAGAGTTCTGAACATAAAATGTAACCTTTTCTTGATGACTCAGGATCATCATTGTGAAAATCAATTACTGTACTCTCCTTGGATTCAGCCGTGCTCACAGGGCTGATTAGATCTGAGGCATCGGTTGCTGTCCCTCTTCCCGGTGTTCTTAGACAGGGCTGCTTGAGAGGCTCAATGTGTGTACTTGCTGGTATTTCTCTCCGTCCTGGCTGTCAAGCCTGCACCTGTCACTCTTGGCACTATTCAGTATACCTGTGTCTGGATAAAACAACCTACCCTCTTTTCACTGTGTGGCTTTTAGTTTTCTAAGGATTGGGTTTGATGGAATTTTAACAAAAATGGGATTCTGTTCATTCTGACCATGGATTTCCTTTGGTCTATATATTATTATGTGATATCAGTTTGGTAATACTATTACCTTTGCACACTTTTTCCCCCCTTAACTCAGCTGTCATGAATTCCCTGAGCATATTCAAGTAGAAGGGCATGGATTTGGGGGCAGGCCCTACTGAGAGTGACTCTGCCTCTTACTGCTTATAGAAACTTATGCAAGTTGTTAAATTTCCACTAGTAATTTCAGCACCTAAGCAATTTACCCAAAGATCCTCAACTAATAAGGTTGATATGAGGAGTGCAGGAAAAATGTACTCTGTACTCCTTGTACTGTGCCTGGTACTCATTAGGTGTTCAACAAATGCCAGGGTCTTATTTCTTTCCTCCTTCACAGCTTCCATCCCAGCAGGGAAGGTCTAAATTTGCACTGTAATGAGAAACAAGCTCAAAGGAACACTTTATTTCTACTTTAATGGTGTAAATAGAATAATTATAATAATTGTAACTCATGCATGCAGATAATCTCACCACCCAGAGATACCAATGTTGGATCTAGTTGTGCATCGTTCCAGACATTTTCCCATTTTGTGCACATTCACAAAAACACAGTAAAAACACATTGTCTATACGTTGGGGTTGAGAATACTCATTAATTCTCTTTCCCCATGCTTTATGAATCAAATGAGGTAGATGAAGGAAGATAATGGGCATGGGTACACAATGCTACTTTTTTTTGGTGGGCTAGCTTACAGAACATGGTGTAGACCAGACACTGCTGTGTGGGGTATGGGACTGCAGACATACAGCCCTATAGAGATGTGGCCCCAACCTCACATCCCTCAGTTCAGAGATGAGCACTGACTCATTTAGGCTTACTTCACAGAAACAGGCACAGAGACAACAATGTGCACCACTGTAGGCATGTGAATCCCAGAGCCATGGCTAGTATACTACCTTTGTTGAGCTGCTATAACAGTGTGGAGGTTCCTCAAAAAAATGAAAATAGAGCTAACCTATGGCACAGCAATTGCATTAATGTATTTACCCCAAAGATACAGATGTAGTGAAAAGAAGGGTCACATGCACTCCAATGTTCATAGCAGCAATGTCCATAACAGCCAAAATTTGGAAGGAGCCAAGATGTCCTTCAACAGAAGAATGGATAAAGACCATATGGTCCATATATATAATGGAGTATTTCTCAGCCATCACAAAGGATGAATACCCAACTTTTACATCAACATGGATGGGACTAGAGGGGATTACGCTGAGTGAAATAAGTCAAGTAGAGAAAGTCAATTATCATATGGTTTCACTTACTTGTGGATCATACAGTATAGCACGGAGGACATTAGGAGAAGGAAAGGAAAAATGAAGGGGGTGAAATTGGAGAGGGAACAACCCATGAAAGACTATGGACTCCAGGAAAAAAAATGAGGATTTTAGAAGGGAGGGGGTGTGGGGATGGGTTAGCCCCATGATGGGTATTAAGGAGGACATGTATTGCATGGAGCACTGGGTGTTACAGGTAAACAATGAATCATGGAACACTACATCAAAAACTAATGATGTACTCTATGGTGAATAACATGGCATAATAAAAATAAATAAATAAGCCTAGTTAAAAATATGACAGACTGATGGGCTTATAAAAACACAAATTTATGTTTCATAGTTCCAGAGGCTGGAAGTCCATGATTAGTGTGTCAGGATGTGTGGATTCTGGTGAAGGCCCTCTTCAGGTCACTGACAACTCATTTTTTGTTATATCCTCACATGCCAGAAAGAGAGTGAAAGACCTTCTGGGAGTCCCTTTAGAAGGGCACTAATCCCATACATGAGGGCTCTACCCTCATGACTTAATCACCTTCCAGGTGGCAACCTCCTAATACCATCATATTAAGGATTAAAATTGTGACATATGAATTTTAGAGGGACATTAATATTCAGTTGTTAATAGGCGCACACTTTCAAGGTTGTTTTCTTCGTCTATTTAGGCAATGCCTCTCCCATGGGGAAGACCACAGAAAGAAGGGGAGATGAGTAGAGTCCATCTCCTCCTTACCTACCTGCTGTGTGGAAGAGTGGAACAAGTCCCTCCCTTACCTGCTGAAGCCAGAGCCCCTCCTCCACCCTGTGATACTGTTTTATTACCTTATTTGTCACACACACACACACACAGTACACATATCTTTCCATATTAATAAATATGACCCTATATCATAATGTTTATTGACAACCGACTTCCACTTTATGGACATACCACAACAGATATACAAAATGAACACATCTATTTTGGACCTTTAGTTCTCTCTCTCTCTCTCTCTCTTTTTTCCAATACAGATGCACAAGAACATTTTTTGCACAAAAATTTTGTGAACAAAGCTGATTATATCCCTAGGATAAATTCCTTGAGGTGCCATTGCCAGGGTGAAAAGCGTACATATTTTTAAGGCTTTTGCCATATTGACTTCGGCAACATATTAAGTTTATACCAATTTATACTCCCAAGAATACTGTGGGATTGAGGACCCACTTGTCAGCAACATGTATCTTACTTTCCCTTTGGTAATCTGAAAAATGCAGAATGGGGTCAAAGGCAATTATAGTTTTGTTTAATTAAAACAATGTATAGCGTGGTTCCCTTAGGTTTTTGGAGGGAGATACTACTGGTAGTCAGGGTTAATAGAAGCTATATAGTGTTATAAATGTGGCAGCTGTGGACTTAATAAGGAGAGAATGTGGAGGATGCTTTATTTGCTATAGAGCCTCCTCCATATTATACACAATGGATAATATAGAGAGGAAATAAAAGAAGACAAGATGAGGGAAAAATAAATAACTCTTCTAATGGCCACCAATGACTAAGCATTTCTCCTGTTAGCAGCTATGTCTGGGTAGCTGTATAAGCATTATCTATAATCCAGACAAGGGCTCTGCACAGTAAGGATTGTTATCCCTGTCTGGCATTTCAGGAAAGAGTACCTCAGAGACAGGAACGTGCTGGATTAAGCTACACAGCCCGGGAGGGACAGATCAGGTTCTTGGGCTGGGCTGCACCTGTAGTCCAAACAAGGCTGCTCTTTCCGATTCCCTGCAGATTTCAAAGGGCCAGAAGTTAGGGTAAATATGGTCAGGGTAAACATGAGTTTCTAAGATCTTCCTTATTTTGTAAGAAAATGTAGAAAGACAGAGAAGACAGAGAAGAGGAGTCAGAGCCCTCTTCGCCAAGGCCCTGTGATTGTGAGGGTGGCTTGAATTAGGGCAAATTCCTGGGGAGCTACAAAATGTTTCAGAATCCTTGCTGAGTGCAGGAGCTCCCAGGGCTCACGCACCCCCTCCCAGGGTGGCCCTGAGGACCACAACGGCATTCCCAGAGCCTCTTTCTGCCTGCTCTCAGCTCTGGCTTTGCTTCTATTCATCTGGAATAGAGAGGAAAATTAAGACAGGCAAGCTGAGTTCAGGCCCGGTTAGTTCATGACTGTGTATTTTTCATTCAGTCAGTGACTGAACCATGACGCTGTCATTTTCTGACAAGTTTCCTCTGATATTCTTCCTCAGAGCGGCTGATAAGCGCCAGCCAATGGAATGTGTCATCTGTCTCTTTAACTGAAGGTTTATGCTAGAAACTCCCTGAAGGACCAGGATTCCAAGCCACAGGGGATCCTGGGAAAGGTGTCTTTGCTATTCCCATGCATCTTTTTGGTTGTCTTCCCTATGCTTCTGCTTATTACTTTGAGCTTTATGTAGGGCTACAGAAAAGTTTCCAAGACAAGAATCATCAGCCTGCCTGTGCTCAGGGCACTTTGTCACCAGGAGAGGAGGGGTCCACTTGTCCCCAGGAACAAGGGCTGCCTTGTTTGAGCCCAGCCTTTATCACCATCAGCATCTTCTTAGGAATTTTGCCCAAGGCCGGGGTCTCGGTAACATGTAATGAGTTATATGAAATAAAGTAGAACCCAGCTCAGGAAACACACAGAAGATGCAGAAAGAAATATCAAATCCACAGTCTGGAGGATGCTTTAATCCTGTGGCCAATGAGCTCTATAACCTACAACTTCCCCCTGCAAGGAAGACAAGATTGAAAAGGGCTTTGGAAGGTAATCACCTGGGAAGGCCCAATGCCCAGGTTTCTGCTGGGAGTGAGGATAGAAGGTCCTAACGATCCCAAATCTCTTCCATAGACTCCATGGAACCATGACATTGCTCCCTAGATTTCCTCAATGAAGTGTATTGATGTATGTATCTTTTGTGTTTATACTCCACATAGTAAACGTTTTTATTTGGGAATACCTTCCCAGACATATTTATTTGGAAATACCCTCCCCAATAAAGCTGTGAGCTTTCTAAGGCAGATGTAAAAAGTCATATTTGAAATATGAAACCACTGAAATGGCTTGAAATATATATGAAAATTGAGACTCCATTACTTTGAAATCTAATAGCCATAGGACAGCTTGAGCTGGAGTTTACCTTGGTTCTGAAAAGAAAGCATTTGCCAAGCAAACCCGTCATATAAATAAGATTGCCACGAGGATTAGGTTCCTCAGTAGAACTAATTACTCAGTGCCATCAATGCTTCAGAGTCCTCATCTCCCTGCCTATAATGGGTGAACATCATTCCTGTTCACTCATTCAGGCCGGCAGGGACTTGAGTGATTTCCATCCAGGGTCACTTGTTTTATTGTTTTACCTAGTTGTGTTCCCATGGATTGGAAAGCACTGAAATCCTAATTTATTTATTTATTTATTTATATTTATTTAGAGAGGGAAGGGGGAGGCAGGGGCAAAGAGAGAGAGAATCTTAAGCAGGCTCTACACCCAGCACAGAGCCTGACTTGACTCCATCTAATGACCCTGAGATCATGAGCTGAGACAAAATCAAGAGTTAGATGCTTAGCCAACTGAGCCCCTGAAATCATATTTCTTTTAAAGTCTTCCTAAACTTTCTATTTTCTTCTTTTCCCTTAATTAATGATAATGTAGTGAGTATGTGGCTAACTGGTTATATATAATATATATATGTGATATATAGTTTAAATTATATATAAATATATAGTGTAGCATGTAGGAATATATTTTATATACACACTATGCGTTATAGTGTACATACTATATAATATATAATATGTGATTTATATGTACTCAGTATATACTTTTTATATCTCCAAATATATCTGTAAATGCACTTGTGTGTATAAACCCTCATGACTATCCTCAATATTTGGCTTAAGATGTGTACAATGGAATGATCAGACTTAGAAATCTAGGTAAGGAATTGTGATGGAGAAAAGTCAAATTATGGATAGAAAAAAAAGTAGTTTTTCAGGATATGCTAGGTTTTATTAAACTTAAAACTCTTTGTCCCCAGTATTTGTACAAAACATAATAAATTTACAGATGATTACATTTTCTTTCAAATAATAAGTATTTACTCATTTTGATTGTGACAAAAGTATTTTGTCACATACTTTTCTGTCCAGGGGGAATGAAATATTGAAAAAATGGAGTTCCTGCCTACTTGATTGTAGCAGGGCTATAAGAAAGACAAGCCAAACACACATGTGCACCCTCACCCCCAAACATACTCAGTTCATGATGAACATAAGGAAGAAAAGTCAAGAAGCAAAAGAAGATTGAAAATGAGCAGGCATTGGGAATTCTGTTTCATAAGGGGATAAGAAAGCCTCCTGGGCTAAGAGGGGTGCCCAGGTCTTGGGTGAAGGGAGGGTGTGGGCCATGTGATATCCAGGATTGAAGATTCTAGGCAGAGGAATAGCAAGAGGGCCAGTGTGCCTAGTAGAGAGAGAAGAGGGAGTGAGAGTCATAAGTGAATGAGCCTGGGGTGTCCAGAGAACATATCATGACAGGCCTAGTGCTATGGATTTTATCCTAAGTGTTCAGGGAAGTCCTGAAACAATTAAGCAAAGGATTACTCTTCTTCTTCCTATTTTAAATCCAAAGACTCATGTCAGTTTATTTAAGTCAGGCTAAACTGGGTATCCATTTTTTGTTAAATCCATTTTAGGTCACTCCCTATGCCTAGTGAACTAGAAATAGCTATGAGCTCCCTGAGGACAAAAGCTTTGTCTTATACAGTCCTGATCCCTACAGTCTAGCACAGCACTGTCAGCAAAAGGCTTAGAGGCCCTTCTGGTTACTTCTGTTTCATGGAAGTACTTTTGTACTTGTTCCCTAATTACACTGAGTTAAGATTGCCTTGGCCCCTTCACCTACTATTTTACTACTTTCCACTTACCCAGACTGCACTCACAAATCCTAGAGGTCTCTGTTGGAGCTGGAATCCTCGTCCTCTGCAGAACGTCCCCTCCCTCCCTTCCTCCCTTCTTCTCTTTCTTCCTTCTTTCCTTCCTCTCTTCCTCCCTCCCTCTCTCCATTCCTTCATTCCTTCCTTCCTCCATTCCTTTTTTCCTTCCTTCTTATCTTCCTTCCTCCCTTCCTTCCATCCTCTATCCTTCCCTCCCTTACTACAACACACACACACACACACACACACACACACACACACTAGATAGATAGATAGATAGATAGATAGATAGATAGAACAGATCCCAAAGTCCATCATGGTCCTTTCATTATGACATGTTGTCAATATACTACTTAAGAAGAAAAAGTCTCACAGAGAGAAGGAAAATAATAAAAGGAAGATTCAGGTACCCAAGAAAAATTTCATTTTTAAAATTATTATTTTTTTAAAATTATTAATTATTATTAAATTAAATTTTCAATTATTATGTAACAAACCACCATAAAACTTAGTGCTTTAAAATGATGGTAACATCCATCTTGCCCACCCATCTGCAATTTAGTCACGTGCCAGTAGGATTTGCCCATTTCTGCTTCAGCCTGGGTTGCAAGAAGCTGGGACCAAAGCTGCATCTGCAGTCCTCAAGGGCTCACTCACCGGTTGTCATGGCTGTTGGCTGGGTCCTTGGTTGGGCATGGGGTCTTTCCATGCGGCTGTTTGGTTTTCTCATAACAGAGTGGCTGGGGCTCAGGGACAAACGCCCCAAGAGAGAGAGAAGGACAGGTGGGACCTCTACTGCTTTTTCTTACCTAGTGTTGAAAGTCATGCGTTATTATTTCTGCCATTTTCTAATTATTAGAAGATGGTCAGTTAGGCTAGCCCACATTAAATAGGAGGCAAATTTCATTCCATCTTTTCACGGGGTGAGTGAATGAACATTTTTTTTTTTTGAATGAACATATTTTAAGACTACCATGTCCTCTTCAAAATTTGGCATGGGTAGTCAACTAGTGTAAGGAAATAGAGGAAATGGAGGGCAGAATCAGGAGGTCATATATCTCCAACTTGCACTCTGATGTCCTGCTGGCCATTGAACATTCAGTTCTAGTTTAGGCTAGAAACGTGTCTGACTCTCCATTTTTCCTTCTTAGGGACTTCTGTTACCCTTAAAGTAGTATGGCTAAAATGTGTTTATAAGAGTTTGCCATAGGTCTTAAAAAATATAAGGAGACTATAACATGAATCAAGTCAGTGCATTTTACTGTGCATGAAAGCCACTTTTCCTAATGTCCTAATAATTCACTCTTGGTGTTTTGCTGGGGACATAAAGTCAAAATTAGAGGTGGGTGGATTTTACAAAGAAGACATACACCTTAGGGAAGCTAGGGATGTGGGTGTGTATCTAAGGAAAATAAAAACTATCCCACATAAATTCAAGAGATGATAAGTGCCTGGTTGCAAATGAATTGCTTTCCAGACCATTAATTACTTTCGTAGTCAATGTAGATTACTCAATAATCAACATTTGGACCCCACGTGAGACAAAGTTTTTATTTTTCTCACTGCTCTGTGAAAGAATGTGTTTGCTTAATTTATCTTGAATGTACATATAGGATAAAAGGGTTTTTTTTTTGTTATTTTGGGTTTTTTTTGTTTTGTTTTTCTACTCTTAAGACATAGTACAATGGCAGCAACATGAAAAGAGCATGAATTTTGCTATCACAGAAAATTGTATGATATTTTACTTTTTCTACTTCTTGGCTCTGAGAATGTGAGCATGTTACATGGACTTTCTGAGCCTCTGTTTCCTTACCTGTAAATGTAATAATGATAGATGCTATGTCTTGTTTATAGTAGACATTCAAAATACTATGTTTTTTGTTTTTTTTTTTTTGTCAGTATTTTATCATACTTTCAAAAGAGCAAGGAGTATATTAGTTCTCCTAGCTGTCAGGAGAGGGTCTCAGAATCCAGCTGTATGTCTGGTGAAAAAAATGAATTTGGGGATCTGCCTCTTGTTGGTTTATGGGCATACTTACTTTTAAATTGAAGGTTAGGTATTTGTAAATGTGATATGTATCCATCTAATAGCACTGTTGAAAGTGGTAACGTTAAGTCTGTATCCACTCCCTCACCACTAACCACTCAACTCCAATCATCTTTCTATTTTTCTCATTTCAGTAAATGACTCCATTCAGGTTTTCAAGCCCCAAATCTAGCCCAAAATCGCTCATTATCATTCCCATTCCTATCCAGTCTATCAACAATACTGACTCATCAGTCAGACATGACTCTTACCCCAGCCTTTTCTCTTATTTCCACTGGTTCCACTTAAGTTCAGAACTCATCCTCTCCAGACTGGGCAAGTGCATCATATCTCTGCTTCTCTCCTGTCACACCATTACCCCACCTCACTACAATTTCTATCTCACACAGCAGACAATGTAATGGTCTTTCCAAAATGAGGCTGTATAAATCTGACTTTAAATCCTTCTCCGTGCCCTTGAAACAGAATCCTGACTCCTTACCATGGCCTAGAGAGCTCTGCAAGCTGAGCCCACTCCCCAGTTCCTGTTTTCCCACCTGCTCCCTAAACATAGCCCGATATCCTATTATTCTGCTCCCTGCCAAAATAGCCTTCTACATCTTAAACTGATGCACTAGCCACTCTCCCTATTAAAAACTTTCATTCTTCTTCCCATGCTTAACTCTCAGCTTCAGTTTTACATACATACACACTATGATTCTTTATAGCACTTCATTCTATTTTAGTATTCTGTGTAGAAGTTATTACTGCCCAATATTTTCTATTTGTTTATTGTTTATCTCTGTCAGTAGAATATGAGCTTCATGAGGGAGAGAACTTTTTTGACTAACTCAACATTTTGTGCCCCAAATGCCGAGAATAATAGCTGACACCTAGCAAACATTTAGTTAGTAGTTGTTGAATAGAAGATTCCACCTCAATTAATGGTATCACTAATGTCCATATTATGTTAGAGGACCCATGATAAAGCAAGCACATTTCGCTAAGCCTGCTGTTACAGAAACTCCTGCTAGCAGAGAGCAGTTTGTGAATGGGAAGGACGGGACTGGGAGGTGGGAGACACTGTCCCGCTTCTGGGTCCAGGACAGTCTCTCTGTGACCTTGAACAATTTTTTTTATATTTTAATGGGCTTCAAGTTCCTCTTCTTTATTTTTTATTTATTTATTTTTTAGGTTTTATTTATTTACTTGACAGTGAGAGAGCATGAGAGGGGAGAGGGTTAGAGGGAGAAGCAGACTCTCTGCTGAGCAGGGAACCCAGTGCAGGACTCGATCCCAGGACTTCAGGATCATGACCTAAGCTGAAGGCAGTCACTTAACCAACTGAGCCACCCAGCTGTCCCAAGTTTCTCTTCTTTAATCCTAGTGGGTTTTATATGATTTTCTCCAAGGGTCCTTCCCACTGTGACACCTCATGACTGTATTAGCCACTACAAAGTGAGTTAAAAAAACACATTACAATTTATTACTTTCTTGTTACCATAAGGAACTAGAGGAGTTGGTAAAACAAACACACACACACACACACACACACACACACACACACAAAGAGAGAGAGAGAGAGAGAGATCTTTCTGACTCTTAAGACAATGAAATATGGTAATTTATTTATTTGGTAGGTGACATTTTTAATACCTTCACACACCTGAACTTCTCAGAATGTGTTTTCCATATGGTAATACTCATTTGAATAGATAACATGTGAAACTTCCCCAAGGTCATAACAAGTCAAGAGTAGTGGGGATTACAGTTTCTTGCCTTACAGTATGTACACATGTATCAGAGTATTCATTTTATAAACACCTCAGTGATTGTGAGGTAGTATAGAATGTTATGATACCAGCTGCACTGATGAGGCCTGCCAGTCCACATAGACTTTGTGCATAATGGCATCGCATCTTCTTATGGAGAGTTAGGGCTGATGCTGGATTTCTTTCCTGCCTGGGCCCTCACAGGAATGCATTATGGCATTTTAATTCCTCCATGCTTTCCTGAGTGTGTGCCTGTGTGTATGTGTTCCTGTGCATGCCTGTGTGTGTGCATGTGTGCATGTCCACTTGCAAGCCCTTGACTGCAGGATTTTATGAGAAATACCAAGCCGTGTTCTGGGTGGTGTAGAGATGTCAAGCCATAATCTTAGTATTGCACAGTGGAAACATTTAAGGTTCTAAAGCCATAGATAGATAGATAGATAGATAGATAGATGATAGATAGGTGATAAAAATAAAAATACTGAACTGCCCCACTCTGCTACTTCCCTGCTGAATGGCTGTTGTCAGGCCGTATAACCAAAGTCTTGAGGCATTTTCTCATCTGCAAAATAAGTAATATATTAACCCAGTTTGAGACTTTTTCATGGATGCAATGATTTTGTAAAGGGATTGCCCATAGTGGCTACTACAATTTAAAGAGCCTGTGCCCTTGTCCGGAGAGCTAGAGACAATATTTATAAGTCAAAAAGATAGAGAAAGCTCTGGAAAGGAAAAATCAATTTTGGTTAAATGAATCTCAGAGATCTTCCGTGGAAAAGAATCACTTCTTTTTAGACACAGCATGGGTAGTAGTCACTGTGATGGGGAAGGGCATGGAGGGAGACCATTCTTAGGGAATGAGGGAGAGTAATTTTTAGGAATGAAGCAGTTGAGGCTGTTACTGCTTATTTCAGTGAGGGGGAACAAAGGATGAGAAAGAAAATAGGTAGGAAAGATGGAGAGCATTCTGTGTTGTAGGTACTTTGCAACATGTTTCTGTAGATGAACTCCATTACCTCCATTCGTGGAGTGTGATATAATAGCCATGTGGTTATAAAGAAACCTGACTAGATCAGGAGGAGACTATTGACAAGGAGACAAGTTAGGTCTATCTCTCTGTCAAAGAAAGAGGTAAAAAGTGTGGGGACATAGAAATAGGAAAGGAGGGGTGCCTGGGTGGCTCTGTCAGTTAAGCTTCTGCCTTCAGCTCAGGTCATGATCCTGGGATGCTGGGATCAAGCCCCAAGTCTGGGTCCTTGCTCAGTGGGGAGCCGGCTTTTCCCTCTGCCTCTGCCTGCCACTCACCCTGCTTGTGCTCTCTCTCTCTCTCTGTGTCAAATAAATAAATAAAATCTTAAAAAAAAGAAATAAGAAGACAAACAAAAGAATGATTGCTCTTGATGAACAAAATGGACTTAAGCAATGCTATTCAATGGAAACTTTGCAATTTTCTAATAGCTACACTATAAACATAAAAAGAAATAGATGAAATGAATTTAATACTATGTGTTATTTGTGACAATATATCCCAAATAGTATCCATTTGATGTGTAATCAATAAAGGAAAATTATTAATATTTATTTTATATTATATTTTATTCCAAATCTTCAAAATCTGGTGCACATTTTGCTTTTACAACACATTTTAATTCACATTGACCACATTTCAAGAGCTGAATAATTACATGCAGCTTGTGGCTACCATATTGGATAGTGCTGGTCAAAAAATGTTTTCATTCTGGATAAGTCTTTCAATGCAAGACCAATAAACAGAAACACTGGAGTTAAGAAACTGGAGGGAGTAGATTCTAGTAGGGAATAAATTAGATTTTGATTAGATATGTTGATTTCGAGATGTGGGGTGGGCAGTCAAGGTCAACAGGTGGTGCTGAAGCCTGAGGTTAGAGATCAGAAGTGATAGGATGGCAAGCAACCAGAGTAGGAGCATCAGGTACTTTAAAGAGCGCAGGAGGGGCATGCAGCTAAGGGAAAGCATGTATGTGGTGGGGGGTGGGGGTGGGGGTGGTACAAGAATGCTGTAAGCAGTGAGAGTAGGGACCTGAGTTCATGTGATAAAGGAAGCGTTGTAGGAGGCAAACAATGCCTGAGCCCTGGAGCTCATGTAAGTGCAGAGAGCAAATGCTCTAAGCAACAGTCACAGAAATATTGTAGGGGGGAGTCTCTGCAGGTCTAAGGATGGCTTACTATAAGGAATCTATACTCTCACAGGTTGGAAAGTTGGTGTAAAGGCACAGAGGGGGTCCAAAGCCCCTGCATCCAGATGTGGAAGACCAGTCAACAAGAGAATCAAGAAATACCACTATTACTAATTATTATAATAATAACAACCCCAACGGTGATGTCTGTACCTGCTATCTGCTAACATATGTGTATGTGCATACGTATGTAATATGGATGTATACATACGAGCATATATATGTGTGTGTACATATATTTACATGCACACAATATTATATTCTCACGTGAACCACTGAATAAAATGTTATTATTCCAGGTATATGAACGAGCGAATGGAGACTTCAAGGTAAATAACTTGCCCTAGGTCTTACAGGGAAGATCCTAATAGCTCTAACTTCAAAGCTAATGCTCCTGATGTTAAGAGAAGAGGAAGGAAAAGCAGTATTAAGATCCTGAGTCCAGATACCTTGTTCTGAGTGCTGGTTCTGCCAATGAAGAGAGCTCTCTCTGAAGAGAGCATATTGGTATAGGCTACATGAAGTTTGCTGCAATATGTCATGTGTATATACATATGTAAAACAAACCCTACTTACATATACCTATATATGATATGATATATGATATATGATATATACAAGCCTTTACATATATATATATACCTGTATATGATATATGTGCATACATATTGTGTATATATGCATTTTCCTGTTCAGATTCCTAATAATCCCCATGTAGGAGATACTTAAAATACTTGGTAAAAAGGAAAGGGGCAACATTTGCATTAAGCCTAGCTTTTGAATCTAAAAACTTTAATGTGCCAGGATTTTTAATACATGTTTTTAATTCCTGGTATAGATGGATTGTATAACCATCTCATTTAATTTTTATGATCCCATGTCAAAGTTTTTTACTGATAAACAAACCAAGGGTCAAAGAGATAAAGTAAGAACAACATGACCCTATCCATATCTGAAAAAAATATAAATGAGTCTAATAAAACCTGTTGTGATTAAATTCAGTTTGATAGACAAATGAAAGTAATCCTTGTTTTAGTCTGCCAAGTCACCAGCTACTCAGATGCCAGTTATACAACATCCCTGAACTGAATCAAGTCAAGGCTGGATTTTGCCTAGTAAGCCAGTATTATATGTACAGTCAGGTAACTACAAAATCTATCTGGGCAATCATTTCATAAGATGTCCCCAAGAATAGAAAACTAATTCTCTCTGTGAACACGTCACTGACAGGGGAAAAAAGTCAGATAAGGAGAAAATCAGAAATGAAGTTGCTGACACTCCAACAATGCATCTGTATATTCAGCAACGTTTTTGGATTGGGTTTAGAGAGGATAAAACGTTGCAATATTGGAGTAGCTGCAGAAGCCACCTTGGGAAGATTAAGCCAGAGGACGGAAGGAAGGAGGGAAGAAAAATAGGAAGGAAGGAAGAAATGAAGGAAGGAAAGGAGAGAAAAATAGATGGCAAGGGAGAGAGGGTGGAGGTGGGGAGAGAAAGAAAAACAACTCTCTGGGGAATTGTCTCTGAAGTAGAATCCTGTGTTCTGTCTCATTGAATAGATTCTCAACTTGGAGGCATGATCCTGGGCAAAAAGCCCTATGTGATCCTCCCAAGGCCTCAAGTTATGATGGTGAAAACGAATCCATGGCAATAGACATGTACATGACAACTAATCTAAACAGCTTCTCTTACAATGAGTTTCTTAAAGGGAGAAATGAATTTGGTGGCAGTAGGAGCCCAGAGATGGCAATTTGTTGGCAGCTGAGAGGCACAGAGGACATCCATTTCCTCAGTGGCAGAATTAAAATAAACATTCTTTTCTTTTTTTTAAGATTTTTTTTTTTTATATTTATCTATTTGACAGAGAGAGAGAGAGAACAAGCAGAGAGAGTAGCAGGCAGAGGGAGTGGGAGAAGCAAGTACACTGTAGAGGAGGAAGCCCAACGTGGGGCTTGATCCCAGGACTCTGGGATCATGACCTGAGCCAAAGGCAGATGTTTAACCAACTGAGCCACCCAGGCGCCCCTAAAAATTATTTTCCAAGTGAGACTTTTCCATCTCTGAGTTTTTAAGAATAACTACTTGGTCTTACTCATTTCTGAACATTTCTAGAGCCTTGTCTGATGCCTGACAAAAAGTAGGTGCTCAACATTATTTCTTGTCTGTGAAAATCATGTGAGAATATGATTTTTTAAAAAGTACTTTCCTTTATCAGATAGGATAGGCTAAATATCTGATGACCAGCTACTCATCAGGGAGTGGCTGGTGGCTCTACTCTGTTTCTTCCTGCATGACCCAGAGTGATGAAGTAGCTCCCCTCAGGGGTCTCTGGTCACCTTGGAAGAGGAAAAGAGAACTCTGGAGTGCCTCAAAGCTGCTACAGCCTGGGGTGTCATATGTCACTTTTGTTTGCAATTCATTGCCCAGAATGAAATATTTAGGAGAGGAAAAATAATTTTCCCTCAAAACTTTTGAGTTTCTTGGCTAAGACCCCTTTAAGAAAAGACAGAGGAACAGGAGAAAAATAAACAGAAGTTTATCAACAAGTATCTCATGTATACATAGGAGATGTTCAGGGGAAAATGAACAATTCAAAGAAATGGCTTAGAACTCTTGCTTATATGGTACCTTCAGTAAATAATGGTCAATCTGTGGAGAAGCGATAAGACAAAGGAAAACAGTTTTAGGTTTCCAAGTGTAAATCTAAAGGCTAGTTAGTAAAATTTGTTATGTAGATTCCTCTGGTGCCTTATCTAGGCTGAGAGGGTCTGATGTTGTTTCCAAAAGGTTAACTTTTGTCCTCCTGGCAAAGAAGGAAGTAGGGATACTTTTGTAAATTTGTGCCCTTCTTTCAGGCAGATTTAGAGAGGATGGGGAGCTTTGTCTGTCTCTACTTCTCAGTTACCTTCAGCTCAAAATAATCCTTAGGGCAAATGGCGTATTTTGAAGTGGCATATTGTGCTAGCCTTCAAATGCCTATAACCCCAAGGGGACCAGGAAGTATAATGCCACCATATGCCCGGAAGGTGAAGAAGCAGAAATAATTGGTGCATATCCTCAGTGCCTATCACACACCAGGGGAGGGGGAAAGGGAAGAACAGGTGCAAAAAAGCAAAAAGAAAGTCATATCAACATTGACATGAAATAAAAGAGTATGCTTGTAACATCACTTTTCTCTTCTCATTGACTAAAAGATGTATTATTTTTTTAACGTAAGACACACCAAAAAGAAAAGTGTATTAGATCTCTAAACTACTATAATCTATTTTGAAACCTGAGAGTTTATTTATAGATCCTCATGTATGAATATATATAGCATGAATTTTGGTTTCAGCTAAGATCAAATATTTGATTAATATCAAAATTAGCTTTACTATTTAATTAATATTACAGTTTTAGTGTTAGTTCATGGTAATGTCAACATAAATTGTAGGGCTAATATTTAGAAAGTATTATAATTCTTTTTTTAAATCAAAGCGAATTTTCAAGTTTAATTATGTAATTAGTCAAAAAGCCCTAACATATGTGTGGATAAAAAATGTGTCTGTATACATGTGTTGATGTATAGTTGAAAACATTATATACTTTTTGATTCACACAAATGTTTTGATTCACAGAAATGTCACACAAATGTGTTATTTTTATGAATCTGTTTGCCTCTGAAATATCATTCTTATATGTGTGTGTATTTGTGCAAATGTATAGAACAGGACCTCGCAGTGCCTTGTTGATGTGGTTTCCCTCATGCTCTGAATGCTAGCATTCTCACTCTGGCATCTGGAGAGCTGACAAAGCAGATGGTGCTGGACACTTTTCACCAACAGGGCTGGTGCACCGTACTGCAAATGCCCCAGGGCGACAAGCGCACCACCCGGCCATCTTGCACTGAGTACATTCCAGCAGCTTGGGTTACTCTCCCACAGCGGCCTCTTCTGCTGCTCCGTATTTTATGTTTAGGGGAGTTGCTTTGATATTTCAAAACTTTCAAATGTGTTCAGGTGATTGGGCATGAACTGCAGTGAAGAACCACAGGGAGATTATTACTCTGGTTGTTATAAGATAAACATTTTATGGCAGCTAAAAGTGCTTGCTGAGAAAGATTTGGGGAACACTAAAATGACCAGGCAATTAGAGGCTGGTAGAAATCCTTCCATACCAGGAAGAACTTTAATCGTTGTGGTGAAGATTAACCAATAAATGAATGAAGAGAACTAAAAGAAAAGATATCCTGGGGTGGTTCATGCTGCAAGCAATTTGAATGTTTCTGAAGGGTCAGATTATCATATTGATGGAGTAGCAACAGAAAAACATCCCTACTTCCTGCTAAGTGAAGGACAGAAGGGTGAAGTCTCTGTGCTGTCTCTGAGTATCCTTATTCCACAAAACTGGGCTCTGGGTGCCACAGAATCATGTGCCCTTGATTTGATGATCCACGCCTCTGGTGTCTCAGCAATAGCATGTTTCTCCCGGTTTCAGTACTAAGCCTGCTCCATCCCACCTGCTCTGTGGTATTATTTTGGTCAAAGTAAGTATAATTTCTGCCCCCGTTATTCATCAGTGCCCTTGAGTCTTTGGGAGATATGTTCTTCCCTGCCTCAGGGCCATGCTAATTTCATTTCTCATCCTCCATCGTGCCTGAATACACAGTTTACCTAAAGGTTAAGAATTATGAGTCTAATTAAGAGGATGGAGCAATTCCACTACATTAACATTAATAGTGCATGGAAAGCACTCCCCATGGCTTCATTTTTTAAGCAGTAGCTATTTCTATGTCTCTTCTCTCTTTCCAATTTTTCCTTCCTGCACCACTTAATGATAATCTAATGGTAGCAATGGTACCTATGTTGATAGAAGAGAAAAGGTGATAATTGTTCCTGCCTATCTCTTTCTCATTCCCCCACTGCTAAGGGCAGCGTCCTTGAGACAGGTTTGTTTTACTGATCAAAGGCAGTCCATGGGAAAAGAGGCCCAAAGGAGTGGGGAATTGTCAAGAAAGCTCTGCTGCAGACAAATATGATGGAACTCATTCATCAAGTGATAAAATGTGAACTTCTCTTTCATCCTGGATTTGAAAGGTCATTATCGTGAAGAGTCAGTTTTATAAAGGTTAAAAGTAAGCGACCGATGGTGATGTTTCATGGAATTCCCTGGCCGTGGAACACTACCTGCGTCAGGCTCTCTTGCCCTGCTTCAAGTTTAAACAACTAACAGGGCCTCTGAACCAGTAGAGAAAGCATGCTTTAGTCACGCGTCTGTCCAGGAAATCCTCTGGCATCAGGAGCTTCCATGGGGAGCAAGCCTGGAATTCCCACTCTAATGTAGATTTCCTTCAGATTTTCCTCAGGGAGCCTGCAAAGGAGGGACTAAGGTCTGAGATCTTTAGCTACTAATTGAAAGGTTTAGGAGCAACTATTTAGCATGACATGTGTTCCAGAGGCATTGAGAGGAAAATAACAAATTGAACACATGTCGAATCATTACTAGAAGGAAAAAAATTGTCCAGGAAACTGGACGATGTGGAGGAGCTTTCAAAAATATTTTATTTATCAAGACTTGGCAGGCTGCAGCTTATCTTCCCCCCAGGGGTACCTTATTGTCCTCATTTATTTATGTACTATCCTTACATATTATTCATTAATCTATCATTATTTAAATATTATTTGTTTATTATCTTATTTTCCTCCATGGGTCCTTCCTGATACTATATACTTGAGCTCAGGGATTCACAAAGCATGAAATGCAAGAATATTTGATGTAGTATTTGGACTTTTCAAAAATATTATTTGTATTTTTATTTTAATGTATGTTAGAAGAAATGCATACAATTAACATATTAACCACATGATTTTAAATCTCTTGTTACTAAGAGAATAGTATAAGTTGAAAAGAAGTTAGTAAATTTTTCTAAAGATTTTAGTTGTTAGAGAGAGAGGCAGGCAGAGGGAGAATCAAGCTCCTCACTGAGCAAGGAATCCGAAGCAGGACTCTATCCCAGGACTCTGGGATTATGACCTGAATTGAAGGCAGACGCTTAACCAACTGAGCCACCAGGTGTCCCAGAAGCTAGTAAACTTAAGGCAGATTAATTTTTTTAAAAATATGTGAAATAATAGTGCAGGTAACAAACTCAAATTTGGTTCTGCTATGACAGAAGGAGGAAGTATTTGGATGCTTTTCCTTCCCCAACAGCTTGGCTGTGTTACATTACCATGTCTTACTCATTCCTGGCCCCACTTCCAGAGTTCCCTGCCCCATACAGCACTGCTGGTGACATTTCTCCTTCCCCAGGTCTACTCCCCTGTGAAGCCAACTCTGGTCTGTGTGGGCCAAGTTAGTGTCTGCTCTTCTTGGCTCTTTTTACTTGGTTCATATGGTCACTGTATTAAGTATCCACTTTTGTTGAAACGGGTTACATACTTAGAGTAAATGGTGTTCATTTATATATTCCTAATGCATAGCCTTGCATTTAGAAAATACTACATAATTTGTTTTGAATACAAAACTGATTTATCTAAGAACTTCTCTTAGGAAGCTTACCAGTGAGCTTCACAGTTGCCTAATTTCATGGGGATGATAGGAGATCTTCTCTTGATGTAGCAGTATTTGGCAGCCCCAGTCTGAAATACATGCTTCACTTGACATTGAAGACGCCTCACCTTCCTACCTGACTGTGCTTTCACTATTCTTCACTGGTTCTTTCTTTTCTCCTCACAACTGAAATGAGGGGTCATCCTTGGGGATCAGTCCTTGGCTCTCTTCTTCTCCTTTGGGGTTACAGTCTATTCACATGCTGGAGATTCTCAAATTTAGATCTCCAACCAAGATTCCTTTTCTGATTGTAAGATTCAGATACCCACCTGCCTACTGGTCTTGTGTCCAAAAATAATTTTCTGGGGGTGCCTTGGTGGCTCAGTTGGTTAAACGTCTGCCTTACACTCAGGTCATGAACCCAGGGTCCTGGGATAGAGTCCTGCATTGGGCTCCCTGCTCAGTGAGGAGTCTGCTTCTCCCTCTCCCTCCGCTGCTCTCCCTGCTTGAACTCTCTCTCTCTCAAATAAATAAATAAAATCTTAAAAAAAAAATAATTTTCTGATCTTCCTCCTCCACATCTACTGTCCAGTATTCTTGCACAGCTCTATAAAAGGCAACTTAACTCTGTCGAGTGCTAACACTGAAAACCCCTGCAATTATACCTTCATCCCTCTTTGTCCCATGCCTGAATCCCACTGACTATGATCAAAATATATAGGGAATTTAACAACTCTCACCACCACACTGGTCACTCCCCGGGGTCCAAGATGCATCATCTCTCATTAGGATTATAACTGGATTTACTTGCTCCTTCCTAACACACCCTTCAGTTTGTTCTCAACATACATGTCAGTGTGTGTTTCTTCCTGACACAATGATTCAGTGTTTCTCTGTCTCACTTAAAGTAAGACTAGGGACTTCTTGGGCCTTCCATATTTTGGAACCACTTGATTCCTTTAGCAACTTGTTACCTTCTTTTTTTTCTATTGTAATCATCCTGCCGGGAAGGGAGTGATGATCTCATTATGGCTTTTGGTTTGCATTTCTTTAACAATTAATGATGTCAATCATCTTTTCATGTGTTTGTTGGTCATTTGGATATCTTCTTTGGAGAAATATTTCCTCAAACACTTTGCCCATATTTTAGTGGGGTTGTCTTTTTGTCGTTGAGTGCTAAGAGTTACTTATAAATTCTAGACACTAGACTCTTACCAGATATGATTGAAACTATATTTTCTGCCATTCCCTAGTTCACTTTTTTCATGGTATGTGTCCTTTATTGTAAGGTTTCTAATGAAGTCTAATTTCTCTGTTTCTTCCTTTGTTGTTTGAAATTTTGGTTTCCAATTACTTGTTCCTCTACCTGCAAAGTTCTTTTCCAATTTACCACATGCCTTACTACTTTATCTCTTCCAGAACGTGGCATAAATACAACTTCCTGCAAGGGCCTTCACTATTGACCTTATTTGACCTTATTGACCTTCACTATTAACCAGGTAAACCTTCCTGGCCTCAGCACTCCCTATCCCATTTTCCTGTTCTCTTTTTCTTGATCAGTCATTTTCTCATGATACGATTTACTTACTTATGGGTACATAGAGACTTCAGCTAAAAAAGGCAGGTTTTAGTGGCTGATAATATTCTGCCCCAGTTCTCGTGCCTGAAGCAGAGCCTATTCCAGAGGAGGTGATCATTATACTGACTGGCAAGAGAGTTCGTCCTGTCACCAGAGAGCTGATTCTCCCTGTGGGTAAGCAATTTTATGTCTTCTTGCTCACCTATCTTTGACTTCCAAGTATTACATCATCATTGGTGTAATTATCAGCATAATCATCACTACCAAGCAATATTTAGAAAGGTTCCACCTCCTCATGGTGCTAAACTAAGTATAGCTATGGAAGCATGCATCTGGGACTTTCCAGGACAACCTCGATTTAAAAATAAATTTATTAAACAATGTAACCCAGTTTTCCCTCAAAAAAAAAAAAAAAGGCCTAAGAGACAGCAATTTTCCATCACTGCTTATGAGCTGAGCTTCTGACCTGACATCAATGTCATGGCTCTCCTAAGCTACAGTTTCCTCATCTATAAAATTAGGTTGATGTGAGGAGTAAGGAAAATCATTTCTCACAATGGGAACTGTGTGCTCAGTTTCACTCACTGGTGAGAAAGGCACAGAATACTTAAAATGGTAGCTATGTTAAGAAGTATTAAGCTTATTAGTAATAATAACTGTGATGTCTTGGTTGAAGAATTGGAGTACTCAATCTGAAAGCACTACATCATCTTAAAAAAATTAACTTGTGCTCAGAATGTGCTTCTTAATGGATTTAATTTAGTGATTACAGTAGCGGTGATGGTACTGATGATCATCATTAAAATGATAGATACTGAATTAAGAATCCACAGTTCCTGATTGGGTAGTAGTTAATACAGTGTCATAAACTATGTCAAGGTATTTGTGAGATACATATCTTTTCTGCCTATTTCCCTGAGTTCCTAAATGTTTCAACTAACTTATGTTTTTTTAAGGCCCCATGTGAAGGTACATGTCATAGTCCAAATAGGGTTTGTTTTTTGGGACCCGATAAACAAAATAAAGTATGTACCGGCATAATGAAAGCAGAATCCAGTTGTTGAATACCTACTCTGGGCTAGAAAACCAGGCTAATTATTTTGTGCTTTAGATAACATAATCATCCCATATACTAGTTTTCTGATTTTATAGAGAAGCACCTGAGGCACAGAAAAAAAAACAAAAAACAAAAAACAAGGAATTGCTGCAGTTACATAGCTATAAAGGGAAAGTGGAAATTTCAACTCAGTTTTTTTTTTTTTTTTTCCTGACTCCAAAGCTCTAAAATATTTTCACAATGATGAGGTGCTATTTTTTTTTTTACAGTTTTATTAAAATAAATTTAACAGGCCATAAAATTTGGCCAAAGTCTATAGTTTGTGGTTTGGGTTATATTTAGAGTGGTAAACATCACCATAGTCTAATTTTAGAACATTTTTTAACATCTCCAGAATAATACCGCCTATATATTTACAGTCATTCTCCACTGCTTCTTTGCCCACGATGCCCCAACCCCAGGCAAATACTAATCTACTTTCTGTACTCACATATTTACCTGTTCTAGACATTTCGTGTAAATGTAATCAATGTGTGATTTTTTTTTTGTAACTGGATTTTTTTACTTAGCATAAAGTTTTTAAAATTAGTTCAAATTATAGGGTGTGTCAGTATTTTATTATTTTCTATTGCTAATTAATAATCATACATTATTAATGCTTTATTAATATATGGATATACCACATTTTGTTTATCCATTTCTCAGATTATGAACATTTTAAATTGATCCCACTATTTTGGCTATTATGAATAATGGCATTGTAAACATTAAGGCCAAAATGGGTTTTCCTTTCTCTTGGATTATATGAATAGGAGTAAAATAAGTGGGTCATATAGAAATTATATGTTTAGCCCTTTGAGGAACCACAAAACCATTTTCCAAAGCTGCTAAACCATTTTATGTATCCATCAGCTGCATAGGAGTTTTCCAACTTCAACAGCTCTTTGCCAACATGTGTCATTGTCCGTCTTGCTTATTTTAGTTGATTGAGAGGGTGTGAAGTGAGATCTCATTGAAGCTTTGATTGTCATATTTCTCAATCACTAATGTTGACCAACATTACGTGCTACTGAGAACTTTAAGATCTTCTTTAGAGAAATGTCTATATAAATTATTAATCTATCTTTAAACCAGATTATTTGTTTTTTTCATTTTTTTAATTGTAAGTGTTCTTTATATAATCTGGAGAATACTTCATTACTAGATATATCATTTGAAAAATCTCTTTCCCATCTGTAAGATGCAGTTTTACTTCTTGATAGTGAACTTTGATGTTCAGTTTTTTGTTTTTGTTTTGTTTTGTTTTAATTTCAATGACGTCCAAATTACCTATATGTGCTTTTGTCTCTTATTTTTGATGTCATATATAAGAAACCATTATTTAGACCAATACTTCAGATTTTTTTCTATGTTTTCCTCTAAAATTTTTATAGTTTCAGCTCTTAAATTTAGAGTTATGACCCAATTTCAGTTAAATTTTGTTTATGGTGTGAGGTAGGGGTTGACTTTATACTGGCACCATTTGTTTAAAGGGCTAATATTTCCCATTGTGTGGTCTTTGTGCCCTTGTCAAAGATTATTTGATCATAAATGTGGAGGTTTATCTCCACACTCTCAATTATATTCCATTGGTCTATTTTGTCTATCCTTAATCCAAAATCACAGTCTCAATTACTATAGTGCTGGACTAGGTTGTGATATGGCTAAATACTAGTCCTTTAACCATTAAATCCCTTTCAAAATTGGTTTGGCTATTTTATGTCTCTTGCATTCCATGTGAATTTTCAAACTCATATGTTTCTTTTTTTTTTTTTAAGATTTTATTTATTTGACAGAGAGAGAGGACTAGACAGGAAAGATGACTAGACAAGAGGAGAGGGAGAAGCAGGCTTTCTGAGGAGCAGGGAGCCCTAGCGAGCCCAATGCAGGTCTCCATCCCAGGACCTTGGGATCATGATCTGAGCTGAAAGGTGGACACTTAAGGACTGAGCCACCACGCGCCTCTGTTGTGTCAGTTTCTTAAAGATTTTGATAAAGATGACGTTGATTTATAGATTAATTTGAAAATTGTCATTATCTTAAAAATATTAACTCTTCTGATCCACAAACATGAGATGTCTTTCCCTTTATTTAGATCTTCTTCAGATTATTTCAGTAGTATTTTCCAGCGCATGTATCTTGCAGTTCTTTTGTTAAATTTATTCCTAGTCATTTCCTGTTTTATTAATACTATTATAAATGTTTTCTTATTTTCCTTTTTTACATATCTGTTTATTTTTCATGTATTATGTTCTTAACCAACTGAGCCACCCAGGCATCCCTCATGTATTATGTTCTTAATTTATTTTTATATTTTTCATTGCAATGTATAAAAATACATTTAATTCCTTATATTGATCTTGTATCCCGTCACAGTCTTAAAGTATTTTATTAGTTGTATAACTCTTTATTTGATTCCTTAGCATTTTGTATACACAAGATTGTATCATCTGAAAATAGTGAGCTTTACTTCTTTCTTTCTAATGTAGTTGATTATTTCTTCTGCTTGCCTGATTGCCCTATTTAGAAACTTCAGGACCGTATTGACTAGAAGTAGCAAAAGTGGAGAGACATCCTTGACTTGTTCCTGATCTTAGAAGGAAAATAATCTTTCCTTATTATATATAATGGTTGCCATAGGTACCCTTTATCAGGATCAGAAAAATTTCCTTCTAAACCTGGTGTATGGCTTTTTTTTTAAACTACTTAAAAATTATTTTTATGAAAATGTGTTGAGTTTTGCAAAATGCTTTGTATGAGTTTACTGAGATGATTATATAGTTCTTTTATTTTATTGTTTCATACTATCAAGTTTCACATACCAATGAATTTGTCATGTTGTATAATCTTTTTATATGTTGTTGAATTTGCTTTGCTAGTATTTCCTTGGATGTTTTTACATCAATATTCATCAGTGATGTTGGTCTATAGATACTGTTTCTTGTGATGTCTTTTTTGGATTGAGTGTCAGAGTAATGCTGGCTCATTGAATGGAGTGGGAATTGTCACCTACTGTATTTTTTGGAAAAGTTCAGGAAAGGAAGGCATTAATGGTAGAACTCCTGGATAAAGCCATCAGGACCAGGGTTCATGTGTGTATGCGTGGTTGGGGTAGGAGGGACAGAGTATTTTTTGTTTGTTTTTCAATAATTTAAATTCTTTGTTAGAAGTATATTCAAATTTTATGTTTCTTCTTGTATCAGGCTCAATATCTTTTTTGTTTCTAGAATTTTCCATCTCATCTACATTATCTAGTCTATTTCTATACAATTTTTCATAATATTTCATTTTTGTCCTATATATTTCTCTAAGAACAGTAGTGATGCATCTTCTTACGTTCCCAATGGTAGTAATTTTAGATTTTGTTTTGTTGTTTTTGTTGCTGTGCTCGGTATAGCTAAAGTTTTATAAAATGTGTGAATCTTTTTAAAGAATCTTTTGGTTTCATTGATTTTTCTCTATTATTTTGCTATTATCTATTTCATTGATTTATTCATTAATCTTTTTTATTTCCTTTTTTCTACTTGATTTTGGCTTACTTTGATCTTTTCTTAGTATCTTAAGGTAAAAAGTAAGGTTATTCATTGGAGATCCTTCTTTCTTCTTTTCTTTACTTTCTTTCTTTTTTTTTTTTTTTAATATAGGCATTTAAAGCTGTAGATTTCCCTCTAAGCTTTCTTTAACCGCATCCTGTAAATTGTCTTTTGTACTTTAGTTTTAATTTGTCTCAAAGATTTTTCTTATTTCTTTTGTGATTTGTTTTTTGACTCATTGGTTAGGTGTATGATGTTAATTTTCACTTATGTGACTTTCCCCATTTTATTTTTTAAATTTTTACTTTAATTGCAAGATCTTTGATTAACATACTTTGTCTGATATCAGTAATTTTAAATGTATAGTGTCTTGTTTATTTCCTAGCATATAATTTATTTTGGAGAATGTTTCTTATGTACTTGAGATTATATATTCTGCTGTAATTGTTGAACATTCAGTTGATGTCTGTTAGATCTAGATGGTGTTAGATCTGGATGATATTAGATCTAGATGATGTTAGTTAGATCTAGATCTAACTTACACCATCGAAACTTCTGTTTTCTTTTTGATCTTCTACCTAGTTCTATCCTTTATTTACACTGGGATATTGAATTATTCAATTATGATTGAATTATCTATCACTATCACTCCAACCCTTTATGTTTTTGATTCAATATTTTCAGGCTCTGTTGTTAGTTGTATATATGCTTATAATCATTGTATCTTCCTAATGATTTGATCTCTTTTCATTTTAAAATTCCCCTTTTCGTCTCTAGTAACAATTCCTTAATATTTGTTTTATCTAATATTAGTATAGCTATTCTACTTCTCTTTTAGTTATGTTTGCATAGTATATACTTTCCCATCCATTTATTTTCAACGTATTTGTGTTTTAAAATACAACTTGCAGGAGGGCTTGGGTGGCTCAGTGGGTTAAGCCTCTGCCTTTGGCTCAGGTCATGGTCTCAGGGTCCTGGGATTGAGCCCCGCATCAGGTTCTCTGCTCAGTGGGGAGCCTGCTTTCCCCTCTCCCTCTGCCTGCCTTTCAGCCTACTTGCGATATCTCTCTCTGTCAAATAAATAAATAAATAATCTTAAAAAAATACAACTTACATCTCTTATAGATAACATATATCTGGATCTTGGGTTTTTTGGTGTATGTCTATTTTCTCTCTGTATTTATCTCTACCTTTGATTGGGTTATTTAATCTATTTCTTATATAATGTAATTACAATACAATAGGATATATAGCTCCTGTTTTCTATTTGTTTTTATATGTCTTATGACCGCCTCCCCAATTTTTGATTCCCACCTTACTTTTTTTAGATAGTTATTTTCTAGGATATCTCTTAAGTTTTTTTTTTTTTTTTCATGTTTCTCTTACTATATTATTTGTTTCACTTTCTTACTAGTTATCCAGGGGATTACAGTTAGCATCTTAATTTAAAACAATCTATTTTATATTAATGCTAACTTAAGTTTAATAATAAATAAAAACTTTTCTATAACATGCTTTTGTTCCCCTTCCCACCTTGGTATTATCATTGTAATACTAATTAAATATTTATACCTTATAATCCCATCCTTATAGTTTTCTATTTATTACTCTTTTGAGATACCATTGTTTAGTTCCGTTTAATTCTTTTTTTCCTTTTACTTCTTTAGACATGTATATCTTTCTTTATTTGAAACATAGTTAAAAACACTGGTTTAAAGGCTTTTTCTAATTAGTCCAATATTTGGGCTTCCATGGGGACATTTTTTATTTACTGTTTATTTTTGTATGGGCCATAATTTCCTGTTTATATTTTGTTTTGTTTTGTTTGTTTCCTTAAAAAGCAGACATTTTAAATAATACAATGTAGCAGCTCAGAATCAGCTGTCTCCTCCTCAGGTTTTGTTTTTTGTTGCTATTTTATTGTTGTTTTATTTATCACACTGATGTTGTTTGTTTAGTGACTTTCCTAGACTAATTATAAAGAGTTTATACTCCTACTTTTCACATATGGTCACTGAAGTTTCTGCTCAGTTAGCATTTTTTTACAGCTAATGATTGAGCAGTTTTCCTTAAATCCTCCACACCAAAGAGTCTTCTAGTCTTTGTTAAGGGTCTCTGAGTATGTGTTGGGGCATTACTTCAATGTAAGCAGTTTACAGCTCTGCCATTGCCTTCACATCCTGCTTTTGCATATCCTTAAAGTCAGCTATATGTGAGAAGTTAGGACTTTTTAGGTCTGTCCTGAGAGTGTGCACAGCCTTCTACATGCACATAACCTTCTTGATTTCCAGAAATCTGCTGAAGTTTTCCACCCTCTGTAGATTTCTCTTTCCTAATTCCTTTTACATTTTTAGTCATCCTCTTGGTAGTCCCACCTGACAAAATTGATATTAAACAATTCCCATTGATTATTTTCAAAACATATCCTCAGGATAGGGATATTCACACAGAGTAAGCAGTGAGTCAGGTCATAATAGAGAGAGGCTCTGAGACTGGTTTATTTCAGGGAGCTTTCAGACAGATCAAATAATGACAGTTCTCTGGGGTGGGACTTTTGGGAAAAATCAGACTCATTCTACTCCCTTGAGTGGCTATTAGGCTATGGTAGTTGTAAAGCTGTTAGTTTTCAAGGATCCCATGTTTCTGAAGAGGAGATGAGAATAGGCAGGTTAAACATCTGTATAACTTGTTCTTTATCAAGATTCAGTTACAGTCTTAAATACATGCTCCTCAGACTGTTGCAAAGTTTTCGTTAATTTCCAGACCTCTAGAAAAGTGGATTTTTGACAACATTCTCATTACTTTTATGGAAGAGTAGCTTTTCAGAGGTCTTTACTGCAACTTTCTGGAAGTGTTTTCTTGCAATTGGGATCTCCTGTGAGACATGACACTTAAGTTTTCTTAAGGTAATTTCCTGTGATGGGAGCTGCCTGGTCCAACAAGCACTCCCAATGTGAGTCTAGAAAAGTATACATTATAGCAAAATTAACCCTGTGCTAAGAAAGGAGAGGCTAGGAAGGGAAGGTACCTGATTTTGTCTTGGTTTCCTCTTTTGACTGTTCTCTACTTGGCTTTTGGCCTCTCTGATCTCATTTCATGCTTCTGCTTATCTTTATTCCAGCTCTCACTACCCAGTACTTTAACTGTTGCTTCTGTATCCCTTTGTTAGAAAAAGAGCTTCCTCAAGGACAGGAACAGTGATGATTGTTGCTATACATCCCCATCCATGGCTTTTATCAGGACTGGTACACAATAGGCACTCAGTAAATGTTTATGAAATAAAGTGAACTGCATACACCTTATATTTCAGAATGCCAAACATATGTCAGGAAGGGCATGTTGAAATCTGCTACAAACTCATTTCCAGCAGGAAAATGAAAAACGGAGAAATGTCAGCAACACCCACATTCTCCTTATTAGAGGGGTGAGTGGCCTGAGGCAAAGCCATTAAACAAATAAAACAAAACAAAAAGGGCAAGGAGTTGGTCCTTAAGGCACAGCAGAATGCATCTCCTAGTTTGGGAGGCACCTCTGTGGTAAGTAAGACAAAAACCTGTTAAACGGCAGGTCTCCTCAAGTTGTTGAGCTGAGCTGAGCTAAGAGCTGGTACACACCTGCGGAAGGCAGAGTCTAAGACCCAGGAATCTGTCTTCTCCTTTCCTAATAGGGCAAGCCTGGCATGCCAGTTTTTTTTTTTTTTTTTTTTTTTTTGTGGCTAAAAAGACAATCCTTATCACCATTATTACCTCTTATCACTTTTGATTCTAAGAGACTTCAAGGTTTACAAAACTCTCACCTACCATGATGTGCCTATTATAAGCGGCAGAGGTCAAGTAACTTTCACTCTTTACAGGTGAGAAGACTGAAGCCAAGAATCTTTCCTTAAATCATTTATCAAAATAAGTGAAAGAACTGAGCCTAGAACCCAGGTTTCTGGCTTTTGGTCTCGTTTCTTGTATTGTTTCTCTTAAATTCAATGCAAAACGAATTTCCTTGCTAATTCCTTGAGGTACATAACTATTCACATTCTCATATGGCTCAACATCAGCTCTGTGACTGGCTCTCCCACCTCTCCATCCTCTCTTTAGTCAATGGGTACATGAGCTGTTACAATCTTTCACTTGAAGTTTTGAAGGAGTGAGCATTTTATCTCATGCTCAGATGGGCATCTAGATAAATGTATCTCTTTTCTAGCCAGATGCCCTCAAGGTACTTTGTCAAATTTCTCATTCCTGTGAGGGTCAGTCCAACTCCTCTCTGTCCTTCAAGATTCAGTTAGGAGGTATATTCTCTGGAAGCTTGTTTTGCATTCCCCATTCTAGGACAGATTCCTCTTTCCTCAGCTTCTACAGCATCCTGTACTTTTCTCCACAGAAATATTAGCAATATGACTCTGTGCTGTCGCTACTCGGAATATTTTTTCCTCACCTTCCCCTTACCTAGCTGAGTCAGCAGCAAGGATAGGAAGTCTAGAAAAGTTAAGAATGACTTATTATTCCCAGCCATATCCCTGTGCTTCACACACAGGCTGACACATTTTAGGCTCCCATAAACATTTTCCAAATGACTGACATTTATCTTTTCCCAGCCATCCGAGCTCTGAGTTCAATAGTCACTACACTGTGAAAACAAAGATTTCCTGGGGAAATGCATTTTGGACAAAACATTCTGGACAAAATGTTGACCATAGTCTGATGATGATGATGGTGTTTTTAATGGAACTGTGGATCTCTCTATTGTCTGAAAGATTGCAAGTTATTGGCTACTAAGCCACTGAACTGGGGCGGGAGAGAAAACAGAACATCATATACATACCTACTGTCTTTATGAGATTCGGTAATTTCACTTGGATAGGCAGTTTTCAGTTGGTTCTGTGGCTTAGGTTAATTACCAGAGTTCTGAAATGGTTGATTTTAGTCGTTCTGCCTGCAGTTTTGTTGTTTTAGAGGGAGAGTGAGTTCAGCAAGGTCCTCACTCTGCCATTTTGGAAGAGTTGCTAATTTTATGATTTTGAACTTGTGAGAGTATAGGCTGAGTTTGGAATGAATTGCACCTTGTTACCAGCTACAGAAAAAGTTGTTGGCTAATTAGTGATGCAAAAATAGGAGACAAGCCATTTAGGTACTTAACGAAACAAATTGTTTCAATCACTCTGTAAATATTTACTTGTAAGCAAACAACTATAGTGATCATCATAAACTTCTTCATCTATTTAAAACAATTTTATGGGTTGTTGTTACTGCAATTGGTGATAGTGGTCCTGGTGGCAGGCGTGTGGGTGTATTGTGTATGTTTGGGGTGTTCATTTTAACTTGAGAACATTTTATGGACAGTAAAATCAACTATTTTCAGAACTTAAGAGCAATAATCTGTGTTTCCTCCAGTTAATATAAATTATTCAGGAGTCTCTGAAAGCACAGTGTGGCTGAACATTATCTGCTATTGGGGATCATCGTGCTCACTCTTTCCCAAACACTATGTAGCTGGGTACTTCCGACTGCTTGGCTAGTCCACTGTCAGCTCTTCAAACTAGGTGGTGGTGGGGTCTATGACGCATCTTCCAATAATTTATTGTTATCCATTAATCACCAGAAGGGAATATTTGTGGCTTTGCTCATTTTAAATCCTGTAATACGAAGTTATGTATGTACTACATTAGTTTTTCTATCCTTTTCTTGATAAAAAGGAAAGAAAATAGTCCTCTAGTCAGTCCTCCAAAATGTTAGGCAACTAACATTTATTGACTGACTAATCACCTTACTTTATTGAGTGAGTAATCATCTTATCTACACGGTGCCACCGGAGAGGTAGTAAATAGTGAAACACCACCTTGGACAACTCATTTTCTTTCTCCGAACAAAGCTCAGGGATCCTTCTAGCCAGATTGTGCTGAAGGATGTCATGTTTCCAAAGGATAAGCTTTATCTTCCGTGAAACAGACCATTTGCAAAATTAATAGATAAATTAGCAAGTGTAACAGCCCATTAGACCCACTGTCATAGTTTAGATTCTGGGCTGGGGAAAGGAAGCAAAAGCTAAGTGTGTAAACAGAAGTTCCCTGAAATGACAGGAACTATCTGTCTGTGTGGAGAGTTGTGGCCACTCAAATGGAGCCCACAAACTGCTATTAACATGTGGTCTGCAGTATCTCAGCACACCTGCACCAGGGGCAAGCTCTTGAGCTCGCAGACTGGAGCTAGTAATCTTACTTTGCGTGTGCTGGAAGCACTACATTGCAGAAAAAGTGCTACAGGCTACTCTATTAACCATTTTCTTCACTTTTTTCAAAAAGTATCTACTGAATTTTAGGGGCACCTCGGTGGTTCAGTCGTTAAGCATCTGCCTTCTGCTCAGGTTATGAGCCCAGGGTCCTGGGATCAACCCTCTCATAGGGCTCTCTGCTTTGTGGGGAGCCTACTTCTCCCTCTCCCTCTCACCTTGCTTGTGTTCCTCTCTTGCTATGTCTCTCTCTGTCAAATAAAATAAAATCTTTAATTAAAGAAAGTATCTACGGAATTTTAATAGTCCTTACCATGTACCAAGGCCTGCATATGGCCACTGTTTTCCACTTGGAGAGCTAACTCTTTCAGTGTAGACTAGAAACTGCTGCCCTCCTGACAAAAGGACTGTGGGCCATACTAGCTAAAATCAGGAACTTTACAATCAAATAGACTACTGTGTGACCTTGGGAACTTCTGTGACCTCTTTTTAAGTCCTACTTTCATTAGATGTAAAGTGAGGATAATATCACTCCATGGGGTGGTTTTAATTGTAGTAATTAAATTTTAAAAAGCTCATGCCAGTAGTGACCACAGGTAACTCTTACTGAATTCTTAGTATGTGCCAGGTAGTATGTTAAGAGATTTATGTGCTCTATGTCACTTAGGTCTCACAACTAACCTATAAGGTGGGAACTATTATTATGTACATCTTACATTTGGAGAAACTGAGGTTGGAGACATCAAACAGCTTGCCCAGTGTCACTGAGCAAGTGAGCAATGAAGGTGGACTTCAGCTCTAAGATGTCTGGCCCCAGAGCTTTGATCAGTCTTGACAGTTCATCATCAGACATTATTGTGTTTGTGAATAGTAGCTCTCAACCAGTGCCAAGTTCCTTCCTTTGCTCTTATTATCAGTTCCATTTCTCATATCTACCAGAGGGATTAAAACTTTATTTGAGTACTTTTCTAGCTAACCTCAGAGGTATACTGTCTTCACATTGGTTAATAAAGCCTCTTGATCTTCAAAATGTAAATTACTTGAGTGCTGAAGTGCACCTGGATGAAAATCCCCTTGGATGCTTCTTTTAATTCCAGCTGCCAAAGGGCAAGGAGTTCATTTCCCTTTTGCCTTCCATATAAATTAAAGAAGACACATTATTTCCATTTTCCTTTCTCAGATCTCATCTTCTTCACTATTTTGGAGGCTGTGCAGAATAAATACCATAAAATGGCTCATTTCTGCTTACACTTTATTTCTTAGTACCCACATAGATCATCTCAATCACCTATAGAAATATTTGTGTCAAAGGCTAAGGCAGCTGATAAAATTTTTTCCTTGTAGGTTATGAGTCTGAGTATCCCAGCATCTCTGCATTGAAAGAAAAATAGTTACATTCGGTGTTTGTGATGACTTGAGATAGTGAAAATATTTTTACTGCCAACAAAAGCAGTTTTATGGTGTTCAATCCTGAATCACTAAAATCTGATTTTCAGTACAGCAAATTGCACTGCTTACAACTGAGGTGGGTTTTTTTTTTTTTTTAATGAATGCAGTTTATTATTTAGTCAGTCTTCACTGGCAAGTTTTTCTATATGGTTAACGTCTTTGAAGAGTCAAAAGACATGCAGCACCTCAAGTGTGTATATGTATGTCATTGTCTATTCCTGTGAGAAAGAGCAAATGAAATGTAAGTGAAAATGCTGACCTTGTAAGCAATATAAGGTCCAGACCCCTCAGGTTGTAATTTCTCTGAGAGTTGTCATTTTTGTTATTTCTTTGTACTGTTTTTTATTTCTCATTGCATAGTTAAATTTTCTTAGATTTAAGTCATCTTTACAATTACATTATGAAGATCTTACAGTTCATTTTGAAGAAATATGATGTAGTGGTACAATAGATCTGAGATTTAGGCCTTCGTTTATTTAACTCCAAAGTTTATTGTCATACTATTCTTGACGGAAATCGATGGATGCTCTTCTGCTTTTGAACAGACCCAGTGGTGTTTGGGATGGGTGGCTATGGAGGACATAGTCAGTCCATTCTTTTACTTATTAATGAATTAATTTGTGCACAATGTTCAGCTAAATACTGGAAGGCTGGGAGAGGTACACAGATCCTAGATATTTAGGACTCAATTCCTTTAAGAAACTTAACAGTATTTTGGTGGAGTGGGGTGGGAAAAAAAGGTATGAATTCAAGAAAGATGTGACAGATAACATAATACTTACACGAATTTATATGAAGGCCAAAAGCAAAGTAGCCTTATGCAAGTTTATAGAAATTATGAACTGAAGTGGTATATCACTTCATGGAGGACTGTAATTTATAAATGTATTAGAAGTTCTCCATAGAAGGCTCACCTGCAAAAGAATAGGACCTAGGACAGCATGGCGAAAGGTGGGGAGAATAGGCAGAGAGAGAGAGACCCAGCCTACTCAGTTTTCCAGACAAGCTCAGCTTTTCCAACATGCTGGTATGCCTGTCATGGAGGTAGTCAACAGTCATGGGGGTGAGGTCATCTTGACATTCCAACTTCAGCTGACATCTCATCACAAGTATGAGAAACTCTCAGTGAGACTAGAAAGAGAATAGTCCAGCTGAAACCTGGTCAACTCACAGGATTGTGAGAAGGAATAAAATAATTATTTAAAGCCACAAAATGTTGGGTTAGCTGGTTATGCAGCAATGGATAAGTGAAACACTGGAGCTTTGAAACGGGTAATTTGAAGAGATAAGAACAATAAGCATCAGAAGTTATGAGAAATAATTTGATATATATTTATTTATTTATTACTTTTTATTGAGTTAGTTAAGATGGTAAATAAATGATCTAATTCATAACTGTCTAATAGAACTTAGTGCAATGGTGGAATATTCTTTAGTTACCTTCTCCAATATAGTAGTCCCTTGCCACACGTGGCTGTGGAGCACTTGCAGTATAGTAATTGTGAATGAGAAGTTGAACTTTTAATTTTAATTAATTTAACTTTAAATGGAAATAACTATATACAGCTATACTTTTAGACAATATAGCTCTAAAGCTTTGGAAGTGGGTACCTTTGAGCGGTAGATGTCGTTAATTCCTAGCTTTTGCAATCAGAACTTGAGTTGGTGGGACAGGAATTGGCTGACCTGGTGGCTGTGTTCCTTCTAGGTCTGCATGTGACTAGGTGGATGTCTAGGGCCAGGGCTATATAAGTAAGGAGTGGTATATTGACTACTAAAAGACTTGTCAGTGTAGCTTAACTTGTGGCCTAAAAGTTTGGGGTTTCCATTAACAATGGCCCACCCTGGTGGTTTTATTTGAAGGGCCTAAGCACTACATTAGAAGGAGGACCCTGGCTGACATGGTATAGGTACACAGATCCTAGATATTTAGGTATAACCTGATATAACCTGATCATAACTCTTATTAAATGATCAATTTACTATGTCTGTGAGTCGTGAAACAGTCCTCCTTAAACAGTTAGTAAGCATTTCATAGGTATGTTTGACATTCTTTGGGAAACTTTTCCTTTTCTTTTCTCTCCTTTTTCCTTTCCTTTTCTTTTCTTTTTTCTTTCTTGATTGCTTTTTCTTTTCTTTTATCTGAAGTGTGCTGCTCTGGAAGTCTCATAGGTTCATGGGTTTCCTTTTCAAACAGAATTACATTTTTTTTAAGTTCCTCCCTTGAGTGCTTAGAGAATATTGATGTGAAAGGTGGTTGGTAATCATAGGAAGCAATTTCTATATTCTATACTTCCTGTGCATGGAAACTACAGAGAAACCTATAAGCAGCAGACAGGAAGATCCGACTGAATTACAAATTGTCTGTCATGAAAAACAGTTATTTTTCTTTATAACATATATTCTCTTCTGTGAATCTACTCTTGGTTTTAGTAAATACAGAAGATCATTTGTAGTTTTTTGTCACCAGGTACATACAATTAGAGTACTGAAATCTTAGGGAATACTATGGCATCTTAGTAAGTTAATTTTGCCCTATTTGTACTGAGTTAGACATTTACTTATTAAAGTATTTACTCAAAAATAGAAGAATTTGTTCAAGTAAATTTTACTAGCCCTAATTCTGAGCTAATGGGGCCCAAATACATGAAACTGCCCTATTCATGAGAAACGTGCTGGGTTCCTAGAGTCACATGCTCTCTAGACCTTAGTTTCTTTCTCACATATATTGGAGGAAATATTGCTGTCTAATTACTGAGATTTATCTATGAAACTCTACTCTAAATCCCATTCTTCCCCCCACCCCTTACGATTTTATTTATTTATTTTACAGAGAGAGACAGTGAGAAAGGGAATACAAGCAGGGGGAGTGAGAGAGGAAGAAGCAGGTTTCCTGCTCAGCTGGGAGCCTGACATGAGGCTCTCTCCAAGGACCTTGGGATCAGGACCTGAGCCAAAGGCAGAGGCTTAACAACTGAGCCACCCAGGCACCCCACAAATCCCATTCTTTAGCCAATAAGTTCTATAATATTTGCTGACAACAGCATCTCAAATCGGTCTTTGTTTTGTGGAAACTAAATCATGATTAAGCCTTTGGAGATGATATTTTTGGAACTGGTGGTTTATTTATATATTTATTTTTTTTTTTAACAAGCAGAATCCTGAGAACATTTGGGGGACTCAGGGTGGGGCTTTCTGGAGTAGGCTAAGCAGTCATGTGACATGGTCTGGTTCCTGGCTTGAAATTCTCAGCAGAGTTGATTTGAGGGGAGAGGCTGAGAAGAGGAGCCTGGTTGGGTGCCTGGTGTTGATGTCCCAATCAGAGATACTGAGACCCAATGTGGGGCACTTTCAGTAGCTGGGGTAGAGAATGGGGCCAATTTCAGGAAAAGTTTGTTAGCTTCCATGACTATATAAGAAGATGGAGAGAACAGTAAAGTGAGGCAGACAGAATGGTCTGGGGTTCAAGAATATGTTCTAGAATGTTGACTTCATGAAAGAGGTAAATGTTGATACAGCTCATTCAGAGGGGAGGGAGACTCCCTGGTGTGACTGGAAATATACTGAGTTCATTTGGGGACATGCAGTTAGCCAGTGAGTGTTAAATCTTGGGGCATAGGGAGGAATTAAAAAGCAAAGGTGTGAAATATGGCATCAGATGAGCCTGTTAAGCAACAATGTATTGCCAAACTGATGAAAAGTCATTGCCCTTAAATAATGGCCCACATCTGAAAGTTAATTATTACAGGGTGAGATTACGGGTGCCTCTTGCAGACAAGGTCAATTATCTTATACATTTAAAATGTATTATGAATAATTCACAGGTAAAAGTTGGCTATAAAACATGTTAAAAAATAAAGGTGGGGAAAACATTGAATTCAGTGGTAATGTATTTTGATAATAGCAGGTAGATAATTATACATGGATAATGTTTATACTTAGGTTATAAAGAATTACTCATTAGAGTGAAGACGTTCAACCCTTGACATTATCCTGCTCCTGGAAATTGTGATATTATTGTTCTTACTACCATCACTGGTTTCATTTTGCAATTGACCACACCCAGCACAATAACCATTTATCAAGCATTTACTCTTTGCCCGGTTTTATGGCTTTATGTTAACTCCCAGGGATATAATGGTAAGTAATACAACAGCACTACTCCTCAGGAGTTCAGTCTAATAGAGGAGATAAGTCAGTAAACAAATAATTTTAAATAAAATAATCATTCTTGGGACAGAGGTAGAGAGGACTGACCTTGGAAATGGATTCTTAAATGAGATTAGATCCAAAGCAAGTTTTGAAGGACCAGTGGGAATTAGGCAAACTAAGGTAAACACAGAAGATGCGGTGGCTGGGGAGTGAAGCTGAGCCAACAGCATAGGGTCTGCAGTAATGAACAGCATTGTACATAGACATGCGTGCATGTGTGTGTGTGTGTGTATGTGTGGGTGTGAATATGCATATGTGTTTATGTGTATGTATATGTGCTTATGTGTGCCGTGTGTGTGGTGTTTATGAGGCTGGGGGAGGGTGGTAGGACCAGAGGTAACTGGTTTATCTCTAGAGTATAGGTCAGAAGGCATTCAGTCTCGATTTACAATCTCCATGGTGTTTTCTTTTCTCATTTCAGTTGGTTTTGCCCTCAGTACTAACCCAGAGATTGCTATAAGAAATACAATTAACATTATTATTTCTTTTTTTTTCTGTTCTGCCTGCTTGTGCCCAGGGTAGGATGATGAATTCTCACACTTGTGGGAGTGAAGGAGGGACACGGAAGAGAGCCTAGAAGGGGAAGTTTTCCTGTTGTCCCTTCCCTCTCCCTCTCTGTATCACTCTTTCCTCTTTGGAAAAATTATCTATAATGAATGAATACATGTTATTTATATAACTTGAGAAGAAGTAGGAGGTGCTTTTAAAACATATTTAAAAACTTTATATTTAGCACTAATATGACTTCTTGCTTGGAGTTTGAAAAAAAAAACACAAATACACAGCAGTCACTACCTGTTGATTTATTTTTTAATTTTTATTTTTTTAATTTTTTAATTTTTTTTAATAAACATATAATGTATTATTAGCCCCAGGGGTGTAGGTTTGTGAATTGCCAGGTTTACACACTTCACAGCACTCACCATATCACATACCCTTCCCAATGAGTCTCTACCTGTTTAAAATGTATTAAGTGTCTGTACAAGATTCCTTATTGAAGTTAAATGTACTTTAATTCTTAAAGGTCAGATTAATTTTTTGGATTTTTTCAAATGGAAGCTTTATTCCAGTAACCTTGCTACAAGACAACATGCTTTGTATTTGTTATTTCTTCGTGTACTCTTCCTTGCACATTATTCTTCCTTTTCATCAAAATCTCCCCAAACAGATTTTCCCCTCACTGAGCAGGATGAATAAACAAAAATGTCAAAATGTGTTTTTTTTGTTGTTTTTTTTTTTCCCAAGTGGCCATCAAATCCCACCTGTAGTACTTTAATTGCCTTCAAACAGGTATCTCTGTATCTTGTTTCTCATTCACCAATTTCTGTTCTACAATGTTGCTTGAAATTCTTAACATTCTGAAATCCTGCCTCAGATCACTTTTGCCTACAGGGTGAATGTCACTCAAGGCCTCTGGGGCTGTTCCAGGCTGGGCCCTCCAGCCCCTTCCTTACCCTTTGTGCATGCCCCTCGGGCAGTCAAGCCCTTGCTGCTTCCTCCCATTTCCACACTGTTCTTTCTGACTAGGACTCCCTACATCTTGTCCATCATGTCAACCGCTCCTTATTCATTAAGATTTTGTTCTCACATTATCTCTTCCTCAAAACCTTCCTTTGCATCTCTAGGCAGAATCCCCTTCAGTGTGCTGTGCTGGTTCTTTGATCACTCACTTTTCTACTCTAGAATGTATTATGTTGTTGAAATTCTTTTCTTTCAGCCACATTTTTCTCATATCATGTGAACTTGATGAGGGAAAAGTGTCTGTCTCTATCTGTGTCCTTGGCATTCTAGCACAGTGACTGGCACTTATGGAAAACTGAGTCAGTATTGGAGAAATGGATTATTCCTTTCCATACACTCAGTGATCCTACTTTCCTTTAGTTAGATCCTGAACTTCTGTGACCTGAAACCTCTGAACACACCATTACTTTATGATAAATTACGTGATAAATAAATGTGATAAGTCCTGTGTTAGGTTGTTTGTAAATGTGGCTGGTGATAATCCCTCTCATTCTTGTATGTGCTCTTCCCATAAGGAGACAGAACCTATTTCCCTTCCTCATGAGGCTAAGCTATCTTGTTGTTATGACTTGCTTTGACCACATAATTAGCCCTGTGCTAATTTTCTGTCCTGGCACCAGGAAGCCTAACAGTTTTTATTTTTGTACTTTTGGAAATCTGTCTAACTTCCATGTAAAGAAGTGTAACCTGGACTGTATGAAAGAGGCCGTATGAGAAAAGAAAGGGACAGAAAGTCCCCAGCTGTTCCAACCACTCCAGATGAGGCACGAGACATGTAACTGAAGCCTTTTGGCATGTTCCAGCCCAAGCCAAGCTCTTCAGTTAATATGGTCATAACCAATATCCCACAGAAAGAATAATAGCCCAAACTGTGAGAAATAATGAATTGTTGTATTCCACAAAGGGTAAACAAACTATAGCCCATGTGGCCCACTGCTTACTCTCTTTTAATAAAGAGTTATTGGAATACAGACATGCATATTTGTTTGTATGTTAACTATTGCTGCTTTTGCTACCAGGACAGAGTTGAGTAATTATGAGGGAGACTAACCGTATGGCTTTCAAAGTCTAAAATATATATTATCTGGTTCTTTACAGGAAAATATGGGGATCCTTTATATATATATATACATATATATATGTATATATATATATTTAAAATATTTGTGTTATTTTTAGCATCTAAAACAGTAGCTATTTATTAGATAATCAGTTTATGAGAGTTATGAATCAGGAGTGGCTCAGTTATGTAATTCTGGCTCAAGATTTCTCATGAGGTTGCAAACAAGTATCATCTGGGGCTGCATCATCTGAAGGCTTGATTGAGGCTGGAGAGGATTTGTCTTTTAAGGCACTAAAAGTGGAAATATAATAAATAATAAATACTCATAAAAATGTGTTTTTGTTCTTATAATGAAAATGTTTTATTTTGTTTTACTATGCTCAGATACGACCTCATTCAGTGTTCAAAATAAAAATCCCAGAAATACTGCTGCTTTCCCAAAACAGTTTAACAGTGATGACCATTTGGCATAGTTTACTGAGCAGTATTGGATCACCAGAATGAAGGTTGTCTGAGATCAGCTGATCCCTGGAGGGAGAAGGGGTAAAGAAAGATGTCACAGGTGAGATGAGCTAGAGGGAAGTCTTTAATGTACAATTATTGATAAGACTCCAGGACATAAGAGTTAGTACAAAGAAAAATCAATGCCTTTTTTTGTTCTAGATCCTTTTCTTTTTCCCTTTCTTGCTAATGTTAGAAGAGAAAATATGAACACAGAGTAAGAGAAATTAAGTCAATGTATTTCCCGATTATGTGCAGGTGATGGGATTTAAGTTGCTCTAAGTAATGTTTTCTGATATTACCAAAGGGAATCTAAGAATGAACTGTTCAAAATCTAGGACAGTAAGTTATAATGGGCTCTGGGGAATGTCCCACTTGATTAATAGGCCCTTTGTTGGTTTAGCTTCCTTTGCTAGCTCTCAGCCTTTCCTTGTTGTTCCCCAAAGGAGTAATCTAACTTTTCTTTTGAAATCAGATAGAGATTTTTTTTTTTTTCTATGACACATGAATCTTTTCTGGTGAATTCTGAAATTCTTCACAGACATATCTAGAGTATGGAAAGAAGGCATAATGCCTTAGTGGCAAGAACGTGAGTTTTGAAGATCCATAGTTCCAGGTTCAAATCCTGGCTTCACCAATTACTTGGTGTGTGTACCTGGGCAACAAATTTTAACTTTTCTATGCATCACTTTTCTATATAGTATGGACAAAACTGGAAACACAGTTGGCACATAATATATGCTTTTTTGTCCTTTTTATAATGCAAATGTATTATTTTACTATGTTCAGAGATGATCTCATTCAGTATTCAAAATAAAAATCCCAGGAATATCACTGTTTCTCCAGAACAGCTTAACAGTGATAACCATTTGTTGAGAACATAATGCATCCAAGATATTGTGCCAAGCTCTGAAATTACCAAAATGAATATCATAAGTGAAAAAAAAAAAAACTCTTTAATATGAAGAACCAGAGATTTTAACTGTTACATCTACTGGGATTTAGGATCAGACTGCATTTTATCTAGTATTTTCTGAAATAAGAATGTGAACAACTAGGGCCCCTGGGTGGCTCAGTTGGTTAAGTGTCTTCAGCTCAAGTCATGATCCCAGAGTCCTGGGATCAATCCCCTCATCAGGCTCCCTGCTCAGCGGGGAGTCTGCTTCTCCCTGGAGCAAGAGCATGAGTAAGAGAGAACAAGAGCAGGGGGAGGGGCAGAGGCAGAAGGAGAAGCCGACTCCCCGCTGAACAGGGACCACAACCTGAGCCTAAGGCAGATGCTTAGCCGACTGAGCCACCCTGGCACCCCAAAAATAATATCTTTAAAATCTTAAATTCCATGTGTGAATGAAATTATGATATTTGTCTTTCTCTTTACCTTGCTTAGCTTAATGATCTCTAGCTCCATCAACATTGTTGCAAATACACCACTGTGTATGTATATGTATATGTGTGTGTATGTATGTGTGTATATACATATATATGTATATATGTATATGGATATATATGCATATGGATATATATATCCACATATATGTGTGTATATGTATATATGTATGTGTGTGTGTGTGTGTGTGTGTGTGTGTGTATATATATATATATATATATATATATATATATATCACTCTTTTATCCATTAACCAGTTGATGAAAACTTGGGCTGTTTCCATAATTTGTCTCTTGTTAATAATCCTGTTATAAATATTCTTCAGTTCTTAAATCTATACCCATCCCTGACAAATCACATCATTAAATACACATACACACATAAATACATACTCACAAGTTCATTTTTCTTTTAATTTCCAGATTAAGATTTGCTTCAACAAAATGTTACTTGATACAGCTATTTCATCACTTATGAACTGAGTCTTTTCTCTCACAAATTCATGGCATTTTAGAATTTTGTGAGAAAGTAAATTTTGTTCCTTTAACCACCTCTTTGCATGAAGAAATATCTCAGAAATGTTAATTAATCTAAGCCACAGTCATGCATTTACTCAATGATGGGTCTGTTTATACATCTAAGATACCTTGATTTTTTAAGTTATTAGCATATAATGTGTTATTTGCTTCAGGGGTACAGGTCTGTGATTCATCAGTTTTACACAATTCGCAGTGCTCACCATTGCACATACCCTCCCCAATGTCCATCACCCAGCCGCCCCATCCCTCCTACCCTCCTCTCCTCCAGCAACCCTTAGTTTGTTTCCTGAGATTAAGAGTCTTTTATGGCTTGTCTTCCTCTCTGGTTTCATCTCCTTTAAATTTTCCTCTCTTCCCCTGTAATTCTCTGCCTTGTTTCTCAAATTCCACATATCAGTGAGATCATCATATGATAATTGTCTTTCTCTGATTGATTTATTTCACTTAGAATAATATATTCTAGTTCCATCCACATCATTGCAAATGGCAAGATTTCATTTTTGATGGCTGCATAATATTCCACTGTGCGTGCATATGTGTGTGTGTGTGTGTGTACCACATCTTCTTTATCTATTCATCTGTTGATGGACATATGGACTCTTTACATAGTTAGCTATTGTGGACATTGCTGCTATAAACATTGGGGTGCATGTGTCCCTTCAAATTACTACAATTGTATCTTTACAGTAAATGCCCAGCAGTGCAATTGCTGTGTTGTAGCGTAGCTCTATTTTCAATTTTTTGAGGAACCTCCATACTGTTTTCCAGAGTGGTTGCAGCACCTTGCATTCCCACCAACAGTGTAGGAGGGTTCCCCTTTCTCCACAACCTCTCCAACCTGTTGTTTCCTGACTTGTTAATTTTAGCCATTCTGACTGGTGTGAGGTGGTATCTCATTGTGGGTTTGATTTGTATTTCCCTGATGCCAAGTGACGATGAGCACTTTTTCATGTGTCTGTTGGCTATTTGGATGTCTTCTTTGCAGAAATGTCTGTTCATGTCTCTTGACCATTTCTTGATTGGATTATTTGTTCTTTGTGTGTTCTTGATAAGTTCTTTATAGATTTCGGATACTAGACCTTTATCTTATATGTCATTTGCAAGTATCTTTACTCATTCTTTACGTTGTCTTTTGGTTTTGTTGACTATTTCTTTTGCCCTGCAAAAGCTTTTTATCTTGATAAGGTCCCAATAATTTACTTTTACCTTTGTTTCCCTTGTCTTCAGTGATGTGTCTAAGAAGAAGTTGCTGCAGCTGAGGTAGAAGAGGTTGCTACCTGTGTTCTCCTCAAGGATTTTGATGGATTCCTATCTCACATTCTTTCATACATTTTGAGTCTCTTTTTGCGTATGGCATAAAGAAATAGTCCAGTTTCATTCTTCTGCATGTGTCTGTCTGATTTTCCCAATACCATTTGTTGAAGAGACTTCTTTTTTTTTTTTAAAGATTTTATTTATTTATTTGATAGACAGAGATGACAAGTAGGCAGAGAGGCAGGCAGAGAGAGAGGAGGAAGCAGGTTCTCCGCTGAGCAGAGAACCCAATGCGGGGCTCAATCCTAGGACCCTGAGATCATGACCTGAGCCGAAGGCAGAGGCTTCAACCTACTGAGCCACCCAGGTGATCCAAGAGACTTCTTTCTATTGGATATTCTTTCTTGCTTTGTTGAAGATTAGTGGACCATAGAGTTTAGGGTTCATTTCTGAGTTCTGTATTCTGTTTCATTGATTTATGTGTCTGTTTTTGTGCCAGTATCAAACTGTCTTGATGATTACATCTTTATACTAGACCTTGACATCCAAAATTGTGATGCCATCAGCTTTAATTTTCTTTTTCAACATTCCTCTGGCTATTAAGGGCCTTTTGTGGTTCCATACAAATTTTAGGATTATTTGTTCCTTTTCTGTGAAAAAAGTTGGTGGTATTTTTTTTAAGGTTTTATTTACTTATTTGATAGAAAGAGAGGGAGAGAGAGAGAAAGCTTAAGCAGTGGGAGCGACAGGAAGAGGGGGAGGGAGAAGTAGGTTCCCAGCAGAATAGGGAGCCTGATGTGGGGCTTGATGCCAGGAGTTGAGATCATGACCTGAGCTAAAGGCAGACATTTAACTGACTGAGCCAGCCAGGAGCTCCAAGTTGATGGTATTTTGGTAGGGACTCCATTAAACATGTAGATTGCTCTAGGTAGCATAGTCATTTTAACAATATTGGTTCTTCCAATCCATGAACATAGAATGTTTTTCCATTTCCTTTTGTCTTCCTCAATTTCTATCATGAGTATTCTATAGTTTTCTGAGTACAGATTCTTTGCCCCTTTGGTTAGATTTATTCCTAGGTATCTTATGGCTTTGGGTGCAATTTTAAATGGGATTAACTCCTTAATTTCTCTTTCTTCTGTCTGATTGTTGATGTATAAAAATGCCACTGATTTCTGTGCATTGATTTTATATCTTACCACTTTACTGAATTCCTGTGTGAGTTGTAGTAGTTTTGGAGTAGAATCTTTTGGGTTTTCCACTTAAAATATCATATCATCTGCAAAGAGTGAGAGTTTGACTTCTTTTTTGCTGATTTGGATGCCTTTTATTTCTTTTTGTTGTCTGACTGTTAAGGCTAGGATGCCTTGATTTTTTTAAGACTATTTTTTGGAACAGCTTTAGGTTCACAGCAAAATAGAAAAGAAAGGACAAAAAATTCCCACATACATCTTGCCTCAAAACATGCAGAGCCTCCTTTAGTACCAACATCCTCCACCAGAGTGGTACATGCGTTAGGACTTATGGGCCTACATTGACCATGATAATCACCCAAATGTTGAGGTATAAATTAGGGTTCACTCTTTGTGTTGTACATTTTATGGATTTGGACAAACACGTAATAATGACATGAATCCCTTATTATAATATCATACAGAATATTTTCACCACTCTAAAAATCCTCTGTGCTCTATCTGTTCATCCTTCCCCCACCTCCAACCCCCGGCAACCACTGGTCTTTTTTAAGGTCAGCATAGTTTTGCTTTATCCAGAATGTCATATGGTTGGAATAATGTAATAGGTAGATTTTTCTAGATTGATTTCTTTCACTTAGTAATATGCACTTGAGGTTCCCCCATGTCTTTTTATGGCTTGATAGCACACTTCTTAGTACTGAGTAATAGTCCATTGTACCACCATTTATTGTCCATTCACCAGCTGAAGGATGTGTTGATTGCTTCCAGTTGTTGGCAGTGAATACCTAACTTTTTAAATAGTCTTAAGTTTTAGAAAAATTTTAGATTTCTGAAAAGTTGAGATTAAAACAAAGTTTCCATATACCTTGTACCTAGTAGTATGATAATTTTTGTGTTGGAGCAGAGGAAGAGAGAAGCAGACTCCCCACTGATCAGGGAGCCCAGCACCACTAGGCTCATACCAGGACCTTGAGATCATGACCTGAGCCAAAGGCAGATGCTTAACTCACTGAGGCACCCAAATTAAAACAAATAATATGTTTTAATTTATGAACCTATATCAATATATATTTTTAAAAGATTTTATCTACTTGACAGAGAGATAGAGAGAGAACACAAGTAGGCAGAGTGGCAGGCAGAGGGAGAGGGAGAAGCGGTCTCTCCACTGAGCAGGGAGCCCAAGGCGAGGCTCAATCCCAGGACCCTGAAATATGACCTGAACTGAAGGCAGCCACTTAACTGACTAAGCCACCCAGGCGCCCCATCAATACATTTTTTTAAAATTTTATTATTTTTAATACATTTTTATTAACAAAAATCCATACTTTATTTTGATTTCCTTAGTTTTGCTTACTGTCTCTTTCTATTTCAGGATCCCCTCCAGCATACCACATTACATTTACTTGTCATGGTCTCCTTAGGCACCTCTTGTCTGTGACAATTTCTCAGACTTTCCTTAGTTTTGAAGATCTTGACAGCTTTGAGGAGTTTTGGTCAGGTGTTTTGCAGGATGATGCCATGATTTTGAATACAGTGTTATTTCTGGATTCATTCAAAACTGACTTTGTTTTTTTTTAAATGGGAACTTCAGCAAGGCTTATATTAAGTGAGCAATGTTAATGAATGATTTGATGGAGAATCCCTCTCTTAATTAAAAAGAAGAAGGAAGAGATGAAAGAGGAGAGGAAGAAGAAGTAGAAGCAGAAGAAGCAGAAGCAGAAGAAGAAGAGAAGGGGGGAGGAGGAGGAGGAGAAGAAGAAAAGGAAATGGAGAAGGAGAAGAAGAAAAAGAAAAGGAAAAAGAAAAAAGAAAGCAGGGTCATTGCGGGGGTGGGGTTGGGGGGAAGCCATCTACCTTCAAAAGCCTGGCATAATGCCTGAGTATCCTCCAGAGATTCATTCATCTGGAGTGTTCTCTGGAGTGCAGATACTTCCCAAGCTGAGGCAGCGAATTAACCCTCTGTCATCTGTTAATAACCTAGCATGATTGCTTTTGTTTGTTTGATTAACTCTCCCTACTACATACCTGATACTGTTCTATACACTTGTGTTAAACATTGCAACAATACAATGCAGAAGTTTCAATTAATATATTCCTTTTATGGAATTTCCTTTTTAAGGAAACTAAATCATATAGCAAGCACCAAGACCCAGTGGAGAGGCAGAGGGTGGATTCTTGGAAAACTACTAAGCATTTCAGGGCACCTGAAGCCTGGAGAGGAGTGAATGGTAAATGGTAGGGCTAGCAGGAGGAGTAGGGACTGCATCCTAGGGACCCTTTCTGGCCATCCTAAAGCCATCAGATCTTCCTCAAGGAAATAGATCGTACTGACAGGGTTATAAAAAGGAGCATGGAATGCTTTATTTTGTCAGGTAATCCCTTTTCCTCGAGTGCACAGAATGGGTTTGAGATGGACCAGATTAGAACAGGGAGGCTCTTACCCAATACAGGTGAGAGAGATGGTGGTCGACATGAAGGCAGGAGCAATGGGTTCATGCTCGTTCTTGGAAATTTTGCTTTAGGGAGACCTCACTCATTTTCCTACAGATACTGCTGAAGTTACAACTGGAAAACTCATACATTCAATAATCCAAAAACTATTATATATGTGGGTATATGTGGATATGTGTGTATGTGTGTGTGCGTGTGTGTCCATCATGGGGTATTTGACTAATAGCAAATATGAATCTTTTTTCATAAACTTTGGAAAACATAAATAGAATCTTTTTGTATTTCTTCATTTCAAATTGAATCTGAATCTAGGCTAGTGTGACAATACATGCAGTCTTGGTGATTTTTGGGTAATCCTACCTGGGCATGAGGAATTAGGGAAGCTCATACAGTATTCTATAATGGAGGAAGGGCTTCTAAGCTTCTGTTTATCATGGTCACCACTAATATTTCCATTATGCAAATGAGTGCATCCATTGCTAACTCCTTGGTAATACAGGCCAGAACTGTTGTCTTTGCTAGTAATGCTGAGGCCCAGAGTCCAGCCATCCTCAATAAACCAGGAGACTTTCTCTCTGAGAACTTCCTACGCCCAGCGCATTGTTTAGGCTGCCTGAGAGACCCACTTTATCTTTTTCCCATGGACAAACATCTCTCTTTCTCCTACTGTTTCTGCCTCTACCTCTGGCAAGGAGGTGCAGCGTGTGTCCCATGGGACATTCTGTGATGGTGGAAATGTTCTATTCTACACTGTCCAACATTGTAGCCACTGCCCACATGTGGCTATTGATCACTTAAAATATGTCTAGTGCCAATGAGGGACTAAATATTTAATTTTAATTAATTTTATTATGTAAGTTTAAATAGCCTCTCATTGCTATTAGCTACAATATCAAACAGTACAAGACAGAGAAAAGCCAGTAAGTCAGTTGTTCTAAGTAGCTTTCACTTTCCTTGAGATGTACATCACCCCCCAGACTGGGAACACAGAGGCATGGTTGCCTTCTTAAAATAGGGAGGGAAGGATACTGTTTGCTATCTCAATAAACATCCTGACACAGATATATTCTCTTCAGTCCTTACATGGTTTGGATGTAGTTCCTACTTACAGGTTGGGAGAGGAGCTCAGACTAATAATTGAAACACCACCAGGAGGCTTCTCCAAACCCTGTGCTGCACCCTCAGCACAACAACTGGAAACGTGGCTGGAATGACACAGAGCTTCAGGACATTCAGAGGTGGGCCAGGTCAGCTTTAGCATCACTTCTGTCCACAGAGTCAAGTGAACAGGCTGTTCTATGAAGTGAGATTCCTCAGGTTCATAGCACGTGCCCGATGTGACCACCACTCAGCTCCCTTGCTCACTCACTTACCCTTCTCTGTGCCATCCCTCACTGCTCCTTGAATCACTTCCTTACAAAGCATAAACACCATCCTTTGCAAGCCCATAAGGTTAGCTGGTTGAGATGGTCAAGGCACACAGCTATCACTGCAGTCATGCCAGTAAAGTCACTTGCAGGCTCTTTATACACTCATCTCAATTTTAGATTTGTATGTTTGATTTGTTTTTTTTTTTTTTTTCATTTTTTTTTCTTTTTTACTATTGGGATGTAACTTCATACCATAAAACTCACTATTTTATACATTCTTAGGGTTTTCATAAGGAGTCATAACTATAATCACTTTCATTCCAGAGCAACATACTCATTAGTTTCTTCCATTCCTCTTTCCTCCCAGCCCATTTTAACCATGAATCTACTATCTTTATGGATTCAACTTACTGGATATTTCACATAAATAATAACATGGGATATGTTGCCTTTCTTTTCTGGCTTCTTTTACTTTTTGTAATTTCTTTTCATGGTTCATCCCTGTTGGAGCATGTATCAGTTCTTCATTCTTTTGTATGGCCAGATAATACTCCACTGTATGGACATACCACCTTTCATTTATCCATTCATCAGTTAATGAGCATTTGGGTTATTTCTACTTTGGAGCTATTGTGAATAATGCTGCTATGAAGACGACATATTTTACATGAATGTTAAGTGTTCATTTCTCTTAGATGTATATGTAGAAGTGAACTGGCTGGATCATATGGTAATTCTATGTTTCAGTTTAAAGAAATTGCCAAACTATTTTCAGTTTGAGGAAATTACCAAATTATTTTATCAGCAATGTTTGCTAATTTTTCCACATTCTTGCCAATGCTTGCTTGTGTTTATCTATTTTATTGTAGTCCTCCTAGTCAGTGAACTGGTATCTCAATGTGCTTTTGATTTGCATTTTCCTAATGACCAAGGATGTTCAGCATCTTTTCATGGAAAAGGATTTGCTCTGTGTGTGTGTGTGTGTGTGTTTCAATTGAATTATGTGCTTTGCATTTTTCTTTGTTGAGTTATTCGTTACTTGTAGTAGTTCTTTTTATATTTTGCTCACTAGACCCTTGTCAGATATGTGATTTGAAATATCTTTTCCTTTTTTGTGAGTTGTCTTTTCCTATTACTGTATGATTAATTCAAGGAGAATTCTATCCTATTTTTTCCAACATGATATTGTAAACTTTTCAAATATACATACATATAAACATTTCAAAATTGTATAGTGGACACTCATACCTATTACTCTGATTCTACAATTAATATTCTGTTCTTTTTTGCATTATCACCTGCCTTTAATCTGCTGATGTTACCTTGATTCTTCCTTCAGCCTTTCCGGGCATCTCTGGTGCAACCTCTCTCCTTCCTAAACGTTAATACTTCTTTTTCTCAACATCTTCCAAGGCATTAAGCCATTCAAGACCAGGGGAAAAAGAACAATAATAACAACAAAACCAAATTGTTCTGCTTAAAATAAAGACATTTACTTTGAAGATTTAAATTTAAAGGGTCCTGTCAGTTGTTTTAAGAATTTCATTGAGTGCTATCACTCTATCCTTCAGATCATTTGGGATTCAGATTATGATGCCCTCCTGCATCATAATGCATAATGATGAGGGTGTATTAATGATTCCTTCTCCTTTGGTAGCAAAGGACTTCCCAGGGAGAAAAGACTGATAACACAACCTCAACTCTGTGTGTACTCCAATAGCTAAGGTGATCGCTTAGGGATGTGGACTTTTTTAAAAGGTTTTTGTGAATAGGAAGTTATCTCCTCTAGTGCCTTATTTTATGTCCCTGAATTTAATAGCACCAATTCCATGGCTGTTGAGTTTACCTGCTTTATTTGCTCTAAAGAGAAAGTTCAGCAGAATTTCAGAAGGGGCTGGAGAATTGCATGTCAAGCTACACCTGCCCTTTATCAATTTTGCACAGCACCAGGGAAAGAGAACTGAAATGAAATTTCCCATTATGTAAAATCAGCTATTAAGAAGATGCAAGTGAAGTTAAGATGATTGGCAAAGGAATGGGATGCAGCATTAAAGGAGAGTTGGGGGCACAGTTAAAAGATTTATTTTCCCCTTTCTATGTTCTCTCTTTCTGATCCTGTCATTTACTTCAGAGACTATCAAAAAACACTGTTTTAAAACCAATCTGAATTTTTGAGCATTACCATCTGATGTGCTTATTTCAACATATGAACATGAGCAGATGTTTACATTATAATGTTAAATGTACCAGCTGTTCTTATGTCAGAATAAGCATCTATGCATTTTATTTAAAAGTAAAACAAAGTTTTTAAAACTCTTTGCTCTCAAACATATGAATAAATGACACTTTCCTTCCTTCCTTCTTTTGTCTTCTCTCTTGAAAAACAAAAAGACAAAAATAAAAACAAAACACAACAACAACAACAAAAAACAAGGTTTCTTGGAATGTTATGTGCCATTTTTGGATGGATCACAGATAAGAGCCTGATGGTATCAGCTAGTCAATGGTATGCTTTCATTGTTCACAGGACAAAATCAAGTTTAAGAAATTTGTCCCAGATATTTAGGCTTGAGTTTTTAAGATTTCATCTGCAGCTGCGAAAGGCTGGTTATATGGCCGTAGGCATATGTCCGTGAATTGTGATAGCTGTCACCACTTGAGTAGTCTTGTCCGTCAGGCTTGCTTCCCCTGCCCACCCCGGTTTGTGGTGCACAAACCAGGAAAGCAAGGATTATTATTCTGTATTATTTATTAAGATATAAAATGAAGGATTTCAGTACTCATTCTAATAAATGCATGGGGGATAACTTGATTCACAGGATCAGAATAGGTGGCCTCAATCTAACGTGGTGGTTACAAGTGCCAGGTATTCCCCTAGGGCGCTAAATAAGGCGCTTCTATCTGGAAAAGCAGAAGGTCTGTATTAAAACGATCATTAATGCTTAAATGAAGTGTTTTTTGTTTGTTTGTTTGCTTTGTTTTGTTTAGTTTTGTTTTTTCTTATATTTTTTTTCCTGATTTTCTCAAAGTGTTAAACAGACATAACAAGGGAGTGTTTGGACATCAAGTGTGAAATTCATTATATCATTATTCCAGGAATATGCCAGAGGGTGTAGCTGTTTTAAGCATGTCTCTTTGAAAGATAAATAGAATTTATACACAGTCCTTAAGTGTTTTTATACAGAATGCTTTTTATGTCATAGAAAAGTAATTTTAAAGTGTCCTTAATTGGTAGCACAGTGTACCTCATAGGAGTTTTAATCTTTAATGTTTTCTCAAACATTTTAGGAAATGTTTGTCTGAGTGTAAACAGGAAAAGACAAATCAGGAGGAAAAATACCAGAATGTTTACAGTCGTCTTCTGATTATAGTGTTCTTTGTAGTGTCTACAGATACCTACATAATCTGGCTGCTTCTCTCCTTGCCCCCACTCCAACACCTAGAATCTCCTCCTTACTTGCCCTCACTCCGCAGTTAAACCAGCACGCTTGCTCTTCCTCCAGCTCTTAGCTTAACATCTTTGTGCCAGTTGGTCCTACTGCTTGGAACCTTCTCCCTGTGTGCAAGTGCTTGGCGGTCCCCTCACTTCTTTCACATTTGAATCAAATACTGCTTTGCTGTGGGATATTTATGTCCCCCCAAATTCTTGTTGAACCCTAACTCTCTGATGGATGGCATTTGGAGGTGGGGCCTTCTGGAAGTGATTAGGTCATGAGAGTGGAGCCCTCATGAATAAGATATAAATGTCTTTACAGAAAGAGACAGGAGAGAGACCATTTCTTTCTTGGGCATGTGAGGGCACAGGTAGACACCCATCTTTTGGCTTCTTTATCTTAGATTCCAGCCTCCATATCTGTGAGAAACGTGTGTGTTTAAGCTACCCACTCTGTGGTGTTTTTGTCAAAGCAGCATGAGCTTAGTAAAACATACTTTTTCTAAAAGGTCTATCCTCTTGAAGATACTTCTGTTTAGTACAGCCCCTGCTTTTTCTTCTCTCCATATCGAATTCCCATAGGTGTCTTCGACTTTCATTTTTTTAGTCCTTTCCTCTTAATTGTATACTATGTAATTGTATTATGCAATATATGGTTATACATTACATACTTACATACATAAATGCATACATATGTGTGTGTGTATATATAGACATAGATATATATTATAGAGTGGTGTGTATATGTATGAGTGTGTGTATGGTGGTGAGGGATAACTCCCCTTTCCGGAATCTAAATTTCATTAGAACAGGTTATGTTTGTTCTTTTTAAATCCAGTGATTTATCTCATGTGCTTAGAATGGTGTCTGGCATATAGTAGGCACTTTCTTAATATTTGGTAAATGAAATGGGGTTGGCATTAGATATGATTTGTAATAAGAATAGAGTAATACAGTTTGATAAAATGATGATTCTTTAAAAATGGAGAAGATATATTACATAATAAAACAAATAGCATAAAATCACAGTAAAGTTTCAAGATGTTCAAATGCCTAGAAACAGACTTCATAATTAATAAGGTAACTATTAATAATAAAACATGCTTTACTCTTGTTATCTTTCATAATATCTTTAGTTTGAAATGGACTTTCAGTTTGGTTCTTCCCCTCCAGGTTTCTGGCTTTCCCAGGTACAGGGGAAATCTGACAGGTCATTCTGCCCAGGTGTCATCCCTCCCACCTACACAACACTTGCTGGGCCCAGAAGACAATAGTGAGTTTTTGTAGGCTTGGCCTTGAAACTTGAACACTGTGAAGCATGGTAGCTCTAATCCTAGGTTACTTTTCCATATCACATGAGATTTCATCACTAGCAACAGACTTGGCAAAACATCAAGTATTCCCTTTCAAAATGTTAGAAATAATTGGATTTGTGTGACTTGGGGCCAATGTCCATCATTTTAAAAAGAAAGGAAAATATTAAAGTTCCATGTGGCATTTACTCTTTTGTTCCTCTTAGCCACAATTGAAACCCAATTCGCATTGCTAATTTCTTGATAATTTTATTTTGGGAGAATTTACATTTGCACAAAAATGTGATAATATATGTGTTTCCTTCAAAGTATTGTTTGCTGGACCATTGCTCATTTGTCATCATTGTTATGGCCTTTGAAGTATCCTAGGGTAGAAGAGTAAACATACAACCATTTAGTGACACTGAGGAGAGTGGTTGGTAGTCCATGCCCAGTAGAGATCCTGAGAGGTGATCTGGTGATGGGACAAGAATACAGAGATGGGGAAAAGGGGCTTGATCCCTCTAAAAATTTCCACCAAAATCTGAAATAAAGTTCCATTTTTGATAGGGAAAAATGCCACCTTTTCAAGTAAGTAGGGATAAAAATGCTTCTAGAAATAATTGCTCATTTTTGAGCCGCTTTACACATTGTATATTATCTAAGTAAATTCGGGGTACAATAAATGTAAATAAAGTTTGAAGAAGAAAATCACCTACCCCATCATTGCCATCTCTCAGCCGTTTAGGATACCAATAATCCAAATAAATAATCGCTGTTACAACGTGGTCAGGAATTGCTTCCACATTCAGAGATGGGGGAAGGAAAGAGAATGGAAGCACCAGATTTCATCTCAGTTCTGCAGAGGCTCAGCCTGTAACACTGAAAATGCCTAACACCTTTCTGTTTCATTTTTAATTTCTACAAAATGGGCATCTCTTCCTTTATCTTTCTCAAAATACAAAGTTTAGGTAAAAGATTTACCTAAAAAATTAATTATAAAAGAAAAGTCTCTCTCAAAGCCTCAAGTTTTAAATTTCCTTTCCATGCAAGCAAGATTACATAAAATTATGATCCTAATTTGGATATCTTACAGTGTAACTGAGGGCGGATAGCTTTTTATGTACTAGTGAATGTTGGCAGGATAAAATTCAAAGTAAAAATTATATCCATAATGATGTAAATAGAAACTACTCATTTGTGTAAAGCAAATTATATGTCAAATAACTAGTTGGACCCATATGGTGCTCTGGTGACTATTGTTATTTGTTAAATCATCTGAGTATTTACAATTGAGCTTACAATGTTCTTTGAGTTTATAATTAATAAGTTGAAAATCAAGTGGACTTTCTTTTTCATGTCTGTTAATATATAATTTAGACTTCAACTCAGTCAAAACGAAGAAGGTTTTTGTTTTCTTTTTTCCTTTTATTTTTATTTGAGTATAATTAATATACAGTGGTATATTAGTTTCAGGTATATGATACAGTGATTCAGCAACTCTATACATTTCTCTGTACTCATCATGAGGAGTATATTCTTTTTTTTTTTTGTATTTTTTATTTATTTATTTTTATTTTTTGTAAACATATAATGTATTCTTATCCCCAGGGGTACAGGTCTGTGAATCACCAGGTTTACACACTTCACAGCACTCACCATAACACATACCCTCCCCAATGTCCATAACCCCACCCCCCTCTCCTTCCCCCCCTCCCCCCAGCAACCCTCAGTTTGTTTTGTGAAATTAGGAGTCACTTATGGTTTGTCTCCCTCCCAATCCCATCTTGTTTCATTTATTCTTCTCCTACCCCCTTAACCCCCCATGTTGCATCTCCACTCCCTCATATAAGGGAGATAATATGATAGTTGTCTTTCTCTGATTGACTTATTTTGCTAAGCATGATACCCTCTAGGTCCATCCACATCGTCACAAATGGCAAGATTTCATTTCTTTTGATGGCTGCATAGTATTCCATTGTGTATATATACCACATCTTCTTTATCCATTCATCTGTTGATGGACATCTAGATTCTTTCCATAGTTTGGCTACTGTGGACATTGCTGCTATAAACATTCGGGTGCACATGCCCCCTCGGATCACTACGTTTTTATCTTTAGGGTAAATACCCAGTAGTGCAATTGCTGAGTCATAGGGTAGTTCTATTTTCAACATTTTGAGGAACCTCCATGCTGTTTTCCAGAGTGGTTGCACCAGCTTGCATTCCCACCAACAGTGTAGGAGGGTTCCCCTTTCTCCGCATCTTCACCAGCATCTGTCATTTCCCGACTTGTTAATTTTAGCCATTCTGACTTGTGTGAGGTGATATCTCATTGTGGTTTTGATTTGTATTTCCCTGATGCCGAGTGATATGCAGCACTTTTTCATGTGTCTGTTGGCCATCTGGATGTCTTCTTTGCAGAAATGTTTGTTCATGTCTTCTGCCCATTTCTTGATTGGATTATTTGTTCTTTGGGTGTTGAGTTTGCTAAGGTCTTTATAGGTTTTGGACACTAGCCCTTTATCTGATATGTCATTTGCAAATATTTTCTCCCATTCTGTCAGTTGCCTTTTGGTTTTGTTAACTGTTTCCTTTGCTGTGCAAAAGCTTTTGATCTTGATGAAATCCAAATATTTCATTTTTGCCCTTGCTTCCCTTGCCTTTGGCGAAGTTCCTAGGAAGATGTTGCTGCAGCTGAGGTTGAAGATATTGCTGCCTGTGTTCTCATGAAGGATTTTGAAGGACTCCTTTCTCACATTGAGGTCCTTCATCCATTTTGAGTCTATTTTTGTGTGTGGTGTAAGGAGATGGTCCAATTTCATTTTTCTGCATGTGGCTGTCCAATTTTCCCAGCACCATTTATTGAAGAGGCTGTCTTTTTTCCATTGGACATTCTTTCCTGCTTTGTCGAAGATTAGTTGACCATAGCGTTGAGGGTCTATTTCTGGGCTCTCTATTCTGTTCCATTGATCTATGTGTCTGTTTTTGTGCCAGTACCATGCTGTCTTGATGATGACAACTTTGTAATAGAGCTTGAAGTCTGAAATTGTGATAACACCAACTATGGCTTTCTTTTTCAATATTCCTTTGTCTATTCAAGATCTTTTCTGGTTCCATATAAATTTTAGGATTATTTGTTCCATTTCTTTGAGAAAAATGGATGGTATTTTGATAGAATTTCTTTAAATGTATAGATTGCTTTAGATAGCATAGACATTTTCACAATATTTTTTCTTCCCATCCATGAGCATGGAACATTTTTCCATTTCTTTATGTCTTCCTCAATTTCTTTTATGAGTACTTTATAGTTTTCTGAGTATAGATTCTTAGACTCTTTGGCTAGGTTTATTCCTAGGTATCTTATAGTTTTGGGTGCAATTGTAAATGGGATTGACTCCTTAATTTCTCTTTCTTCTGTCTTGTTGTTGGTGTATAGACATGCAACTGATTTCGGTGCATTGATTTTATATCCTGACACTTTACTGAATTCCTGTACAAGTTCTAGCAGTTTTGGAGTTGGAGTCTTTCAGGTTTTCCACATATAGTATCATATCATCTGTGAAGAGTGATAGTTTGACTTCTTCTTTGCCGATTTGGATGCCTTTAATTTCCTTTTGTTGTCTGATTGCTGAGGCTAGGACTTCTAGTACTATGTTGAATAACAGTGGTGATAATGGACATCCCTGCCGTGTTCCTGACCTTAGCAGAAAAGCTTTCAGTTTTTATCCATTGAGAATGATATTTGCAGTGGGTTTTTCATAGATGGCTTTGATAATATTGAGGTATGTGCCCTCTATCCCTACACTTTGAAGAGTTTTGATCAGGAAGGGATGCTGTACTTTGTCAAATGCTTTTTCAGCATCTATGGAGAGTATCATATGGTTCTTGTTCTTTCTTTTATTAATGTGTTGTATCACATTGATTGATTTGCGGATGTTGAACCAACCTTGCAGCCCTGGAATAAATCCCACTTGGTCATGGTGAATAATCCTTTTAATGTACTGTTGAATCCTATTGGCTAGTATTTTGGTGAGAATTTTCGCATCTGTGTTCATCGAGGATATTGGTCTATAGTTCTCTTTCTTGATGGGATCCTTGTCTGGTTTTGGGATGAAGGTGATGCTGGCCTCATAAAAGGAGTTTGGAAGTTTTCCTTCCATTTCTATTTTTTGGAACAGTTTCAGGAGAACAGGAATTAGTTCTTTAAATGTTTTGTAGGATTCCCCTGGGAAGCCGTCTGGCCCTGGGCTTTTGTTTGTTTGGAGATTTTGGATGACTGTTTCAATCTCCTTACTGGTTATGAGTCTGTTCAGGCTTTCTATTTCTTCCTGGTTCAGTTGTGGTAGTTTATATGCCTCTAGGAATGCATCCATTTCTTCCAGATTGTCAAATTTGTTGGCATAGAGTTGCTCATAGTATGTTCTTATATTTGTCTGTATTTCTTTGGTGTTAGTTGTGATCTCTCCTCCTTCATTCATGATTTTATTTATTTGGGTCCTTTCTCTTTTCTTTTTGATAAGTCTGGCCAGGGGTTTATCCATCTTATTAATTCTTTCTAGAACCAGCTCCTAGTTTCAATGATTTGTTCTATTGTTTTTTTGGTTTCTATTTCATTGATTTCTGCTCTGATCTTTATGATTTCTCTTCTCCTGCTGGGTTTAGGCTTTCTTTCTTGTTCTTTCTCCAGCTCCTTTAGGTGTAGGGTTAGGTTGTGTACTTGAGACCTTTCTTGTTTCTTGAGAAAGGCTTATACCGCTATATATTTTCCTCTCAGGACTGCCTTTGCTGTGTCCCACAGATTTTGAACCATTGTGTTTTCATTATCATTTGTTTCCATGAATTTTTTCAATTCTTCTTTAATTTCCTGGTTGACCCATACATTCTATAGAAGGATGCTGTTTAGTCTCCATGTATCTGTGTTCTTTCCCAATTTCCTCTTGTGATTGAGTTCTAGCTTCAGAGCATTGTGGTCTGAAAATATTCAGGGAACGATCCCAATCTTTTGATACCAGTTGAGACCTGATTTATGACCCAGGATGTGATCTATTCTGGAGAATGTCCCATGTGCACTAGAGAAGAATGTGTTTTCTGTTGCTTTTGGATGGAATGTTCTGAATATATCTGTGATGTCCATCTGGTCCAGTGTGTCATTTAAGGCCTTTATTTCCTGGTTGATCTTTTGCTTGGATGATCTGTCTATTTCAGTGAGGGGAGTGTTAAAGTCACCTACTATTAGTGTATTATTGTTGATGTGTTTCTTTGATTTTGTTATTAATTGGTTTAAATAGTTGGCTGCTCCCACCTTAGGGGCATAGATATTTAAAATTGTTAGATCTTCTTGTTGGACGGATCCTTTGAGTATGATATAGTGTCCTTCCTCATCTCTTATTATAGTCTTTGGCTTAAAATCTAATTGATCTGATCTAAGGATTGCCACTCCTGCTTTCTTCTGATGTCCATTAGCATGGTAAATTGTTTTCCACCCCCTCACTTTAAATATGGAGGTGTCTTCGGGTCTAAAATGAGTTTCTTGTAGGCAACATATAGATGGGTTTTGTTTTTTTTAATCCATTCTGATACCCTGTGTCTTTTGATTGGGGCATTTAGCCCATTAACATTCAGGGTAACTATTGAGAGATATGAATTTAGTGCCATTGTATTGCCTGTAAGGTGTCTGTTATTGTATATTGTCTCTGTTCCTTTCTGATCTACTACTTTTAGGCTCTCTCTTTACTTAGAGGACCCCTTTCAAGATTTCCTGTAGAGCTGGTTTGGTGTTTGCAAATTCTTTCAGTTTTTGTTTGTCCTGGAAGATTTTAATCTCTCCTCCTATTTTCAATGATAGCCTAGCTGGATATAGTATTCTTGGCTGCATGCTTTTCTCGTTTAGTGCTCTGAATATATCATGCCAGCTGTTTCTGGACTGCTAGGTCTCTGTGGATAAGTCTGCTGACAATCTAATATTTTTACTCTTGTATGTTATAGACTTCATTTCCCGGGCTGCTTTCAGGATTTTATCTTTGCCACTAAGACTTGTAAATTTTACTATTAGGTGGTGGTGTGTGGACCTATTCTTATTGATTTTGAGGGGGTGTTCTCTGAACCTCCTGGATTTTGATGCTTGTTCCCTTTGCCATATTGGGGAAATTCTCTCCAATAATTCTTTCCAATATATGCTCCCCTCTCTCTTTCTTCTTCTGGAATCCCAATTATTCTAATGTTGTTTCATCTTATGGTGTCACTTATCTCTCACATTCTCCCCTCGTGGTCCAGGAGCTGTTTGTCCCTCTTTTGCTCAGCTTCTTTATTCTCTGTCATTTGGTCTTCTATATCGCTAATTCTTTCTTCTGCCTCATTTATCCTAGCAGTGAGAGCCTCCATTTTTGCATGCACCTCATTAATAGCTTTTTTGATTTCAACTTGGTTAGATTTTAGTTCTTTTATTTCTCCAGGAAGGGCTTTTATATCTCCAGAGAGGGTTTCTCTAATATCTTCCATGCCTTTTTTGAGCCCGGCTAGAAACTTGAGAATCGTCATTCTGAATTCTAGATCTGACATATTACCAATGTCTGTATTGATTAGTTCCCTAGCCTTAGGTACTGTCTCTTGTTCTTTTTTTTGTGGTGAATTTTTCCACCTTGTCATTTTGTCCAGATAAGAGTATATGAAGGAGCAAGTAAAATACTAAAAGAGTGGCAAAGACCCCAGGAACATATGTTTTGACCAAATCAGAAGATACCCCAAATCATGGGGTGGGGGGAGAAAGGGGATAAAAAGAGGTTCAGAAAAAAAAAATGAAACAATTAAAAAAAGAAAACAAATAAAGAAAAAATATAAAAAAGAAAATATATATATATATATTAGATAAACTAGTTTAAAAAGTTAAAAAAAGAAAAGGGTAAAAGTTAAAAAAAATAGAAGAAGAAGAAAAAATATTTGAAAAAAAAAATTAAGTTAACTGCAAGACTAAATTATCATGGGGAGAAAGCCCTGAGTTCCGTGCTTTGCTTTCTCCTCCTCTGGAATTCTGCTGTTCTCCTTGGTATTGAACCTGCACTCCTTGGTAGGTGAACTTGGTCCTGGCTGGATTTCTTGTTGATCTTCTGGGGGAGGGGCCTGTTGTAGTGATTCTCAAGTGTCGTTGCCCCAGGTGGAATTGCATTGCCCTTACCAGGGGCCAAGCTGAGTAATCCGCTCGGGTTTGCTTTTGGGAGCTTTTGTTCCCTGAATGTTTTCTGTAGAGTTCCAGAATGCGGGAATGAAAATGGCTGCCTCCCAGTCTCTGGCCTGGAGGAGCCGAGAGCTCGGGACCCCACTCCTCAGTGTGCCTTCAGAGAATAGGGCCCAATCACTCCCGTCTCCCTGGCCTCTGGCTGCGCTCCGAGCTCACCCAGTGTGCTACTGGTTCAAGGTAACCCCAAGCTGAGAGCTCACTCCTCGGCTCTGTCTCTGCAGCCAGCTTCCCTGTTCTAATACCTGCAAGCTCTGCGACACTCAGACACCCCCAATCATTCTGTGACCCTGTGGGACCTGGGGCCACACTGACCCCACGTGGGCTTTACCCTGGTTTAGCCTCTGGAGCGATGTCCGTCAGCAGAACAGACTTTTTTTAAAAGTCCTGATTTAGTGCTTTGTTGCTCTGCTGCTTGCCGGGAGCTGGCCCTTCCCCCCGCGGTCAATCTTCTGGTCACTTTGGATTCACTTCTCTACCAGTCCTACCTTTCACAAAGTGGTTGATTTTCTGTTTCTAGAATTGCTGTTCTGATGAGTGTATTCTTAATCCCCATCACCTATTTCACCCATCCCCCACCCACCTCCCCTCTGATAACCATCTGTTCTCTATATTTTTTTTTTGCTTGTCTCATTTTTTTCTTTGTTCATTTATTTAGTTTCTCAAATTTCACATATGCATGGAATCATATGGTATTTATCTTTCTCTGAGTGACTTATTTTACTTAGCATTATGCCCTCTAGATCCAAACATGTTGTTGCAAATGTAAGATTTCATTCTTTTCTTTATGGATAAGTAATATTCGTGTGTGTGTGTTTGTGTGTACTGCATCTTTTTATCCATGCATCTATTGATGGGATACTTAGGTTGCTTTCATCATTTGGCTATTTTAAATAATGTTGCAATAAGTATAAGGATGCATTTATCTTTTTTAATTAGTTTTTTTTTTTTTCATATCCTTTGAATAAATACCCAGTAGTGGAATTACTGGATTATATGGTGGTTCTATTTTTATTTCAAAATGAACAGGCTTTAATGAAGGCATTGCTTACTGAGGTAACAGCAGGGATGGGGATACAGTCAGAAAGTGAAGACACCTAGACACTCACAAAAGCAGGGGTCAGCACTACCCCTGCAGTTGAAGAGGAAAGTAGTGGAAGATGGCTACCAGATAAAAGTGGATTCTGTTAAGAAGCTCAATCATTGATAGTTTAACAATGCAGAGGGGAAGCCAGAAAGTAATATCCTGACCTCTGTCTTCTCTGAACTTCCTGTTGGTGCTTTCATTGCCAACAGACATGGGAACCTGAGTGGGGCAGTCTGCAGAGGCAGTTCCCAAGATCACTAAGAAGGGCAAACAAAGACAGAGAATGTATCCTGTGTGTTCAAGGTACACAAGGAATAACTAGCATGAGAAGGATATAAATCATATTGCTGTTTATTATCATGTCAGATGCTGGCATTTATGTGTCTTTCCTGGAACTGCAGTTGCAAAATAGCTTTCTGGGATTCTATAGAGTAAGGATGCTTCACATAGTTTCCTTGCTACTACCTGCTTCCTAAGAATGAATGTGATTCTGTGTTTATGGTGGCAGTGGAGTCCCACGCCATCACTTAGTGATCGTTAATCATTGGCGTTAATTGCTGAGTTCTCTGAGCCAGAATTGCTCAGCAGTTGACAATTGTGGTGAATCAGCAATTACTTATGTAGAGTTTTTCCTTCATGTGGTTTTACCTGACTATAGAGAAGCTTCAGAAATGGGTTCTTTCTGTTCTGCTCCCTGGGCAAGAGCCCAACCTGTGACGTCCTTCTCTGCACATTAAATTGTAAGGATAACTCCCTCACCGTGTACTGTGTTCTGTTCAATACAGTGTGGAGTACACTCTCTCTTAAGTAGAATTGTGAAGTGAGCAATCCCTAGTGTTGCTTTTATTTGATATTTCTTCTGCCCCCAGGCCTTTGTAAAAGTACTGTTTCCTTGAGAAATCCCTCTTGAAATTATCCACACTGAGATCTAAGTAGAGTTAACAGATACAAGAAGTACTGCCAGGGTGTGTGTGTGTGTGCTTATTTTGTGGGGTGTGTGTGTGCTCATTTTGAGAGACATCACCAATAGGAACGTCTATGGAGGCCAGGCAGCTAACATAAATGGAAGCATTTTCCCTACAAAGATTCATTTTGTGTAAACAAAAATACTAAGGAAAAGTTATATCTTTCTCAAAAATGTAAAATTATAATTGTCATAAAGTTAAAAACATGGCTTGCTTATAAAATATGGAACAAATGCATGTGGAAGAGTTTCATCAATCATTAATAAGGGAACCAGCAGGGTGGTAAAGCAGGTTCAGAGCTCACTTGAGAACACAAATTTACATAGTTATTCAGGAAAACATGCTAAAACAAATTACCTTGTTAGAGACAAAACTGGTCAAAGTTTATAGTTCAATAAAACCATAACTTTTGGAGTTAGAAATCATTTTTATCTCTACTGGACAAAAATCTACAAGTTAATATGTATTGTGGTCCTAATCAATAGTAAAGAACAAGACAAACAAAGATAAATCCCTTAAATAAATAATTAATCCCGCAGATAATTAAATAATCTTTTAGAGAATTAAATTAAGTATTGGAGGGGCCTGTTAAACAGTGTTTCGAAATGACCTTGAGAGAGTCTTAGTCATCATTCTGCCTTATTGCTAAATTTCAAGCAACTTTTCTTAACAAAGGGACATGCTGTCTTCTATTTTTCCTAAACCACAAAACCACCTGGCTTTCTCCAGTTTCACAGTTTTGATAGATGTAAAAGTAAAATAAATAATTACTTTTCTTTTAATTCTTCTATCAAATTACAACAACAACAACAAATAGGTATAGATCTCACTGTTTTGCCATCCATGGTGAATGAAGAGATAGTAACTGAAGCCATCCCTTAGTTTTTGAGGAGTGTATTGTGCTGGAATGATGGAAATAAGAATTGGAAGCCCAGCTTGTCCTTAATGCAGAAACTGGTTTGTGGGAATATGGGCCCAGTGAGGCTAGGTCCCCTGGTTTTCCAAGCAGGCCCAGAAATCCAAACTTTTTATGTTAAATTTCTTGATTTTTTTAAATATTGGCAAATTAGTTGGAAAAGTTAAAAACACCCATCACTGGGCTAACTGGTGATGGGTGATGGGTATTAAGGAGGGTACATATTGCATGGAGCACTGGGTGTTACATGCAAACAATGAATCAAAGAACACGACACCAAAAACTAATGATGTACTTTATGGTGACTAACACAATATAATAGAAAGAAAGAAGAAAGAAAGAAAGAGAAAGAAAGAAAAAGAAGGAAAGAAAAGGAAAATTAAAAACATGCCATGGTTCAAAAATTGCAGGCTACCTCTGCTCAGGGATCTTCCATCTTAGAATTTCTTAAGTAGAACAAACTATAGTAGTGAAATTTTAGTTCATTCGATACCTTTGCACCTGCATTGTGATAGAAACCCAGTGAATATAGCCTATATAAATTTGGATCTTTCTTCTGGATGTTACTGCAATTTGTCTCCTAGAGGATACCTCTTTCTTTCCTTCCTAACTCCTTTGAGTTATTGTCCCTTCACTTTGCAACTTCCCTTTTTTCTGTAAGAGTTACTGGAGTGGTACCAACAGAACTGCCCCCTATCTCCTTGCACTGGACATCCAAATGGATCCTGGGTCTTTAATATAATATATGCTTAATATTCCCCAAACCACCTACTCTCTTGCTATCTCTACCTACTTTAGTTCAGGCCCTTCTCATTTTGTACTAATTATAACAGTCAAGATGCCTGTGGACAAAAGTAACAGAAAACTCAATGCAAAACCATTTAGGCGAAAAAAAAAAAAAAAAAAAAAAAAAAAGATTTCTTATCTCATTTACAAAAATTTTTATACATTTTGACAGTTCTGGGATTACATTATTACAGTTCATAATGTAATGAAAAACAGTACAACGTTTTTCAATGTTCTCCTCCAGCTTCACCCTCATGATGCCCCAGTGTATATAGGAGATTCAGCCTCTCAGCAGAAAGAATAGCATCCATTAGCAGAACAAGGCCCTCCTCAGGACCCATTTTAAGCCCCTGGCCTGATATCCTTTTACATCTTATTGGCCAGAATTGTATAATACATCCCTGTCTAAAACAATTACTGAAAAGGAATTGAATTGCATCAATCAGTTTAAGCCACTTACAGTTTACCTTTCATCTGGGACCCACCTCCTCAGAGGCTCCTGTAGGATGGCTACATGAACCAAATCACAAGGACAATAATGATAGTTAAACTTGAGCATGCCAGATGTTCTTGTAAGCATTTGCTCGTATTACCTCATTTAGTCCTCACAATAAGCATTATTTGGTAGGTAGAATTATCTCCATTTTTCAGAAGTGAAAACTAAAGCTTAGAATGTTTAAGGGTTTGAACACATTTACATAGCTATCAGGATTTATACCCAAGCTGACTGATCCAGAGTTTTGCTCTTTATCCCCATATAGCCCACCTAATATGGGTTTTATTAGCAGCGAAAGGAGGATCTGTGGAAGAGTATTACTGGATTGGGTGCCAACAATAGCTGCTGTATTTCTACCTCAGTGACATTCTAATAATGTTTCTGATTTCCAATATTGTTTCTCTTCTCACCTCCTTCTCAAATCAGCTTCCATAGTTCTACCAGAGTAAAGCACAAATTTTGTCATGTTATTCCTCTAATGATACATCTCTCAGAATTTCACTATTGCCTTTAGGAGAAATTTCGACTTCTTTATGAGAGCACATACGGCCCCAAACCATCTTATGCTCTAGTTCAGATAAATTTCTCTCCTTGAACGCTGTCTTTAATTTTGACTAATTACAGCTTTGAGATTATAGTGTATTCTGTCACATCCCCTCTACATTGTCTGTATCCCACCTCTCACCCTCCTTCTCTTTCTCCCCATCCCCTTTTTTTGGCCAGGAATATACCCTGGACTCTTCTTTTCCAAATTAATATGTCACATCCTTAGTTTTTCTTCACTGACATCATTTCCATTCTTAGTTTGATGAGCCTTATTTTTGCTCCCATAGCACTCCATGTATTATGACCTATTTTGTCTTCCCATTTTGTACTTTCCATTACACTGCCTACTCTTGCAGGGTAGGGTAAGGTCCTTGAGAGTAGTTATTATGCCTTGTGCATCTTTATATCCACAGGGCATCTTGGTGTAAACATTTAGTACATTGGATTTTTGTTTGTTTGTTTGTTTTACAAGTTTGTATTTAAATTCTAGTTAGTTAACACATAGTGCAATATTAGTTTCAGGTGTAGAATTCAATATGCTTCAATATTTCCATACAATGCCTGGTGTTCATAACAAGTGCCCTCCTTATTGCCCATCACCTATTTAACCTCTCCCCCACTCATCTCCTCTCCGGTAACCATCAATTTGTTCTCTACGATTAAGAGTTTGTTTCTTGGTTTTCCTCTCTTTTTTTCCCCTTCCATGTTCTTTTGTTTCTTAAATTCCATATATGAGGGGAAAATTATGGTTTTAGTCTTTTTCTGACTTATTTCACTTAGCATAATACTCTCTAGCTCTAACCATGTCATTGTAAAAAACAAGATTTCATTCTTTTTTATGTCAGTTGGTGGACGTTTGGGCTCTTTCTATAATTTGGCTATTGTTCATAATGTTGCTATAAACATCAAGGTGCGTGTATCCATTTGAATCAATATTTTTGTATCTTTTGGGTAAATACCTAGTACAATTGCTAGATTATAGGGTAGTTCTATTTTTAACTTTTTTAGAAGAAGAAAAGAGAGAAAGAGGACAGAACTTTTATTTAGCTGAAAACTTCCCTAATCTGGGGAAGGAAACAGACATCTAGATCAAGGAGAGAGCTCTCATCAATATCAACATTTAATACATTTTCACTGAACAGATGCAGAGACCTGCCCTCACGGAGCTCAGAATTTAATGAGGTAAGGTAGAAATTTGAATTAGGTATTTATATAGTAAGGGAAATGTTAAAATAGATGATTTGTTTCATTTTATTTATTTATTTATTCATTTTTTTCAGTGTTCCAAGATTCATTGTTAATGTACCATACCCAGTGCTCCATGCCATATGTGCCATCCTTAATACCCACCACTAGGTTAATCCATCCCCAAACCCCCTTCCCCTCCAAAACCCTCAATTTGTTTCTGAGAGTCCAGGATCTCTCATGGTTTGTCTCCCCTTCCAATTTATCCCAAATGACTTTTCCTTTCTTTCTTTTAATGTCCTCCATGTTATTCCTTATGTACCACAAGTAAGTAAAAGCATATGATAATTGACTCTCTCTGCTTGACTTATTTCATTTAGCATACTGTCCTCCAGTCCTGTCCATGTTAATACAAAAGTTAGGTATTCATCCTTTCTGATGGAGGTGTAATATTCCATTGTATATAAAGAGCATATCTTCTTTATCCATTTGCCTGTTGAAGGGCATCTTGGCTCTTTCCACATTTTGGTGATTGTGGCCGTTGCTGCTATGAACATTGAGGTATATATGACCCTTCATTTTACTACATCTGTATCCTTGGGTTGAATACCCAGTAGTGCAATTGAAGGGTCACAGGGTAGCTCTATTTTTAATTTTTTAAGGAATCTCCACACTGTTTTCCAAAGTGGATGCACCAACTTGCATTTCCACCAACAGTGTAAGAGGGTTCCCCTTTCTCCACATCCTCTCCAATACTTGTTGTTTCCTGTCAGACCCATGAAAAAATGTTCATCATAAATAGGCATCAGGGAAATTAAAATCAAAACCTCATTGAGATACCACCTTATACCAGTTAGAATGAACAAAATTAAGAGACCATTTGTTTTAAAACAGAACTGCATTACAGTTAAATTACATAATTTAACTCAGCTCTTATAATTCATGTCCATTTCTTTGATGAGTTGTTACACACACTTTGTGAAATGTAAGGGCTCTACATGAAATGGGAGAACAGATAGTTACATTTTTTCATTATTTTATGCAGTGGCACTCATTTAGCTAGGTGCTTGAGACAGGGAAATTAGAGAAGTAAAACTATGGGGCACCTGGGTGGCTTAGTCAGTTGAGCTTCCATCTCTATATCTTGGCTCAGCTCTCTACCTCAGTGTCATGAGTTCAAGGTCCATGTCATGACTTTAAAGCCCATGCCCAGCATGGAGCCTACTTAAATAATAATAATAATAATAATAATAATAATTTTAAAAAGAAGTAAAACAAAACAAAAAACATAAACGCTGACATTGTTCTTGCAATTCACTGTCTAGGAGGAAAAGAAAAACAAGCAAATAACTAGTAGAAGTAGGATGTGATCCACTCTGTCAGCAACATAAATCCTGGGTGGTACAGGAGCCTAAGGAAGGGTATCTAACCAACTGGGGCATGAGGAAAGACTGTGATACTTACTGGAGAAGTCAAGCTTAAAGATCAAGTGTGTCTGTAAGTTAACTGTCAAGAAGTGCATTCTGGTTGGACAATGATGGTATGTATCAGCCTGCCTCCTTGTACATCACCATTTATATCTCCTGTGTCCCTATTGTTGACCTTAGCCCTCTGCTAAACAACTCAGCTTTAGTTTTTAACTATTGTCACCTCAAGAGGCCCATGGGCCCTTTGGCTACTGATGACTGCTGCATTAAATAAACAATCCACACAGATATCACACTGAGTGGTTTTCTGGTTGTGGCCCCTCAAGTTTCATTGTCTGAGGACATTTCAGAAAGTGTTGAGACATACTTGAACCTTGATCCCTGCAATGAGTATACACGAGTTCCATGACATTTGGGGTCCAAAACACACTGGAGTGATCATGCTAACCACTGACAACATAGAAGTTACACTCTTGAGCTACAGCAGACAGACTCCAATTATGAGTGTTGGGACCTGGTCGGGAAGAAAATCCTTGGGCCAAATAAGTAGTTGGACAAAGTTCACCTATGCCTTTTTAATGCCTGGTTTTGAGTCCTCACTGGGCTTATGGCATCATTTATTCTCCACTGAGGGCAGGATGAGTGTCCACCTTTCACTATCTCTCAGATGTCTGTGATTTTGATATGAAAAGGATGATGATGATGTGACACCTTTTTGATACTTTAGAATACTGTTTCTATACCTAAAAATAACTATTAAAAATTTAGCTTTGGTTTAAACAATATCAATTGTTTAAATTGATATTAAATTGATATTGTTTAAATTAAATTGATATTCAGTAGCTCACAGTTAAATAGACTTTAAAAACAGAATTTTTAATGCTTTTAAGTTTAAATTAAAATCTTATTCCATGTCTAAGCCTAAAAGATTTTAATAATCATAGTAAAGGAACTTTGTATAAATATTGGCTCCACTTACAAACCTTGTTAAGCACCTTTAAATGTTTCAATATACATTTATGAATCTTATCAGTCTAATGTCCTTTTTAACTATAGTGAAGCCTGGTAATAACACAAATTTTCATATAAAACCAGTGGTAATTGGCACCTTTTCTCATTCTGGTCCCTCTTTCTCAAATGCTGGGGAGGAACAGATATCACAAATAATGTGATTGATTTTATTGACTCTTTTCCCCCCTACTTCTGCCCTCAAGGGCAACGCAAAATGATTTTTTTTTTGTTTTTGCTTTTGTTTTATTCTGTGCTTGGACATCACAACTGATTCTTTTCTTCACACCAACTGATCACATATAATGAGGACTGTCTAGATTTTGAGTAGAAAACAAATCTTCTGGAAAATATTCTCTAAAAAATGTCAGAAGACTATAGTGGTGAAAACCAGAACTTCAATTTTGAGTGTTGTAAGCTTTAGGTGTGGTCAAGTTTCAGACAAGGTGTTATTGCAAAGACAAAGATATTACCTTCAAGTTGGTATCTATAATTTACTATTACTGGATATTTATAAAAAGCTTTTTTGTCTTCAAAGTAAGCCCAAAGTACACATTTAGGGAATTTTGGATAGAATATAGCTTGTGGATGTAAAGCATGTAGATACAGGGGCACCTGGGTGGCTAAGTCAGATAAGGATCTGCCTACCACTCATGTCATGGTCTCATGGTCCTGGGACTGAGAACTGCGGGAACCTGGGCTTTTCCCTCTCCCTCTGCTGCTCTCCCTACTTGGTGCTATTTCACTCTCTCTAGCAAATAAATAAAAGCTTAAATAAATAAAGTATATAGATATATAATAATGTATAATATGTATAGTATGTATTATGCTACATAATACACATTATAGTATATTAAGATGTACAGATATAGATTTGATATATAATATAATGTATGATATTTGAATTATATGTTATATATGTGTATACTACATGTATAGTTATTATATATTATAGATATACTATATGTGATATTTACATGAATGGTTATGTTTATATGTGGGCACTTATATATTAAATATAAAATTATATTTTACTAGAACCACATATACATAAATTTTTGACTTTTGAAAAATATCTAAAAATCCAGAATCCAATCTGACAAACAGACAATCTGGAAAAACCTCAATCTGAAGATTTGCAAAGGCATGTTCTTGATTTACAGAAAATACCTAATTGACACTTTAGGCATAACTTTAGGCATAACTCCAACACATTTTGTTTAGTAACTCCTAAGACAAATTAGAAAATACAAGTTCACAGAGGAGATGAAGAAAGGTAGGACTACTAGAAGAAGAAGACAAGACAGTAGAGAATTGTAATAAGAGACAAAACATGTTATTGGCCACAGAAATTCAGTTATGTTCAATATTTGGTCAGATACATATGGCAGGTGAACTTAGTATTTCTCTGAGGAGGAAGCCATTTGAGCTTCAAGCGTTCTGCCTCAACTCTTCAAACAATTTCTGTGTATCAGACATTGACTGGGCTAGGATACAAAAACAAGTAAGACATTCCACATCGCTCTCCTGACATTGGGATCCTGTTACTTAGAAAACACATTTGACTGTGGAAGTAAAGAATCAAAATAGCAATGTCTTGAACACAAGACACATTTATGTCTCTCACATAATGATCCTTGGTTATTTTAGCTCAGGCTTCTTTTTCATTGCTCTGCCATTCCCAAAATGTTGAACTTCTCTGTGTGATCTTGGACCTCTTACTGCCATGTTCCCAAGGAGGCTGCAGTACAGAAACAAGGGCTTGGTCCCTTCCTTATAAGGGCACAAGTCATTTGTACTCATATACCACTAACCTGAACTTAGAGGTTTTACCTCTCTGCAAAGAACCATTGGAAATGCAACCTTTATCTGGGTGAAATACTCCCTTAAAATTGCACTGTTAAAGGAAAAGAAGAATGGATATGGAAGAACAACTACCAGTCTCAATCATTACCTTGTCTAATAGAGGAAGATGGACATGTGAATAAATAGACAGACACAAATCATGATTTCCAAGTCTCCAACTCAATGTACAAAATTTATATGCTTAATTCTATCCAAGATGACCCAAGATACCAGAACCAACCAAAAAATACAAGTTTATGACTCATCTAAAATTAAAACCTACTGAGATATATGTTTACATAATCCTGTGAGCCATTACATTTTCAAACTCAGGTGTACTTTGATTTAGTTCCTCTTTTATTTCTTAACTATAAGGTTGCATTAAAAAAGTCATCTGTAGGGGCACCTGGGTGGCTCAGTGGGTTAAGCATCTGCCTTTGGCTCAGGTCATGATCTCAGGGTCCTGGGATGGAGCCCTGCATCGGGCTCTCCGCCCAGCAGGGAGCCTGCTTCCTCCCCACCCCCACCTGCCTCTCTGCCTACTTGTGATCTTTGTCTGCCAAATTAAAAAAAAAAAAAAGTCATCTGTACTCTTCACTTTATTTTCTATATCTTTTTCTTGTGAATGGGCAGTTCTTTATTTTTAAATACTCATATTCCTGCCAAGCCCCTGTTTTGAACTATATTCTACTTTGAAAAGGTTGGGCACTTTAAAAATTGGTATAAAAACATTACTATAATTATTTTTCTTAAAATTCCATAATAAAAAAGTCTACATCTGTCACTTGGGAAATGCACTTATGGATTAACTCCCTTTCTGAAATTGCCGAACCAATCATGTGTAGCAGTATAGTATTGGTAGTAGTAGCAGCTATCACCTACATGATACCTGAAAACTCTAAGTATCTTTAATAGGTTATCATCTTATGAATGTACATTTGCTTTTTAATTACATAGGGTGTAAACAATTTAAGAGAAATGAAAAATCTTTAATTTCTCTATATTCTATCCATACTTAAACAGCAATCAAATGCATGGTATGTGTAAAGACACAAGCTAGATATTGGGGATGCCTAGGTGGTTGGAAAATACAAACATACACACATTTTTTAGAATAGGCAACTACTAGATGAAGAGTAAATAGATATTGATTAGTTGATAGATTTTTCTGGCATGGTACCTAGTTAGGATGAGAGGAAATAAAATTAGGCCATTGGTCTCTGCAATTTCCAACAACCTGTGGATAAATATTCATCTCTTGGGGAATCATTCTGCTCTAAAATAGGGCTGGTCTGGCAAAACTTCTGTGGTATTCAGTGAAGTGTTCCTATGCCTAATTTCTTCCTGTTACTCATAATCACCCCCTGCTTAAATACTCTGGGTGCTTATCCTCTTCAACACGATTCTAAATATCTAGATGATCATCCCCCACACTTTATTTTCATTTGGCCAAGCTCCCACTATATAATTATTTTAATCAAGAACACCATCTCCTTTAACCATGATAGCAAATGATGCCATTTCCAGAGTAGGGTGGAAATTAAAATGGTTAGAATCCAATTTGATTTGCTGTGTAATGGTGATTCAAAGGGGCTGGAGGACAGGAGTATATGCTGGGTTTGCCACAGTGAAGTTCAGAGGCTGCGTGCTGCCAGATTGGCACAGTTTCTACCTAGGAAAGCTTTTTATTTCACAATAGAATTGTAGAATTTGTATTATTGAAACATTTATTGAGTGCCCGAGTAGTGTTGAATATTGTATGTTAGCGTGTAGAATAAAAGCTCCTGCCTAAAGACACTCAATAATTGGTTTAAATGGATAACACAGACAATTGTAAAATAAGGTATTGATTTGACATACTGTTCCCCAAACTAGGGTGTGCATAAGAATCACCTATGGAGCTGCTAAAATGTTGATTTCTAGGCCTTATCCCTATAAATTCAGATTTAGTCAACGCAACGGAAGGCCCTGGAATCTGCAATTTAAATAATTGAAAGACACTATGCATAATTCTGTTGCAGCTCGGATATAGATTCCAACCTTGACAGAATATTGGGAGATCTGACATCAACAATATAAGCCATGCTGGTTTAAGTGGGCTGTGAAATGTAGGGGAATGAGGATGGAATTTTCGTAGGTCAGTCTCACCTTCAAGAGGTATTTGGTTTGTTCCTCTTGAAATTCACATTTGTTTGACTGCTGGATACAAATACAAATATGTTCATACAAGGCTTTGCAGAAGTAAATGTGGATGAATTGTTCCACAGTAAACATTAGATGCTCCTTATCGCTGGAGATACGCAAAGCTCCAAATTGCTTGTCCTCTCTCAAAGGCAGACTTGAAATGTGAACACATGGACGTGAGTGCTCTAATCATGTGGTGACATTGGATCTATCTCAGCCATTGTTTCAAGCCTTTGTACTAAATAAATTAAAAGATGAACAGATGCAAAGAGGACAACAGTTTGATTGGTCATACCTAAATGCCCAAATTTCCAGTCCCACCTCATTCTGACTAAATGCAATTGAACATGAATCCTTTAAAACAGAAACATTAAAAAAAAAAAAAGACATAGACAAAGTATTATTTATCAAGCCCCCTACCCCCACCCCATGCCTAAGAAAATGATCTTATTCAGGTTTGGTAATAAGGAAAGATGACTTTTTCTAGTTTTATTTTATAAGCCCACCCTTCCATCTAAAGTTTATTTTTTAAAAAAATTTAAAAAATATTTTATTTATTTGTTTGACACAAAGAGAAAGAGAGATAGAGAGAGAGCTCACACAAGCAGATGGAGCAGCAGGCAGAGAGGCAGGCAGAGGGAGAGGGAGAAGCAGGGTCCCTGGTGGGCAGAGAGCCCAACATGGGACTCCATCCCAGGACTCTGGGATCATGACCTGGGCTGAAGGCAGATGTTTAACTTACTGGGTTACCCAGGTGCCCCCACCCTTCCATCTAGAGAAAAAAAAAAAAAAGGTGTAAAAATCAGTCCAACAAACTCTTCATTTTTCAGTAGAAGTTAACATCAGTGAACTTCCCTGACCTTTGTTTTTCCTTTGTTCTTTTTTTCTTTTTTGGCACTTTCCAACCAAGCCATAATGTGTCAGGGTATAAAAAACTATGGAAGAGAGAAAAGAAAAGAGCCCAAACTGTCCATTTATTGAAACACAAACAAACAAAACCCTAATTATTGCTTGCTGTTGCTGAGACAGTGTTGGTGATTATGCATGCTGAATATAATCCCGTTGGATGTGATGAGTTTTCATATTTTGTTTCCTTTAGGATCAAATATATACATTTGCTAGATTCTGGAAACATTATGGAAGTGGTTTGAGGTCAATGACTTTAAGGAATGGCATGGACTCATTAAAGGGCAAGCCAGTGATTTTATTGAACAAAGTAATTGAGTGCCCCTTAAGAGAAGAGACAGAGTCCTGCCATGGGTAGGAGAATAGGTGGACTCTGATAACCTCCCTGAGTCTCAGTCTTTCCAGCTATCAAATGGGTCTAATAAAACTCCCTTTATAAAATATTAAAAGGACATATCTAAATTACCTCTTATAATTACTAACAAACAATACATGTATAAGACATATTTAATTCCTTACTCTCTCCTATGAGGAGAATGCACCTTAGGGGATGCAAAGGTTTCCAATACTGTGCTTGACACAAATGTTTTATGAATTAATGAAATAAAGATCCTGTCTTGGGAGATTATAATCTATAAGTAAATATGAGGGACAGGCATAAACACTAGCCTGACCAAGTAGTAAGCTTATTATGGAATTGGAAATTGAGGAGATATCATTTGTTCTGATATCTGGTTATTAAAAGATATTTTTAAATGACATTTTGTTTTAATTTCCTTTTTGAATTACAATTTCATAATAGAAATTTAGGAAACTTTTTCCATAAGGTGATTTTCAGTGGCTGCATAATAGTTCCTCATGTGATTGTGTGGCAATTTATTTAATTATTCCTCTATTGAAGGGATTTAGATTATATCCCAGAATTTTAAATTCTGAATAATACCACTATGAACAATTTATTAAGAAATATTTAAAAGGTTTTTAGAAGTAGAGTTGTAAGACTTAAAAAAAAAAGAAAAAAGATGGCCAGTATTCCTCTAGAAAATTTGTCTGATGTTTAAGACAGTGAATGGCTAAGATTTTCATATGAAAAAAAAAAAAAATGAGGTTGGTCTTTGATGCCCTAGTTCCAGTGGTCAGAATTTTAGTGGAGGACTCTTTGTAGTTCTTTGCCTGAAACATGATTTCTTTGGGGCAAGTCCTAGAAAAAGAAGGGGATAGTGAATTCTTAGGTGACTGAGATTTTCCCAGGGATGAATTCAGGATTATGAGTACCCAGCCAATGGGAAAGAGATAGGAGTGAGGCTCTTAGCTCAAAGACAGTTCTGAATTATTTGTGAATCCAATGCTGCCTACATCCCCTGATCCCAAGGTATCTGGGTTCTCATGTTGACCCCACATATACAGACCAGTCCCGAAGGTTGGGCTTCCATCCCTTCATCTGTGAGAAGAGAGTGTAAGCTGCCTGGATGTCTTGTGTTGACTAATTTATTGGTTGTTTTCAGAGTTTGTATCTGAAGCATTTTAACTGCTAAATATTGTCACTAAAGCTGTTGAAAAACCCAGTGGTTTCCTCCTTTGAATATTTTCTGAAAACATATGTTCCCATTTCCCCCATCGAAGCTGAATTCAGTCACATCTGGTTGTTTCTCCCAATCTCTGTTCCATTCTGATGAGTTTTGAGTGTACAACTGATGAAACCAGAAATAACTTAGCAGCTGATGGTATTTCAGGAAACAACTTTATTTTTTTTTTCAATCCCCAATTTTTAAGTGACTCAGAAAATGAAAAATTATTTAATTATTTTTAATTTTCAGGTAACTCTACTACTTTTAGAACTAGTTTTAGTAGAAACCAGATCATGGGACATGGAGAGAGAAAAGGTAGAGCCAGGAATTTCACTGTCCCTGAACAAGCCTTGCTGGGAGCCTTACAGTTACAAAACACAACTATATACAGAAATTAAAATATAAAGTTTAAATCAGTTTGCTGTAGCAAAATGTTCAATGTATGTTTTCCCCAAAAGACAAAATATATAATTTTTGTGCCTATATCGCTTTAGGTATAAAAACAGAATGCTAAATTTCTTTGAAGCCTAATGATAAATTTATAGTTCACTAGATCATATTGAGAATACAGTTTTTGAAACTTTATTATTCTTTTCTTCTTTGATATATTTTAAGGTAGTGAATGTTTTCTTTGCTATCAACCTAAATAATACTAGTTCACAGACTGTGGAACATTTGTCTGTCTAGTTCCCATCTTTTTGTAACATTCATATACCTCCTAGGGTGGGAAGATGGCAAATCCTGTTAAATACATAGAAGAAAAGAATATATTCCAATACTCACCTTTGCTTCTGCCCAGCAACCTCTCCATATCAGGTGGTAGACAGAGGACAGTACTCAAAATTGCCAGACAGATTTTCACTTTGTTTATCTGTAAGAGTCAAAGGAAAGGTGCTGGAAACAGACAAACCAAACAAAAGATAAAGCAGAACTCCCAGAAGATATCGAAAATAGTACCTTTTGAAAACAAACTGGAGGGATGCCTGGGCGGCTCCGCTGATTAAGTGTATGCCTTCACCTCAGTTCATGATCCTGGGGTCCTGGGATAAAGTCCCACGTTGGGCTCCTTGCTCCATGGGGAACCTGCTTCTTCCTCTGCCTCCAGCTCCCTCTGCTTGTGCTCTCTCCCCTTCTGACAAATAAATAAATAAAATCTTAAAAAAAAAAAAAAACTGAAAAACTAAATTTGTTTTGCCCTATTTCCTTTCATGAATGCCACCACCTCCCTTAATACTTAAGGGACATTAGACTTACCTTCAATGTGTTAGGAATTTTAAAATTGAAAACTCTGAAATCAGGGCAAAATCCCAAATGGCACTGATTTCACTTGCTAGGGCTGTTATGTTGAAATACCACAAATTCTGTGCCTTAAAATCAGAAATCTATTTTCTTACCATTCTTAAAACTTGAAGCCCAAGATTAAGGTGTAGGCAGGGTTGGTTTCTTATTCAGAGGCCTCTCCTCTTGACTTGCAGATACCCAAATTCTTGCTATGTCCTCACATGGTCTTTCCACTATCCACATGCTTCCAATTGGGTCTTTTCTGAAAAAGAGACTTTATAAGGGCACTGGCCATATTAAATTAGTGCCTCACACTAACAGCCTCATTTTAACTTAACTACCTCCTTAAAAACCTTCAAGTACTTGCAGTTGGCACTTCAACATATGGATTTGTGTGTGGTTGAGAATAATTCAGCCCATAACAGGTATAAAGAGCTAAAAATAATGTCACATCATTAGTCAGTTACCAATCTTTTCTGAGAGCCTCTTTTCTGAGAGAAATCACCTCAAATCACTCAGATGTTAATGTGTAATGTTTGAACATGTAGTTGAAGGGTCCAACTTTCCCCTTCTTTCCCTTCCCCAGCTGAAGTGCACAGTGTAGATGGTGGCTTCTTTGTCTCCTCTGTTCTTTAAAGCATTTGACCCTGATTCAAAGCAGCATAACATATCCCAGACCCTTGTCAGAGAGTCTGTTCTCAAAGTGTCTTCTATCAATCACTTACGCATATCCCAGTATTGGGAGAGGAGAGGGTCATGGGAAAGCCATATACTCAATCTGCTCCTTAATTTCACTCTTTAGATCAAGCCTGTAATTTGAAGGCTAATCCTTAACTGTAATGCTTTGCTTTATCAACAATAGCCCCTTTGCTTTTTCCCTCTTCCCAAAGGACCTCCAAGAAATTCCTCCAAGCAAAATTCAAAGTGTGTCTTTTGTGGTAGGCATGCTACTGAAGACATTTTTCCAGTAGATTTCTTTGTGACCTCCTATAGAGGAGCTCATATGAAAACTTACTTTCCAAACTCAGTGTTTAAAAAAAAAAAAAGTCCTTTACGTCTCTTGAGAATTGGTAAGCTTTCTTCTTTTTGTAAGAAATGTGTAGCTGATGGTATCTTTCCTGTCTCTTACTGACAAAATAGAATTTTACCAAATAATTTATTTCTAGAATTTCATTTTCTGTTTTTACTAGGACAACCCTAATCTATATTTTATCATGCATGTAGTGGTCTCTTCCTTTCTTATTTTATTTTATTTTTTTTAAAGATTTTATTTATTTATTTGACAGACAGAGACCACAAGTACGCAGAGACGCAGGCAGAGAGAGAGGAGGAAGCAGGCTTCCCGCTGAGCAGAGAGCCCGATGCGGGGCTCGATCCCAGGACCCAAGATCATGACCCGAGCAGAAGGCAGAGGCTTAAGCCACTGAGCCACCCAGGAGCCCCCCTTTCTTATTTTTTTAAGATTTTATTTATTTATTTGACAGAAAGAGACAGTCAGAGAGGGAACACAAGCAAGGAGAGTGGGAGAGGGAGAAGAAGGCTCCCCACTCAGCAGGGAGCCTTATGCAGAGCTGGATCCCAGGACCCAGGGATCATGACCTGAGCCAAAGGCATATGCTTAATGACTGAGTCACCCAGGTGCCCCAGTCATTTTGTTTTTGAAAGCCACTTGAAACCAAAGAATTGAACAGAGACAAAAAAATATTGTTCTTTTTCTCAAAGAACTTAAAATATCTTTAAAATACAGAAAATTTTACAAATATAGTTTTAAAATAAAAGTTCTAAATGACTGTAGCCATCTATAGCGGGAGTTGATAAAAGAAAGCTTCATGGAAGAAGTAACATTTGTGTAAAAGTAAGGCATGATGGGGAGGCACCTGGGTGGCTCAGTTGGTTAAGTGTTTGCCTTTGGCTCAGGATCCTGAGATCAAGACCAGAGTCCAGAGCTGGGCTTCCTGCCCAGTGGGGAGTCTGTTTCTCCCTCTGCCCCTTCCCCAGCTTGAGAACACTCTCTCTTCCTTCATCTCTCTCTCTCAAATAAATAATATCTTAAAAAAATATGGTACGAGGATATTGGCTTAAAAACTTTAAGACAATTATAAGTCTTTTGAATCTTCTGAGTGATCTTTTTTGGAAATCTGGTAACTCCACAAAAAGAGAACTGATTTGTCTTTGTAACCCAATATTTAAACCAAACTGAATGGTAATTCATAATTTAACATGTAAGCTAAGATATTTTCTATTACCCTCTGTTAAATTTCAAATAGAAAGGCATTCTTAGACTGCTGGATAAGCCTTCTTACCTCTTTGGTATACAAGAGGGATTGTTTCAGGCTTCTGGACATAATCAGCAATGTTGTCTAATGAAATCACAGTTTAGAAACTACCAGTCATGACCTACAAGGGCTCACTTGCCAAGTCACCTAGCATCACTTCCTCCCTGCTTTCTTGGTTGAAGCTCACAAGTTTATAGGGATTTAAAGTAAGAGGAGTGTCAGAGAAATTTCAGACCCTCTTTTGAAATCACCTCATGTACACCCATTTCTTACCTGAAAACACTTGTCTTCAAATATTTCTTTATAAAATACTTGTATTGAACATCTAATTTAAGCTAGACAGTGGTAATTGTTCATAAGAAAACTGTTCAAATCCTGATGAATTTTCTGGATTGTTTTTTGTTTAGATATTATTTTTTATCCTTGTTATATTTGCAACAAACAAACACACACTAAGCAGTTTTCCTAACTAGATAAAAAAGGACATTAATTTTAAATGGAATGAATCATAGGTAGTTTGACTATATATGTAAATGTAATTGAAATGAAGTTTCTTTTTATACTTTTAATATCTCCAAAATTGGAGTAAATCTTATAATCAATTTTATATTTTAATTGACCTGGTAGTAGTTTTTCTTTCTTAGTGGTACAAAAAATAATGGCACAACTTACTATCTATGGAACTAACCTTTGGTGAAATATGATAGCTATTATAAACAATTCCAGAATAACCAAAGAAACTTAGCATACCCTCCATTTTGAGAGATTTGAGATATTTTTCTATATAACATGAATAAGTCCTAGATCTTAGATCTTGCTTGAATTGTACCGTCCCAAAAACCTGTTAAACCTCAAAGGTATTTTTCCCCTTGATTAATGTGCTCATTTTTCTAATTTGATTCTAGACTTCTAAGAGTAGCCAACAATGCATTAGCTGTCTCTGTCAACTGAAACGGCCTTTAATTGACTTGTTTCAATTGACTGAGACCCTAGAAGGCAGTCTCTGTTAATGGTATATCCTGATGGAGACAAGGACTAGGTTTGCCAGCACTGGGGCTGAGTGGTAGATGTAGTGTATCATGTTATATTCTCATCACTTATCTTTTCTTCTGATAGCAACTAAATGACTTCTTAGAAAATGAATCCCAGCATTATGTTGTTCGATAAAATATATACCTGTCTCTGAGAACTATAGTTAAAAATTTCTTGATAATGATACTTTCTCAAATCTTAATTATTCATCTTTTCAGAAATTATACTGAAGTTATCATGAAAAGCATTTGTACTGTTACACTCTTTGAATAGGGTGGTGTTTTGTGCTGTACACTAGACTGTGTGTGTGTGCGTGTGTGTGTGTGTACATGGACATATATCTACAACTATATATACTTGTGGTCATTTAATGAATTTTTGAGAGTCTAATATAAACTGAGTGTCTATTGATTACTAATCATCCCTACCCTTAGGTAGATTACTGACCATGTCTGCAACCTCATTTTTTTTGCTGCACCTTTTGTGATGTAGAAACATAGCAATAGTATATTGTAAGTCCTGAGTGATCACTAGCCAATGTTCTAACTTTTTTATCTAGAAAATTAGTTTGTATCAAAATACATAGCTAATCAGTTTTTTCAACTGGTCATTTTGTCTAATTTTTTCAAATATAGAGTACTCTTTTAAATGGCTTATTTCCGCTCAGAAACCAAAATTACCACTTTCATGTATTTTCTGTTTGTAGACTATTTTTCAGAATAATTAAATGACCTTTGTGGTCTATCATGGAACAGAAAAGCCTTGAAGGCAGGAAACTCATAGCCTTGTTTTATTTTTTGTTATGTACCCTGCAAATAACCATAAACAGGAGAATGGTTAATAAATATTATTCAGATTTGGGATGTGAAATAGGAGATACAGGCATGAAATCCTATTTTTATTACTATCCTTATGCTGATGTTCCTCTGGCCACTTCTTTCTGGTCTGCGTAATTGCAGAGCTCTTCATATTTTATTCATTAGAAGAGCTGCTCTGTGTCCATTCTTCTTATGTTGCTGCCTTGCACTGTTTCTAGCACTGCCTGGTGGGCGTGATCTGTGGGCTCCATCAACTTTCTGTCTGTGCCTTGTTCAGGTCTCTAATGAATATTAGACTTACAGCCATCAGCTATGTTTTAAGGACAGAAATGAATGAAGAGGGGATTTTTGTTTGTTCATTAGCAGGAACTATGAAAAGCAAACTCACTTTATCTCCTTCATGCTCTCCTTCAGGAATTTGTTCACCTGTTGTAATTTGAAAGAAAACTTGATTCATGCAGGGATTTGCATAAAGGGTTCCAGCTAGCTCTTCCGTTTTTCTTTCTTTTTTTTCCCCTTTTTTCTGCCTTGTCTTTTTTTTTTTTTCCTTATCATAATCAGGTAATGTCTATTAAACAACAGTGATAGAATATTATAGACAGAATTGTGGGCAATTCTTGTATGTGTGATTGTGTTTATGTATTTAAGAAAGAAGAAGTTAATAATTATCTTTGGTAGTTGCTCAAAAAAGAGATTGGGGGAGAGAAGGAGCAAAAGAAGTAAAAATGACTCTGGAGGGGGGGATATAAGTGAGAGGAGGGAGGGAGAAATGATGAAATGAGAGAGAGAAAGAAAAGAGAGGGAAGGAGGGGGGGAGAGAGAGGTGGAGGGAGAAGGGAGAAGAGAGAAAGAATGAAAAGGAAAAGGAGGATTGGAGAAGAGGAAAGAAGAAATTAAACTGACCACTCAGGCAAGAAAGGGCATGGGTGTGTTTCTCTCTAATGTTCTCTAATGTTCAGTTTACAGTTGAATCTGTAATACTTGATCAAAGGACAGGAAATATTGATTGCCTTACATAAACATCCTCATCCTACATGGTTTTCAACAAAAAGCCCCAGAAAATATGCCATCAGCAAAAGGAATTTACAGTACGGATGGAAACATTCATAGTATAAGCCACAGTGGGGTTAGTTGGTGTCTTCATAAATGATAACAATCACTTAGAGGTGATCTATTAACATGAATGATCACAATGGCATTTTGATTAGCAATGCAATATTTACTCCCTTCCTACTTCAACACACAATTACTGGTTTATCGAGTGCCTTATTTAATACAAGACTAGGAGCTATTTGTGAGGTATGTGAGAATACCTTTGTGTGCATATTTTATATACATTCCTGTAGGACAATGAGTAATAAATAATTTTCAGACTCTGTGAGGAAGCAGTGGAAAATACTGATGGAATAGTTGTGTCCACCAAACAACTCAGGAAAGAATGCAGGGTTGGGAATCTAGGCTTTTTAGACATTTGTGATAAGTAATAGATGAAATGTCTATGAAGAAGGACAAGGAATATTCCTCCTTATCTCCAAGTGTGAGGCCCACAAAAGGGTTGTGCATGGGAGAAATATTGGTAAGAATAGCTAAATGGATGTATGAGTGGATGGGCTAGTGAGCGGACAGATGGAGGAACAGAATGGATAGATGAGAACTTTCATCATCTTCCCGTTGAAGCAAATTAAAAGTGGGCACGGGAGAGCCATTTGACCCAGGAGGGGGAAGGTAGTAAATTTTTGTTCTGTTTGGCTTTGTTTTTTGAGCCAGAGTAGAAGAAAACTAAGAGAAGGTGAATTGGTCCTCCCTAATCTTCCCAAAGTATGGAACAGAGTTTGCTAAATAAAATGACTGAAGTGGAATGGATAACTGTGGCAGACACTTCTCTGGTGAATCTTCTAGGGAATTCAAGGAAGATTAGCATCATCAAATGTATATTAACTGGATTTATATTAAACCAAAACAAAAGAGAAGAAACTAGTTGCTATATATTTCAGTGACCTTTTCTCAGTTAAACTTAATTTTTAGTATGTATTTTATTCATCTCCTTCTATCATTATTTTTTTTTTCTTTAGCTGGAACTGGTAAAACTTCATGCCTGTGTTTTGGTAATGGAATTCAATCTAAAACGGAGGCGCTCACTAGTACTTAGCAATCTATAGTGTCATTCAACAAGAATTCTTCAAAAATAAAAGGAGGGTAATATCTGAACATCTTGAATGAGGTTCAAACCATCTCACCAATGATTTTAAAATTTCTGTGTGCAAAATTTGTTGAGTCTGATAGAAACAGAGAATCTTGGACTCCATTCTCTGAGAAAATACAGAGAACACTTGTTCTTATGAGCACATCAAATCATTCTGATTAAAGTCAGAATAATAGTAGACTTTGAGAAATACTGATCTAAGATTTCTAGAGAGAAAGTCCAGTTGGTTCCTGTTTATATGATTACCCTCTCACTCTTCATGTAGCTGTTGACCAGTGATAGAGGTCCAGGCAAACTGGCTTTCTGAGAAACAATGGTAATTAATATTTATTTTTTCAGATTTTGCTTGTTTCATTGATTGACCATTAGATAAATCAAAGATATACCAATACAGTTAGGAAGACAAGATAGTTTGGAATATCTGAAGAGAATTGAAGATACAAAGTCAATAAAAAGCCCTCCAGTTTCACCAATAAAATATTTACTTGATGTATACTCATAATCTTGACTCAAGATCAATTGTTGTGAAGATCTATAATACCCTTTCATTTCTATCATTATAGGACTGGGTTTCATTTGATATAATAAAAATAGTATTGGAATTTGGAGCCTTAAGATCTAAATTCACATTTTCCCAGCCATGTGATCTTGGGAAAATTACTAATCTTTTATTACCTTCAGTTTATTTGTGAAATGAGAATAAAAATATTCACAGAAATGGGGGGGTGGGCATGGAATGAAATAAGTTATGTAAACCTTGTTTTGAAGACTAATGTGCAGTGATACCATTTGATTTCACTGATTGGAAAGCCAAAATGGCAGATGTATTTGAAACAAGAATGACCTCAGAGTTTTCCCCTAGAACCATGCTTTCCACTAAATACTAGCCGGTTTTATTTTTGTTTGTTTGTTTCTTCCTCTTGACACTCCACATGTTGCTTAACATTCTACTTCAAATTTATTTCATCCCAAGTTGCACTAAAGATTATTTTCACCTTTTTTTCATCCTCATCTACCATGTTGTGAGGTCCCTAATGGCAGGACTCATATCTTTTTTGTGGCTTATATTCCATCCAGTCAAGTATCTTGTCCATTGTAGGTGTCTTATGCCATTTTATTAAGCTCACAAATGAACAGGTGTGCCAACACTGTTGTGTGTGGCTATTTCATTCTATGCCACATTTATAGGAAACTCTTACTCAAAGGCTTCATAGAATTTATCACTGAAATGACAAAAATACTTGATGTCTGCAATGATGGCACAGAATACCAAAGATGAATATACCTATATTGTAACTGTATGAACTTCTATAATAATATATTTTTGCAAAATTATTATTTTTTATTAACATATAATGTATTATTAGCCCCAGAGGTAAATTATTTTTAATGTAATCTGTGCAAAGCATTTCCAGACTGATGTTTATTTTTCTTGCTATTTAATCACTTGTTTATTAAGCAAATATGTATTTGGTTCTTGGCCCCAATCAGGCACATTCTACATTCTGGGGATATAGTCATAGAACGAGAGTTAAAAGCCCTTGCTTTAATTCAAATGGGGGTTGACATATGAAAAACATGTTAAACAAACCAACAAAAGAAACAGAAGTATAGTTTCAGAAAGTGGTAACTACTCCTAAGAAAATAATTGAGTGATTTTGGAGCATGTTAAATAAGGTCAGTAGGGAAGAGGTGGGATTTCATTTCAGAATCCAGTGATACAACACAAAGAACCACTGTAAAAATTCATGAGAAGACTGATTTGGGCATGGAAGAGCAAACATAAGGGCCCATGTGAGGGTCCATGGTAAGGTTGGTGCAGTTGGAACAGGCTGGAGTGCCAAAAAAATCAAGCTGAAAAGTCTGTGGGAACCAGACACATGTTGTCTTGGGGGCCATGGTAAGGAGTTTGGATTTTATTCTTATAGTGGGATAATATGGAAGGATTTTAAGAGGAGAGATCAATCATCTAATATACACTTTAAATATCCTAATTTTCTGTTATTAGAATAAATTTTAGGGAATAGAACAATAGGAGAGGCCTATTGTAAAGGATTTTACCTTTGAGTCTGTTGCAGTTACCTACAATAAGTCTCTGTGGCTTTGGCCAGGAGCTGTCATTTGCTGAGTTACCTTGGATGTATAATGTCTCCTCCAGGTAATGCCTTTGTTTCTTCATCTGTAAAATGGGATAGAATAATTTACCTCATAGAGTTGTTGTAGGGATTGAATAAACTAGGTTATAAAAAGTGCATAAAACTGCCTGAAATATTTTAAATGCTCAATAAAACCTGGATGTTTTAAATTAGGATTGCTAGTATTAAATAGATGCATTAGCTTTAGTCCCCAGATTTTTGCAATTCTTTCTTTCTATGACTGTGTACAGACATTAGGTGTTTTACTTTTCTAACTCTGTTTCTTATCCATTATTATTATTATTATTATTATTATTATTTTTACTATATTAATCAGTATAGGTTAACCTATGCCTTGGTAATAAATACATTACTCCAGGTCTCTGGGGCTTCACACAATGACAGTTTCTTTCTTCTCACATTATGGTTTGATATGGACAGGAAAATCCTCCACTATCCTTCTCACCCAGCATCTGAAATTACTACTTTCAAGTTTATCCTATCAGAGAAATGGTGTGTTAAACCAAAGATCTTATTTTATTAATGGTTCCCACATATTTATCATAGTTGGTCATTTTCCCCTACACGGGTCATATCTACATATGTTTTTGGCACATTAAAAAGTAAAAAGGTCTGTGAGTCTTTGTGAAGGTAAGTGTTCCAAATATGAGCCCTGCAGTGGTGGGTCTTAAAGACCCAGAGCCATGAGCCCAGGTCTGCCCTCAGTTACCTTGTGATTTGGAGCAAGTCATTGAACCTTGCAAATCCTCTTCATTACAGCTCTTAAAATGAAATATACTGCCTAATGCAAAGTATTATTATATTCTCTCATGAAATGTAAAGTCTATATAGAATTATTTAAGTTATTCATTTTGTCTATCTCTTTGCCTAATGAGGAAGAATTCCTGTGACCCATTCTAGAGAGATTTGTCTAGTCTTGCTTTAAATAACCCCATCAAAGTGATTTTTATCATTTGTTTTGAGAGGACAGTATCATTAATCTTTTCTGCCCCTCCCTTTTGTGCTCACTTCAATTAAATAGGCAGGGAGAAGAGACCATTGAACATTATAAAAATGTTAATTCCTAATGTCACTGAGTAGCTCTTAATCACACTATTAGACATATGGTCTGATTTAATGATCCTGACCAGCAAGCGGTAAGACCAAGATTGACTTTGATGAATGTCTACCATTATTTTCTGATATGGATGAGGTTGTTTTTCTTTCTAACTAAATGTTTCCTCAGAAATGATATTCTACTTAAAATATTACATAAAATGCTTTGTTTGATGGTCAGAGTCTTCTTTCCTAAACCAGTGTTTGATGATTTGTATTTTGATCATACAAGGAACCATTTTGGTGCAATCACCTATAATTATTTGCCCTTTCAACTTGGGTAGATTCTTTCTCTCCATCTTATTTTTCAAGCCCACATGCTCAACTACAGTCAGTGAAATAGCTTATCTTTAGTATATGCTGAAGTCTTATTACTTCAGACAGTTGCTTCCTCTATGGATGCTGTAGTGAATTTTGGGTCCCCTTTAGTGTCTCATACCTGCACAGACTCTTCCCAGTGGCACCATCCCCCTCAATGCCAAGCCTCTAATCAAATGTCACGATTTCCATGAAATTAAACCATTTCCATGAAACCTTTCTCAGGACTCCTGAGACAACATTTATAGTTTCTTATTCTGGGCTTCCCTAGCCTTTTATTAACTGCTCTATTTTGGCCCTAATCTCATTCTAACTTTCATTTCTCCCAGCTGTGTATAAGTCCTTCTTCCCCTAAATGTTATGAGCTCCTTTGGGGTAGTGATAGTCTGTTAAAATTATATCACTGGGATACACACCATGATCTTCATATGGTGTAGAATAAAGAAATAATTGAGGGGATTATGTATGTATGTATGTATACACACACATGTCACACTAATATATATGCTATATATATACACACTAATAGACACACACTAATGCATATGGATATATATATACACATTGTATTTACATTATTTTATAAATCATAGATATATGTATGAGATATGTATCTATTTTATATACATATATGTATGCATGTGTATATACATTTATTTATATATATTTAATTTATATATATATAGATATTTTTTTTAAGTCTTATGTTATTCTATTAGTGGAAGCTGTGCCAGGTGACAGTCTAGTGATCAGACAAAAAGACACTCGTATGATTCCTCCAGAGTCTTATGCACAATTTCTAACCAAATGCATGGGTGTGAGGCATTGAGCCTAGGAAGGATGAATAGGGACTATTACCATTGGAGAAAACTGTTATCTGAAATGTAGGACGATCTAAGCACCATATCTGAATGGAACAAAGGTAGGTGGGAGAGTCAAGGTTCCACTTTAAATAATGGTTCCTGAGTTAAGACAGGCTCAGAGTGAACCCAGACTGGGCTCAACTAAGCATATGTGGAAAGGCAAGAAAGGCAACTGCAGAAGAGGACTAGGAATGACTCCCAGAGCAACCACTCAAGTGCCTGCTACAATCGTTTACATATTTGGGTCAGAAGATAGACAATTACTTGGGCCAAAAGAGAATTGATGTTTCTTTTTATTTTCCTCATCCACCTATATTTCTCTTTTTTATGTTTCTAACCGAATTGTAAATCCTTTGAAAGCAGAGCCATTGACATTTCTATTTAGTCCTTTATAAGCCCTACAGAATATGTTTATGTGGTTGTTATCTAATTTGTATTATCAGTTATTGTCACAATAGTGTTATCCAGCCAGGTGCCAAAGCTCACTGGAATACAGCACTCAGTGCTTATTCTCAGCTCACACGTCTGTGCATCAGAAGTGACACCTGTGCTTCATGTGTCTCATCCTGAGGTCCAAGCTGGACAGGCTGTTACTCCCTTGACATGTTCTCATGGTTATGTCAGAGAAGATCCTCAGGGGTAAGTGGAAACATCCATAACTCAAGGTGTAGACTCTGAATGGACACATGGCCATTTCTCTCCACATTCAACGGGCCAATGTAGCAAGAGCAAATCTAACATCAAGGAGACAGAGATGTTTACCATGAAACCACTATAACATACGTTTACTGATCAGTGTGGACATTTTTGAAACTGTAAAAGAAATGAACACTAGAAGTCTTTCTGTTGGCACAATGAGCTTACCAGAATTTATGGCTATGAGCACACTACTTGTAAACTTAGAAATAAAATTAGGAAAAAAAATAAAAACAGTGACAACAGTTCAACATGGTAGCATTGTCTCTGTAATATTTACAGAACTTTCCAGCTTCATGCTGAGTTTGTTTGGAATTGTGTTTGGACTGTTTCTAGTGGTGGCAACCACCAAATTCTCTTGGCTATGGCCAAGTTATCACTGGGAAGCTATTGTGCTTATTGTGTTCTCAGTTACCAAGACTTTAATTTAAGCAATTGCAAGATTAAGGAAGGTTCTCCAACTTGAATTCTGTTCAAAAAGTCAGTGATTAAGCCATAAAAGGGTGCAGGTAACCTGCATTATGATCTGTTTTAAATTTCTGACATTAGGAAAATCATAATGTGAAATTAAACATGTACAGCTTGGTTTTCTGCTTAGGTGTTCTTTAAAACTTATTCTGATTTTTCTCTCCTTGAGCTCTGTCTCTGTGTATATCATACAAAATGTCTCACTGGAGGAAACCTTTACTTATGCACTAATTATCAAAACTCGTAGTTTGACCTTCTATAATGCTTTAAATTCAAATATATTTTTCTGATGCTATTTGTAAAGGAATTAATATGGGCTTAATTTCTGAGGTCAAAAGTGAGGATAAGGATTTTTCTTCATCTGAATCCTCTTATGTCACTGTCTGCCTTTCAATCTGTGTGTGTGTGTGTGTGTGTGTGTCTCTCTCTCTCTCTCTCACACACACACACACACACTACCTCTCCAAACTGAAATTCCCTTTATAAAACATTCTATAATATACAATATGCAGTTCATTTCCACCTTCTTTGGACTCAATTGTGAGAATTATTTTCCAAGTTTATGTTGCAATACCTTCTTGAGGATACTTAGAGTAATAGGAGCTTCGTGTTCATCAATCTCAATGGAATGTAAAGTACACACAGACATTTCTACATGAGCCCAAGGATAGAGACAAGCTTTAGAGTCTTGGACTTCATTCCTTCCCTAATTAAAAAAAGGAAGACAGGGCAGGGATGAAGTCCAAGACTCTAAAGCTTGTCTCTGTCCTTGGGCTCATGTAGAAATCTCTGTGTATACTTTACATCCCATTGAGATTGACGAACATGAAGCTCCTGTGACTCTAAGTATCCTCAAGAAGGTATGGACAAACCTAAGTCTACGTACCCTGCATGGTCCAATATGTCAAGTAAGTTACATGGTGATCTGCACGATGTTCTATTTTAACTTATTTATCAAACTGCCTAGCCAGTTTACAACTTGGGGAACAATCCCAGTTCTAAGAAATGGATGTAAAAAAAAAAAAAAAAGAAAAGGATAAAAGAAAACTGAGAAACTCAGAAAGGTGCAGAGCTTTTGAAAGGCAGTCCAGCTACAGGGCATAAATCGTGCCTCTTAGTATGTGTGCAGTCTTTAGCAAAACCAAGTATACTTGTGTCTGTCTTACAGAAATTCCTGGTGGGGTCATCCTGGGAAGTTCTAGCAAGCAATGCTAACATTAGATTCTGCTGTGGCATTATTAGTGTGTATGAGTGAGTAGTAGTTAGATATATTTAGGAATGTGTTGTCTTTATTTTAGTGATTGTGAGAGATTACCTATGACTTGCAATTTTCTTAGCTATCACTTAAATCTACCCATATGTATTTTGTTGAAAGGCCCAAGTTTTGTGTTTTGTTTTGTTTCTTTTTTTATTTAGTCTTTTTGGGATTTGGGGACCCTAGATTTTTTAACTATGTATTATTTCCCCCACATGTCAGAGCACGGTGGCATAACATAGGGATTAAACCCATGGATTCTTGGGCAAGAATACTTGGATTCAGGTTCTGACTCTGAACTTTCTAATTGTATGGCCCCAAGAGGGTATTTTAAACCTTCTCTGCCTCACTCCCTTCACCTGTGAAGTGAAGGGTAATTAACCCACCTCCTAGGATAGCAGTGATGATGAAATGGGTTGATATGTGTAGAGCACATCAGAATACTGCCTGTAACTTAGCACATGCTCAGTAATGTTTCCTGTTGTCACCTTTATAAGCCTCATGACAAATGATTGATCTTGGTCTGGTGATATTCTATTTGATATTAATAAAAAGCACCTTTTGTGGTTACATACTGCCACACACTGAGGTCATTCACTCTAAGCCATTAACTTTCTTAGGAGGGTTTTTTTGTTCAATATATATTTGATGGGGGCGCCTGGGTGGCTCAGTGAGTTAAGCCTCTGCCTTTGGCTCAGGTCATGATCTCAGGGTCCTGGGATTGAGCCCCGCATTGAGCTCTCTGCTCAGCAGGGAGCCTGCTTCCCCTCTCTCTCTGTCTGTTTCTGCCTGCTTGTGATCTCTCCCTGTCAAATAAATAAATGAAATCTTAAAAAAAAGAGATGAAAAAGTGTTTCAACAAAAAACATTCTGAGAAGATTCTTTTAAAAAAATATATGTATATATATGATGAATTTTCCTAGACTTTGTTGTGTACGTGAGGATACAAAACAATAACAATTCCAAATGCATAGAAGTAATGCAGATGAATGCAATTTCTCAGTGATTTTTTTTTTTCTAAATCTTGCATATGGAGGACCTCACCACCTCTCTGAGGCCTCTGTGTCTACTGTTGAGGTCCTGGTGGTGCCAGACTCCAGGGGGATCCAGTCCTCCCACATTCTTTTTTTTTTTTTAATTGTTTTATGTTAGTCACCATACAGTACATCATTAGTTTTTGATGTAGTGTTTTAAGATTCATTGTTTACATATAGCACCCAGTGCTCCATACAATACATGCCCTCCTTAATACTCATCACTGGGTTCACCCATTCCTCCATTCCCTTCCCCTCTAAAACCCTGTTTGTTTCTCGGAGTCCTCAGTCTCTCATGGTTCATCTCCTCCTCCAATTCCCCGCCCCTTCATTTTTCCCTTCCTTCTCCTAATGTCCTCCATGCTATTCCTTATATTACACACGTAAGTGAAATCACACGATAATTGACTTTTTCTGCTTGAGTTATTTCACTCAGCATAATCTCCTCCAGTCCCATCCATGTTGATGCAAAAGTTGGGTATTCATACTTTCTGATGGCTAAGTAATATTCCATTGTATATATGGGCCAAATCCCATATTCTTCTCTTAGGTTTTCTTGTGGAAGTCTGCTGTAAGAGGGGCAGTGCATTAAAACACTGCTTCTTTGAACAAGAGTCTGGCCTCTAAAATCCTGTAGCTTCAGGCCTCAGAAGCACAAAGCATTGTGCAGACCTTCTTTTCTGGGGTGCATAACCTCTGCCTCAACAGTTTAGAGTTCTGATCCATTAAGTGATATTAAGTGTGTCTTTACCTACAGGATAGCCATTTGCATTCTCCTTCTTCTTCTTCTTCTTCTTCTTCTTCTTCTTCTTCTTCTTCTTATTATTATTATTTTGTCAGAGATAGAGCGAGCACAAACAGGAGGAGTGGCAGGCAGAGAGAGAAAGAGAGAGAAGCAGGCTCCCTGATGATTAAGTAGCCCAATGCAGGACCCTGGAATCATGACTGAAGCTGAAGGCAGACGTTTAACCAACTGAGCCACCCAGGTGTCCCACCATTTGTCTTATTCATACCTGCCCCATAACTTTTGGGTATCATTTCTGTGTTAATGAAAATTTGCCTTGTGAGTCCTGTCTCTGCAGCAAGTCAGAATTCACATGCCCAGTCTCCTTTCCTCTGTTTCTCTAGTCAGACCCCGTATGCAGCTCTTACTGGAGGTGAGCGCTGGGAAGCAGGCTCTGCATGGAGCTTCTGTTCTGAGGTTAGGATCATTGGCCACAGTAACTTCTGTCTTTGGGGGGATGGCGCCTATTGACCCTATTGATCCTTAGAGAGGAGTTGTTGTGGCACTGGCAGCATGACATCTTTGGCTGGATAGGTCTCCAATATTTGACTTTCAAGGCTAGTGAGCCAGGCAGAGTTCCCTTCGCTCTCTGCTCCAGTGAGCAACATGGTGAGCCCATTAGCCAAAAGCCCATTTCTTCCCTGGTCATAGTTCCATGGCAGCCTGATATCTTCTTAATTATACCCTTTGCCTTGGAACTATCAGAGTGAATTCTTAGTTTGTAACCAATAATCTAATTTAATAGATGTTCTATTTTGCCTGTTTCCTGCTCCTTTTTTTTTTTTTAATTGAACAGTCCAGTTAGAGTTTCCTCAAAATTTTAAAAATAATGGTTTGAAAATCAGCTGATAGATTTTAGGAAATCCCTTTATTTTACATTGATCCTACATTTCCTGATCTTAACCCACTGAGCCACCCAAGTACCCCTTTTCCTGATCTTTTACACTGAATGTTTCCTTTGTTTGCTGCATTATCCTCCAGATAGCCCACCATTGAATCACTTGTTCCTACCCTGAAGTTTTGCTCAGAATTTTAATTATTTTTTCATCAATTTCTATCCTGACCATTCTAAAATTTCAGCCCACACTTCCTTGCAGTCTACTTTACCTTGGTCTGCTGTATTGTTTCCATACCTCTTCTTTCTTTCTAAATGCAAAATTGTTATTGGGGTGTCTGGGTGCCTCAGTCAGTTTTGCATCCAACGCTTGATTTTCACTCAGGTTATGATCATAGGGTTGTGAGATCAAACCCTGTATCAGACTCTACTGGGCATGGAGCCTGCTTAAGATTTTCTCCCTCTCTCTCTGCTCCTTTCTATCTCCCTCTCTCTGTCACTCTCTTTCTCTCTCAAATAAATAAATAAATAAATAAATAAAAAGAAATTATTTAATTACAATTATTGTCTGTTTCCTATAATTACGATGCAAGCTTTGGGGACATATTTTCTTTCTTTTTTGGTTTGCTTTGTCTTAAACTGATTTATTCCAGGTACCTAGAATAGTTCCTGGAATATTATAGATCTTCAGTAAATATTTGGTGAATGAATGCATATTGAGATATGTCTATATCTGTATAATTGTGCTTTGTGACTTTACTTTTTTTAAACACCTGGTCAGGAGAAAATAAATCCAATTTCTCCAGTGGTTGAAATGTGAACCTAAGGTGTAGAATCCCTTCCTGACTATATCATTAAAGTCATGAATCAGGGCAAGTCCTATCCTTTTTGATCTTTGGCTTCCTTGTTTGTTATGCTCCAAAGGAAAACAAACATAAAAATGGGACATCTGAGAGGAAAATTTAGCAATTATTCTCCTGCTTTTAAATATCTGTGTGTGTGCATGTATTTTTCTCCTCTTTTTCCTTTCTTTCTTCTTACTCATTGACATGCATTCAGTTAACATAACTTAAAACCTTTATACTAATTTCTAGACATGAAGAGGGGACCCCAAGCCTCAGTTCTGTAAGACAATGATGGATTTGAAACAAAGCAAAGCCTCAAGTTGCTGTGAAACTTCTAGAGGCTTAAGATACCAAATGAGAATTGGTAAAATTCCTAGAAAGCAACACAGACACCAGAAGCTGTATACAAATTGGTTGTTTGGAAATCATACCATTAGTAACGATGCTATTAGTATGATTACAACCTTGGTTTAGCTCATAAGCAAAAATAATTCATAATGGTATTGAACATTATTATTTGATCTGGACTAATGTTATGGGGAAGAATCTTGGGCAGTGTCAGAAAGATGTAGAGTTGGGGAGATTTCTTCTCATGTTTTGGACCCAGAACCAAAATTGGTAAATATATTCACATATAAAATGTTTTACAGATGTGTTCCCTGGACTCAAACACCTGGAAAATCTACCTAAATTTACTCCATTCCCAAAAGTAGTGCCCTATGCCCTAAATAAACCCACCAGCTCTCTAGGCCACTTGAGTGGCTTATCTAAGCTAGAATTTAGAAATAAAACAATTCATTTGAACAATTGTTCCATGATTTACAGCTGTTTGAAACTAGGGAAAATGGATTTAAACCATTGAGAATTAGTATTTAAAAAGAAGGGTCTGGTAAACAAATATTGATAACTGGAATTCTAGCTTAAAAGATAATAAGGGAGCTTGGAACATTTTAGACAGGATCAGGTGTGTTATTTTGGGTTTTGTATGGTCCTTCAAGCTGTCCTCCTCCGAACTCAGCAACTCTAAGATACTTTTGCTTTTCACAGTATCTTCCTGAACTTTTGACCTACTGTTTCTTGGAAGCTCCAGATTGTCATTTCTCTTCCTACTTGCCTCAGTGACTTTCATAAGTATATTAGCACAGAGAGCAATCCAGGGAAAGTTGTTGCTATCTGTGCATACACAAATAATTTGTAAATTATGTGTTTGCAAATCAGGAGTTGTATGCACAATTAAATCTTGACTTGGCAATATTCCAACCTAGTAACATCATCAGACAAGCATTGTTCCATTTAAAAATGGTACATCATTAAAAATGATCCCTAATAAGCATTTTTTTCATTTTTTAGTAATCGCATGTTAAGTGCTTGTTGTATGCCAAAAAGAAACAAAACAGCAATTTCCAAAGGGACCTGGACCTAACTCCATGCAGCCTGATGATGTATAACACCTCCATCTCTCCCTACAACCCGTTGCTTGGATACGCTATCATCTTCTGAGTAATAATTTTAATCTACTGAAATATTCCTAATCATAAAAGAAAACTCCAGCAGATTTTACTAAACTAAGCTTTGAACAAAACAAACAAACAAACAAACAAACCAAAAGGAAGAAAGAAATTGATAAACACAAGACTCCAAAGTAGTTTTCTCTCAACTACAGAAACCAGAAATCAGTTTATATACCAACTCTGTATGGGTTAAATATACCTTCAGAAGGAATTATTTGGCCCTTGCAGTATTGATCATCAACAGGTTTTATTCTTTTTCCTTCAAATCTTTGAATTTGAAATATATAACTTATCTTTAAACAAATTAGAAGCCATGGTAATCCAGGGTTCCAACACTCTTCTTCCACCGTAGTGTCTACTTGTCCTCAGAGACTATCAGAAACTGAGAACTAATGTCAGGTCAGTCTTCGCCCTCATGCTGTTGTTTTTCCTTTAATAGTTTTATAATGAAATTAATTTCTGTATCTGTATCTTAAAAATATTTGGTCTGCAATTTAGCCCAGTTTACTCAACTAGGATAACTGTCTGATTTGAGTTTGTGACCCTGCCTCTGAACATTGTGATTGATCCTTGTCCTACTATGTGAATACTTTTCATGAAAGTGTTTTTATGTCTGTATCTGTTTATATCTATAGATACGGATATCGATATAGATGTCTATGTGGATATATATATATATATATATGTGTGTATAGAGAAAGAGAGAGAGTATTGTATATATGTACAGATACATATAGATCCATATACAGGATGAGAGAGGGAAAGAGAGGAAGGGGGAAAGAAGAAAGAAAGAAAAGAAAGAAGAAAGAAAGAAAAAGAAAGAAAGAAAGAAAGAAAAGAAGAGAGGAAATGAGAAAGGGAGGATATATATGTAATATGTGTAAATATGTATTTATTCTTTTTTGAAATTTAATTTTTTTAAGTGTTCCAAAACTCATTGTTTATGCACCACACCCAGTGCTCCGTGTAATACGTGCCCTCCTTAATACCCACTGCCAGGCTCACACAACCCCACCCCCAAAACCCTTAGTTTGTTTCTCAGAGTCCACAGTCTCTCATGGTTTTTCTCCCCCTCCAATTTCCCCCATCTCACTTCTCCTCTCCATCTCCCGATGTCCTCCATGTTATCCCTTATGCTCCACAAGTAAACAAAACCATATGATAATTGACTCTCTCTGCTTGACTTATTTCACTCAGCATAATCTCCTTCAATCCCATCCATGTTGATGCTAAAGTTGGGTATTCATCCTTTCTGATGGAGGAATAATATGCCATCATATATACGGACCATATAGTCTTTATGCATTCATCAGTTGAAGGGTATCTTGGTTCTTTCCGCAGTTTGGCAACTGTGGCCATTGCTGCTATGAATATTGGGATACATATGATCCTTCTTTTCACTACATCAGTAACTTTGGGGTAAATACCCAGTAGTGCATTTATTCTTGAAGACATTTCCATGTAAGCTTCTGACACCCTCTGCAAACTATCTTGTCTTTCAGATGGAACACCATTTACCTGGTGGATTGGGCGGTCCAATGAAAGGCACCCTTACTGGGGGGGTGCCCCGCCTGGGGTTCAACAGTGTGAATGTGGCCTGGATGAAAGTTGCCTGGACATTCAACACTTCTGCAACTGTGATGCTGACAAGGATGAATGGTAATGGGGATTATGATCTTTCTGCAGTTGTGGGGGAAGCACTTTAATTGATGCACAAAATTTCCCCCAAGTGAAAAAGACATGTTGAGAAATTCAATATAAACTAGGTCTCCCTGTTTGTGATTGTTTTTAACTTTGAGAATTGCCAGGTGAAGTACTTAGGACTATCACTGAGGTTTGTAACATAAAACACATTGTCACATCATCACCTCCTTATAGTCTGAACATTCCATTTTGTACAACAGAATGAAATATAATACTAAGCTTTGTGACTTATCCAATGTTTCTATAATGTGTCGACTATATGTTCTGGGAGAGAGTGTGGGAGATAAGGATGTGCAATTATACAGACCATATCTTCATTCTCCCATTTTCCCAATGATGTTTCAGTCACCAGCCTACCTAATCATGGAATAGAAATATAGCAAAGAAAATGTATATTTATTGAGCATCTACTTAATCACAAAAAAACATTTATTAATTCCTTATAATTTTCCCACCTTTGCATCTTAAGATTGAGAAATACAGTTTATAGAGAAGTTAAATAATTTTCCCAAGGTTGTACACATGTATTAAGTGACAGATCCAGAATTTGAACTCAGTTATGGCAGGGACCAGGTCATTCTTGTTCTCCCATATCATGTTGCTTTTGTAAAATGAGGCTTAGTTTTTGGTTCTCAAATCCATAACATCTACTTTGCATTTGTCCTCCAGGTGAACTGTCTGTTTTTTACTGTATTATGAAAATAGGCACAGAACATTTCCAAACCTGCTTTTGTTTTCACTAAATTTAAGGCATTCTTCAGTTTTTGTTTTGTAATTTTGCTTGCTTCATGAAATTCTGCTCAATTATAATTAAAAAATCCTATGTCAAGTTGCTCTCAACCCACTTGATTTCCTTTTAACTACTTCTTCTTCACTGTTTAAATTGATAACAGCAGGGACTGTTTTGAATGAAGTTTAAGGTAGAGTCAAACTCTCAGTTCAATCTGAAAAGAGCAAACACTTGCCTCCCTTGTGTTCTGCTAAATGCGCCACCTCTTCAGAATGCTGTAGGGCTTCTTGGGCCCTGAGACAAGATACCTGGATGCTTTCTTCTAACCTGAAAATCTTCATATGGGTAAAATCAAACAAAGTTGACTAGACTTAGTTTGGACTTCTCCATTCCTCGGACCCCCACTTTACCCTGCAGTGCCTTCTCTCATAACATCATGGAGGAGTGCAATCAAATATAACTCATATTTTGAATGGAGACCATGTCTTTTTAAATATTATATTCCTCAAAATCTATTCCTTTTACAGTAGAAACTCAGTGGCAGTTAGCTGAATACATGAATTTAGAAAACTTTTAAGGAGGAAGGGTGATCACAAAATGTCTCCTGCAAGCTTGAGAGATGTGTGTGGAGAAGTTAAATGATTTTGGTGCTGGGAAAACATATTCAAAATGATCTGCAACCAGTAGCTTAGATTAACTGATTTTGTGAATTCATTAAATCCCCTTCTCTATGCTTGATAACAGAAATGTATATACGTATAGACCTGAATGGAAACAACTTTATTTCATTATGTATAATCAGGGAAGTTGATATGGGGCAGTAGAATATAAAGGGAAGGGGAAGTGTTTCTCCTAATTATCTTCACTCCCTTTTGGCTGAATTCTTGATTTTTGCTCACTGTTTTATTTCCTGTGGTGTGGCCCTTTCCATACTGAACACTGCCTCAGTGCCTTTCTTTCCTAGGGAACAACCCACCAGAGCTAGCCTTAATTTACTGAGCAATTAGGGGCAGTGAAGGAAAATGACATCACATTACTTAAAAGTGGAAAATAAGCCACCACTCTGATGAGCTTCCACATGGTCTCCTCTGAGACTTCCCACTGGCCATCTCTTTTACTCAGATTCCAGCCTCTTCCTCCATTGAACTACTCACTATCTTACTAAGCTCTGACCCCTTTATATGTTGACTTAACTTCATCATCTAGGCTGTACTCAGAGGAGTGTTTCAAAACGTCCTTTCTGTCAACTCTGGTGCTATCATACCTCTATCAACATAGAGGTCATTGCGTATTTCATAACCCTTTCTAGTTCCTTTACAGTCAGGGGGAAAAGCTCTATTATTTTCTACTTTCTGTGGCAAGTGACCTCTATTAGGGGTAGCAACATTTAATTTTAGATATAAATGTTGTTCAACAATCCACATAACTAGGATCAAGAGAAATGATCTGAACTTCCTTTTGTAAAGATTCCTACTTCACTGTGACTCGAATAACATGTTGAACATCTCAGGGCAAAAGTCAGATGAGGTCAGGAAGTTCCTTGTGTCATTCTTATGAAGGAGCAGAGGCTGAGATTTAACTCTTCTGGTGCACTCATTTGTATCAGGACAGTCACAGGTTGGTATACATGAATCTGAAAAATACTTTGTTATAGGATCAACTGTACTTACCATTCCATCTGATATTTACTCATATATCATCTGCTTACTGCATGCATGGTCTTTGCCAGTCAAGCAGTCTTTGGTGCAGAGATGGTCAAGGGCATTACAATTTCTGCCTTTGAGGAACTCACAGAACAGTGAGAAAGAAAAAAAAAATTAGTTAGCAATAAATGTACTGTGTAATGAATTTGGTAATAAAGATGAGTATAGATATGCCCAGAGCTATGGTGGATATGGACTGGGATATGTGGCAGTTAGGTTTCGAAGGACCAGAAAATGTTAGTGTAGTACAGTTAGGTGGAACCTCCATATGCTCAGACAGGGAAATGTGAAATATAGAAATCGCTACTTCCCCAGAACAATCTGTTATGATTATTGCCCCATCGTCATGTGGGGAATTTACAGGAGAGGAAGACAGGAAAGAAGACCAAATCCAGATCAAGAAGCTCCTTGTATGTGAACTAATAGTGAGATCCCTTTGTCTGTGACAAGACTGTGAACACAGAATATCCTTTCCACCAGGACACCTGGCAGAGTCTTGTGGAAATGCATTCATTACCTATCTATTTAAGTCTATTATTTACTGTAGAAGGGAAAAGTACAGAAGCTTACACAGTTGTGAAATAGTCTTTTTCCTCTTTTATTCTCCCAAGTACACTCTTAGCTTGCACGTGGTCAAATGGGCATTCCACACATTTCAAGTTTGTGTTTCAGTTGAGCATGCCCCTGCTAATATCTCTGCTATTTCTATGTGCTCCTCAGAAAACTCAAATATATTTACCTTGTACAATTCCCTCAAGTCTCTGCTCTTGATAATTTTTTGTTATTATTATGTTATGATAGTCACCATATAGTACATCATTAGTTTCTGATGTAGTGTCCCAAGATTTATTGTTTGTGTATAACACCCAGTGCTCCATACAATACATGCCCTCTTTAATACCCACCACGAGGCTCACCTAACCCCCCCCTCCCCTCCAAAACCCTCAGTTTGTTTCTCAGAGTCCACAGTCTCTCATGGTTTTTCTCCCCCTCTGATTTCCCCTCCTTCATTTCCCCCTTCCTTCTCCTAATGTCCCCCATGCAGTTCCTTATGTTCTACAAATAAGTGAAACCATATGCTCTTGGTAAAATTGATCAGAAAACTGATTTGGGCTAGTAGAGCATCTAGGAGATAGTAGTTTGATATATTACAACTCCTAAGTAGTATTGTCCCTAAAAAATATCACCTATCATATACCAAAGTGTTCTTGGCATTTTATGTACTACACCTCATAGCATCATCCCACCACCCATCTCTTTTCCCCAGAAAAGGAAACTGAGGATCTGGCATGGTAAGTGGCTTAGTTAAGGTCATGTGACTAAGGGGGCAGAGTAGGATTCTGCTGAATCCCAGGATGTTCTTGGTGACTCCATGAAAGGAGCCACGGAGTTGAGATTCTGAGTTATGACAGTGGGTGAGGATGCCAGAGAGACCTCTCCCAGGGCTTCTCCAATCACATCATGGTAGCCCCTGGGTTTCTTTGTGCTGAATCAGGCTGCTCAGGGGAAGCTTAGCCATCCTCTCAGCCTCTGGCAATTGACAATAGTTTATTCTGTTTTAATCAACCTCTGTAACTGAATAAATTTGTGCTATATATTTCAATAAGACCAAGTAAATGAGGAAAATGATTATGGGGTGGGTGAGAGGGAAAGTGAGTCAGCTCAGAAGATGGAGGTGGATGGAGGGGAAAGAAGAACTTGATGAACACAAGAAGTGTGACTTCTTAGAGTAAAGGAAGCATCAGGTAGGCCTTGGAAATCAAGTATACTACTGAGCTGACATCTTCAGAGGGTTCGGATCCAGCCAAATAACTAAACAGTAAGAAAAAGAAAATAAAATGAGAAAACTTGAAATGAGTAACAGTTTTACAGTCAGTGATTGTTTGCAAAGGAACTTGTCTTCAATCTGATGGTTCAATGTAAGAAATCCTGCCAGTTGGGTGTTTTCTGATCCCATTACTTCAGACTGATAGACTTTGGAGAATAGAAAAGGACACTGGGGATAGCTCCAGGCTAGAGACAGACAGTATAGGATGTGGGGTTCTGTAGGGTGGGAAACTGTCATCTATGTAGACAGATCCAAAGGCTGGTTCTGGCAGCAAGTTGGAGGAGGCTGGGAGATCTTTCAAAGTGTGCCTCTTTCTGGTGGCCTGTGGTCCTAATGAGGACTTCTTTCAGCCAGACAACCAATCAGAACAGAGACAAAGCTCTACTGTTTAACAGTGAAACATCTTTTAAAATTTAGTCATAAGGAAGTGAAGATATTTTTGATTTTCAGTAACTTTGTTCTTTGTCGCTTGTTCCTTAATACACCCTTATATAAAGTAATATGGTACAAGATTGGAAGAAAAAATGATGTAAGCTTTAAATTCTGGTCATCTGGTCATCCAAAAAAGGGAAGCTATTATTCTGTTTCTTAAAAAAATGTAGGCTATTTTTAGGGTTTTTTTTTTTTTTTGGATATGGAATCCTGAAACTTCAAACTACTCTTTAGCCATTGATTCTACCTCTCTACCACAGAGAAATTATTTGATAAATGGTGTCACATCCATGAATGAACAATTGAATGACTTCTATTGGACATATTTTTACTTTTCATAGGTCAGGCTATGGTCATTCCAGGATTAACTGATCTTTATTTCATTGTTAGCTCTTATCCATCTTTTATAACCACTCAAGAAACATTTACCCAAAGTTTAGCCTAAACTTCCCACTGCGCATTCATTTTCCTTCTGACTATCAAAGCATAGTTGGAAATGGCCCCTCTGCTCCAAAAGTTATCTTTTTTTTTTTTTTCAAGATTTATTTATTATTTATTTTGAGAGTGAGAGCACAAGCAGGGGGAAGGGCAAAGGGAGAAAATCTCAAGCAGACTCCCCACTGAGCATGCTCCGATGAGATGTAGTGCTTAATTACACAACCCTGAGATCATGACCTGAGCCAAAATCAAGAGTCAGACACTTCACCAACTGAGACACACATATGACCCCTCCCCAAGGCTATCTTTTTATACATTTGCCTTCAACTTTTCTCTTTGGTAAACACATGTCTTATCCCTGACCTTCATGAAGAGCCTTCATGCCATTCACATGAGATTTATTGAGACAGTTGCCCTTAGGAGGAAGATGCTGGATACATCCAAGGGGTTTAGAGTTTGCTCACATAGGCTGTTCTTTGATTTCTTAGATCTTTCTTCAGATTTCGATTCCTGAGGTTCCCAGACTTGCTGCAGTGAGGGTGCTTCATCCTTGTTAGTGTCCTAAGATAGGGCAGGAATCCTCAATCCTGAAACAAAGGAAAGGATCACCTCAGAACATACTAAGGATCTGCATTTTTATTTATTTAGTTAGTTAGTTATTTAGTTAGTGAGTTAGTTAGTTAGTTATAACCTCTGCTGGTTGAATTTTATTATTCATGAATCTGCTTATGAGCAGTTCCAAGGCCTATTAAGTTTTGGAAGTGCTTTTGTTCCTAGCAGGCCTTAATTATGAAAGCTTTATCTAGGTTTTAACCTTTCAGTGAATTTCCACATGCATCTAGCAATATAATCAGGACCTGAACCTTGTGTTAGAGAGAAGTATGCATGCCACATGGCAGGTCCTTCATGTACTAACTGCTGAGAGAATGAATGAGATAATGAATACATGGTGTTTCCTTTCTCCAGATCCTCTCTCCCTGGCCAAATATCTCCATCACTTGCTAGTTATAATCTGCTGTTTCATTTGTTACATTTCCACTTAAAATGTATGTACTGGGCCAACTTGGTTTTGGCTTGTTTACACTAAGTATCCCATGACTAGATACTGGACTGTTTTTAGACAGAATGTTTTGTGGTGTATCATATTGGAGATAATTGAAGGTATTGCATTACAAGCAAAAAAGAAACAATACAAAAGTGGGGAAAAACTTATATCAGAGATTGATTATTCAAAACCAATATATCACATCATTATTTTATAGAATTCTAGATGGAGTAAAATAGTATTTTACCAAAAACAACATTTAGGATTTTTTAAAATTGTTTGTTTGTTTCAATTCAGTGATGAGACCATCCTAACATTAATTGGGAAAATACTCAACATAAGGAATTTAAGACTTGTGGGTTCTAGAAAACAAAACATAGCTATAAAATGCTCATTTTACTACTTCTAAGAAACAAAGATGTAGACAGAGACTTTTATCACATTAGTTCTCTGTCAAGCTTTACAAATATACTATGTCTAAATTGTCTGTGGAATCAAATTACTTGGGTAGTTATAAAATTTTGAATATCAGAAATAGAACTTGAAGTCAATATCAAGATTAAGAGTTTTCTAATGATGAACATGTTTTCATGTGTCTGTTAGCCATCTGTATGTCTTTTTTGGAGAAGTGTTTGTTCATGTCTTCTGCCCATTTCTTGACTGGGTTATTTGTTTTTTTGAGTGTTTGGTAAGTTCTTTATAGATCTTGGATACTAGCCCTTTACCTATAATGTCATTTGCAAATATCATTTCTCATTCTGTGGGTTGCCTCTGAGTTTTATTGACTGTTTCCTTTGCTGTTCAGAAGCTTTTTATCTTGATGAAGTCCCAAAAGTTCATTTTCATTTTTGTTTCCCTTGCCTTTAGAGACTCATATGTGGAACAAAAGGAACAGTGCAGAGGAACACAGGGGAAGGGTGGGGAAAATGAATGGGAAGGAATCAGAGTGGAAGACAAACCATGAGAGACTCTGGACTCTGGGAAACAAACTGAGGGTTACAGAAAGAAGGGGGCTAAGGGGATGTTGTAACCAGGTAATGAGTATTAAGGAGGGCACATATCATGATGAACACTGAGCATTATACATAACTAATGAATTGTTGAACACTATATCAAAACTAATGATGTACTATATGTTAGCTAATTAAACATAATGATAAAAAAAGATTAAGAATTTCCATTTACATAGTACATTTTATATAACATTTTGATTTATACTATTATTGTGTAACAACATATTATAATTATAGTTAAAAATGCAGTGAGTCTTTGGCTTCTATTTTAATTTGCCTACTTATCACTAAGTGTATGGCATTACTCACCTAACAGTAGCTCTTACTCAGATCCAAATTACATGGGCTGCTTACTTCTTTTATCTACTCTGCATGTTTGCTCACAGTTTTCAGTTCTGATTCACCCAATTTAGGTTTCTATATTTAACAAAGCATAAGATGAGTATTTCTCTTGCTTTTTTTAACTTTAAGAGTTTATTTTAATAAAATAAATATATTCTATTATATCCTTACTATAAAAATTTAAATATTTCAGAAATATTTAAGTAAAAAAGTAGAGTCTCCTTCCTAACCACTGGTTGGAATCTTTACTTGTACCCCATATGTAAAATTTGACACCTAGAGATAATAGATGGGCATGTAGGGCATTTCTACATATAAATGTCTTCCTATGCATATGCTACATTTACTAAATGTGAGATAATATTAAACATAATATCCTGCAACTTACTTTTTGCACAAAAATATGTCTTGGAGAGCTTTTATGTGGCCTCATTAAATAAGCATGAAAATAAGTACATACTGTCCATTTTAATGGCTGCAAAGTATCCATAGTATGATTGTATTGCAAATTATTTTACCATTCCTTTATGATAAGCATTTTCCTTGTAAATGATTTTTTCACTATTAGAAAAAAAAATGTATCAATGAACATTTTTGAGTCTTGATTTATACCCTTTCCACTTTGGAAATTATTTCTATTGCATAGAACCCCAGCTTAAAATTATTAAATTATCCATTTTTCTGTTTTGCTAGATGTGGCCAAATTGCTGAAGGGACTTAAGGTATTACATAGACCACAAAGGGATCAGTTCAGAACTGGATGCTCGGACTCTGTGGGGGAAATGATCATCTCTGCCTGAGGAGGAATGTGCAGTACTCACTAGGGTTAAAACAGGGCCACACAGGACGACGTCAGTTATAACCTCTTTCTTCTCAGAACTTGCTGGAACCCTTAGGCAAGTGCAAACAGCTTGGATGGACCCCAGGTATCATTTCTGCCATTACTGGCATGACTTCTGAGGTCTGGGGGATACTCTTGGCTAACTACAGATAGATCCTAGAATTTCTGCACTTCATTTTCAAAGTGTAGATTCTTCTTCATTAAGGATAAGAAGGAGGAAGAGAAGAGTAAGAGGTGAGGGAAGGAGGAAGAGAGGAAATAGTTCTATCGCCTTTGCAAATCTGCCTTATGGATTTTCAGAGAAAATATCATGAACTAATATGCATAATACACTTAGAATGCTCACAATTGTAGCTACTTCTTCTGGCAATAGTCTTATTTTCTGGATGTAAAATGTAATTTATCTCTAAGTAACATTTTATTATGTAATGAGATGATCAAATCCTGGATGTGTCATTACTAACTATACAGTCTACATCATTTAGCCTCTCTGGGCTTCAAGTTCCTATTTTATTTAAAAAAAAAAAAAGAAGAAGAAGAAAGAAAATAAGGAAAAAGAATATCTTTGGAGAGTTGGGAAATACTGGCTGAGTTAGCAGTAATTTGTGTGCTGAGCAGATGTGCCATGAATTTGGTTCTCAAAGATTTGTTAGTCATCATGTTTATTATTTCCCCTATTTTTAAAGAAGCTTAAATAAAAGGTAAGAGACAAAATTGATTTATAGAAGTTAAACAGATCTAAGAAAAAATACATCTATGTCATAAAATAAATAGAATTAAATAGCAGACAGAACAATCAAAGGTATTATTCAGCTGTCAAACTCTAGGTGAAATGAGGAAAGAAAAAGGAAGGTCCCTCTTCCCAAAACAGAGCTACTCTCTGAAAATTCACTCGTGAAACTCGCCATGTAATGGATGGGTCTGCCCACAATAGAAATAAACCAAGAGAGTGCTTGTAAATGTGTAACTGAAGAGTTTGTGGGCTCCCAGAACTCCTGTCAAGGTGACCCACATGTAATCTCAGGGAATGCAGGGCTGGAAAATGATTGCAAATTAGTAAACTGAAACCTAGTCAATTGAATTGTATCTTGCCTGTGTGAATGGAATGGGGATGGTCAGTCCAAGACTTGCAAAGGCAGCTCAAGGACTCAGGGGCACAGCTGTTATTCAAGCACTACCTGGAGAAGATGTAGACTGCCTGTGGGAAGGAGCAGCAACCCTATGCAAGAGAGCCACTCTCTGTAGGAGTGAGACCAGGAGACCAGAGGAGCACCATGGTTAAAGCAAAGGCATGCTGTTCAAATCCTGACCCTTCCACTTGTAAATGATGCACGCTGGGAAGGTTAGTCACTTCTATAAAATTCCATTTCCTCTCCTGCATAAGACAGGTGCTGATAACAATATTGTCACAGGGATGTTCTGGGGATTAAATGAGATCATGTGTAAAAAACTATTTTTATGCTCACATGGCCATGGAAAGGCAAGAGGCAGCTCCCACGCTCACATTCAGTGATAGGAGGCATTCAGTGATAGGAGGAATTCAGCTGAGCTGCAGAGCCAGAAGTAGCTTCTAAGAATAGCAGCCCTAAACTCAAGGAATACCTGTAACCCCTGCATCATTTTTCTTTCTTTCTCTCTCTCTCTCTCTCTTTTTTTTTTTTTAGAAAGAATTGTCTGTAAAAGACAACTGTGGTTTTAATAAGCATTTTACTGTCCAGTCTACTATGTTAAACATGGAATTTGGACGACACCTGGAACAGACAGAGACCTCTTATCATAACAAGGCTTTAAACAGTAGAGTATGAATCATGGTCACATTTAAACAATAGAGTATGAAACTGAGAGTCTAATGGTGGAGAAGCAGACTAGGAAGACATTAGTGAGATTGGCAGGAGAAAGCCAGTGTAGGTAGCCATCTCCAAGGACCAGGCAGCTGGACCTGAACCTCCAAGACCTGGAGCTCCCTCAAAATAGAAGTGAGGCCAGGAGGGTGAGGATAAGGATGGAATGGCATATAGCAGGTGAGCTTGGTGGATGTGGTGGATCACGAATGAGGGAGGAGCAAGGAAAAGAGGAAGGGAAGACGTGTGTATATATGGTCTCAGCCCCTGAGAGCAGGGGGCCTCATCCTTCACAAAACTGAGTAACACATGCAAGCAGGGGAGCAGATCCCTGGAGCAGCAACAAGTGGAAGGGGTTGGGGCATTATTCCTTAGAGGTGACTGTTGATGTCCAAGGGAGGGGGTCAGTCAGTAACGGTATTCATTGTGTGTGTAACAGGGAGGAAGGCAACACTGTGAAAAGATACCACAGAGTGGAATGAGTTAGGTGCTGACCTATTCCACGGAAATTAGCAATTCAGTGAGAGGAGTTGCCTTGGCATGAAAGGAGAGAAGACTGATTGTGGGAGCTGAGGAGGCAAGGGAGAGGAGGAGTGGAAGGTAAGAGGGAGAGTGCAGACAGTTCTGATAAGAACTTTTCTGGCCCTATTGGATGCTACTTTCATTCATATCCAGAGCAGGTTAATCAAATCATGCCTCCAAAAATCTTCATCTGTGGTAGCATTTTTTAAATTAACTTTATACTCATAAAATCTTGAGGGTCATGGTAATTTCTTAATAATAAAGTAACATTAGGTGGCCTTTGGCTGTATTCACATACCAAGGCCTGATTTTGTTTTCCTCACACCTATTTGAGAAGAGCACTATCGTTTCAAGTTTCTAGAATATTTACAGAAGAACTATAGTTTCCAAATATTTAAATATTTGCAAAATCTCATTTTACCCTTCACATTTTTTATGCTGGGAATGGAAAACAAGAATCCAGACATGGTCTGATCAGTATAGGGCAGAGAGGAATGGATATGACCTCCTGATGTGCACTTGTCTATGTGACCGCAGTCGATGCTTGCATTTGCTTTTTTTGGCAATTAAGTGACAACCAACCTTTAAGCTAATCCTCTAGGTCCTTTTCATCAGGAAGTCTTAAGAAGGAAGACACAGAGGAAATAATTGCTTTAACCAAGGTTAGGGTAGAATTACTGGCAAGCATCAATACTGTACCTCAGACTTGCAGACTTGCTTATGGACACCTTGCAGCCACAGAAAGTGGAGGACATCGTGTCACCCACTCAAGGGAAGGCTGTGCAGAAAGTCCTGAGACTCACCCATTCAGATTCACATAGGCGCTTCAAAGGGTGCTAGAATCTTCAGTTTTTGCATAATTTTCTAGGTATTCCTACCTTATGCATAATGTATTTTTGTTTTGTTTTGTTTCATTTTATTTTGTTTTTTACTTTCAAGTGACTAAAAGAAAGAAACATAGAATAAGGAAAAAAAAATCTCTCTTAATAGTCTCAGTGACCCAAATGATTCTGCTAAAAGAATCTTATAGAGCCACAGTTAACCAAATTTGATTGATTCATGAAAACAAAAATGTTAGCATATGACCTTTCACCACATTTTACCCAAATGATTCACTAAAGAAATCAGCGGCCCCTGTTTTGTCCTGAAATCCTGAACCTGGTAAAATCCCAAGAGGCACATAAAGGAAGAGGAGACCACATTGCTTCTGACGGGTTTTTCCATTAGCTCATGTGGGTTTCCTGAGGACTACACATGTCTGTGACTTGTACCTTTGGAGCCTCCATAAGCTGGAGTCTCTGACTGGCATCTGTGACTGGCCTCTGCTCATTCCTGCCAACAGTGAGGCTCTCTTTCTAACTTTTCCTTTAAAAGTTATTTGTATTTCACATTTTTATTTCAAACTTAACAGGGAATGTCATAACTATCGAATACCTATTTTGTGTTAGTGTGTTAATAGTTTTATATACATTATCTCCTTTGATTTATACAAAATCAAATTGATATTATTAACCCCATTTTAGAGATAGGGAAACTGAAGCCTAGAATAACCTCACTAACATTTTATAAACTAGTATATTGGGTTACATGGATTCAACCCATAATAGTCTGGTCCGAAAGGCAATGCTTTTTCACTACAACATAACCCTTTCTGCACTTATAAACTATGTGAGTACCCTGTACTCTTAGGGAGAATTTTGTGTATTATTCCGAAGGAAGACAAAGTCTATAAAGTGTTTGCCCTTAAGAAGGCAAGTTCAAACAAACGAGAAAGGAAAACAAGTTAATGTGCACAAAGAAATGTACAACTGTAGACTCCCTGCTTATTAGTAGGTACTACCTTAATTTCTATCACTGTGTATTATCCTGTACACTAAAATCCACCACCAACAACCACAGCTCTTGGATATTCTACTCATTGAATGTTTGAAATGTTTGAATCATACCTGTCACAAACTGAATTAAATCCAGTTTTATTCTCACTGTGACCTTAAGAGAATGACTAAATGCCTAGGTTGTCCATAAGGAGAACACAGTCCCCACATTCTTTTGGGCAGTACAGTATTGGCTCTCATTATACTCTTTTTTGTTTCTTCAGAATTTTAAATCCATTGTCAAAATTTAAAATTTGAGTTTTACATTAATATGCCAGGCTGACCCACTTGTTTGATGTCAATTAAAAGCATAATTACTTGTTACTAATGGGTATCAGTTTCCTTTAGTCCAAACGAGTTTTTTCTACTAGTTTTCTAACCTCTCTCTTTCTCTTCCTATCTTTCTCTCTCTGACAATGAAGGTATATGTCAGGTTTCATTTATTATCCAAACCAAAGCTGGCTTCACTTGTTTTTGTTACTCCTCTGGCCCCTGGAGGACTTTGACTTTGTATCTATTAAAAAAAAAAAAAAAAAGAGTATTTTTGGTATTGTACCTTGCATTATCAAACTAAATATGAAATTTTTTTCTCTGTTCCTTGGAAGAAATTTTTATTCTTAGAATGCTATTTATATATTCCAGCTCTTTGACAAAGGACATCAAATTGATGCAGACAGGGTGCCAGAGTGGGGAAGGGAGACAGTAGTTAGCATTGATGGACAGACTTCAGAATCAACCATTTTCACCTTGAAAATAAAAATGGAGAGAAACAAAATCCTAGAGCAATATACTTTCTTAGAATTACATATAGGTTTGTCTTTATTCAACTTTGACTACTTAGAATTTGCTTTGAATTCTGTGCTTGAAAAGATATTGAAATATGAAGACTCAAATTTTACCTTTTGTCTTTGTAACATTCATAGATGTTCTTTCAAACAGAAACAGCAGCCTTATTCCTAATCCTTTGAATTGCCTCTAAATACAGGTATTCAAATAATAAAAAATGGATAATGCATTTATTTACCTTTTTGGTTACTTGACCTGAAGGGTATGTGTGCAGGTAATTATTTCATTTATTTACAACCAAGATGAATTGATATTTTTTTCTCCAAATTTCATGAGTTGGATGCCAAACATGAACATTTAATTTTCTACAGTGTTCTATGTAGTATGAGAACTCCCATATAGAATTATAGCTGGTTAAATAAAAAGATGGGTTGACTTGCCTAAGGCTACAGAGGTTTCAGGGACAAAGATAAGAACCGAAAGGAGTGTTGCCACTACCATTTTTGAGAATTTATCATAGATTAGGCACCGTGCTAAGTGATTATATGAACTCATTTAATTCTCTCAATAACTCTGTGGTATAGACTTTATCTCCATTTTAAAATTGAGGATGCTGGGGAAATCTCAGAAATAAAATTATATGCCCAAACTTACACAGCTAGGAACTGGGACTTGGGATTCCAGAACAAATCTGTGTGCTTCTGAAGCTATGCCCTTAGCACATCACATCACACTACTCCTGCCATGCGTCCTCAGTTCAGAATATTCAGGGATATTATTTTATCTCTAAACCAGAGCTGTAAATGATATGTAAATGATAAGGAAATGTAACATTGATTTTGAGTGTGTGTTCAGTGTTTTGCCGTTTTCTTTGTGACTACAGAGAGAAAGGCAATATGAATCTGCTATTTTGTGTTCTTGTTATCAAATTGCTACATCATATATTTTGCCCTGAATATTGGTGTGTGGTGCTCTGTCCCCCAATTCCCATGCACTGGCAAAAGGTTCCATGCTGTCCTTAACTAAGGCTGAAGTGGGTGGGGACTCTAGCCCACTCTGCAATTTTCAGACTACCTCATAAGACTCAGTTCAGCTCGTCGTTTAAAGTTGGTAGCACACTGGAAGGATGGACCATGGAAATGAAAATGTTCCATCATCTTTTATAGCAGGCCACCTGATGTTTGGATGAGTTAAATGGAGCAAGATAACAATGGAAAGTTCACCTGGCACACTTAAAAAAGGCTTTTGAGGAATTTTGGTTACTATTTCATGACTTGCTGTAATATAACACTTTTTGTATTCCCACCACCCACACCTCCCCCCGCCTTCAATCGGAAACGTCAGTGTTTTATTAGTCACGAGTTTCAGATTATCATGTGGGAATGAAATGTTAGCACATAATATACAGGCATCTTCAAAGCATATAAACATGTATTTTTGTTAAATGTAGACAAGACTATTTATGGCAAGATTATTATATTTAGACACAAGGTAGATCGTATGTGATCAAGGCCCTGCCTTTTGTGTCCTCTGAACTTAGATAGGTTGTCTGATATATATCTTAGACTCAGTTTCCTCATCTGTGAATGAAAATAATAGGTACCCACTTCACAAGTGTGTTGTGTGGGGAAAATGTACTTATCCCCTAATATATTTCTGGCTCAGAATAGTTTTTTATTCAATGCAGGTTTCTTCTCTGCAGTTTTCTTCTCCCAGATATTATGGTATGTTCTTACCATGAATCCAAAAACACAGCTTTAAAAAAGGGGAAAACAATACTGTCACCCTATTTATTTTTAAGTTTTTTTTTTTCCCCAAAGGGTAGCTAGTTATCTGCTTGCATAATTAACAAAGACAAAGATGTTAACTCCCAAGGTCTTTAAAACATAGAGCAAAATGAAAAGCAGCAAAACAGGTCACTCTGAAGACTTGTTTTCACCTGGAGTTAAAAGGTGATAAGAAGCATCCCAAGCTGATTAAAACCTATAGGCAGGTAGGTGGCTGGAGCAAGTCCTGGGAGTGATTTCAAATGGGATTTGTGGTGCCCATTTCAAGTTAGTTACTGAGATAGCCAATCTCTGTGGAAAGAGAGTTGATGTTTAATGTTACATCAACAAGGCATTGGGCAGGTGGGGTGCTGTCAGCTACAACAAGAAACAGCAAGCTCTGTAAATTACCTGTGTTTCTGGAAAGACTTAGAGAAAATGTAACTTCCCTGGTTTTTGGAAGCTGGCCAAAGGTTGTGTAATTGGCCTTCTAGTCTTTTGTATATGCTTATGAGACGAAAAGCCTTCTGGTTCCCCCTCCCTGGCCTCACCCTGCTACTGCAACCACCCAGATCACCTTTGAAAAAAAGGAGTCTTGGTAAAAGAGTCCCTACATTATCCACATTTTCTCCTCTTTTTTCTTAAATTTATGTTTTTCAGGACAAATGATACTGGGTTTCTTTCCTTCAAAGACCACTTGCCTGTCACTCAGATAGTTATCACTGATACCAACAGATCAAACTCAGAAGCTGCTTGGAGAATTGGTCCCTTGCGTTGCTATGGAGACCGTGAGTACTAAATTGAAAAAAAAAAAAAAAAGCTTTCTCGCTTTCTCTCTTCATTACATAAGCACAAGATGTTTTTATTCCCTTATCCCTTTTTCCTGCAGTGTCCCTCAGTCTTGAAAAATTTTCACATGTCCAATGCTTTTCTACATCTCATTCTAAAACAATGAACCCTGCTTAAGGATATTTCCATTCGCAGGGCACTTCTGGAATGCGGTATCATTTTATACAGAAGCGTCTTACCTCCACTTTCCTACCTTCCACGCGGAGTTCAGTGCTGATATTTCCTTCTTTTTTAAAACCACGGCTTTATCGGGAGTTTTCCTAGAAAACCTTGGCATTAAAGACTTCATCCGACTTGAAATAAGCTGTAAGTGCCCTCATTTATGAATTTAACATAATGTCAACAGAAGTCCAAGTCCTATCTTTGCCAACAATGGCTAGTACATGTTGATACTATCAAATTAATGCCTCTGGTAATCTGTAAAAATAGTCATGCTAATTTCTAGTTCCTTCTAATTGTTTTTGTTTGTTTTATTATTGCCTATCAGAATGTAATCGTTCTCTCTTCAAAATAGTGTATTCCTCAAATCCCCATAGTACTTATTACAGTGTCCCTTATCTGTCCATGGGTACTGCTTACCTTTTACGTTAAGCTTCCATACCCCAGAACTTTTTCACTACAATTTTCATGGAAAGTTTAATGTATTATTATCATGCATTCTATTCATAATTAGGGTCTATTTTTTGTTGTTGTTGTACTTTTGCTCTGAAAGTAATTTCTGATTTATTTTTCACCATTAGGACTGTGTGACTACCCAATCAGAATTCCTACTCTTTTTCAACTACTTCCCCATAAGCAGTGGTGTAGCTACACCAGAATATGGATCATTGTCTAACATCCCATTTCCTACACACAAGTTGTATCAGTAACAATCATAAAGTTAAAAGAAGAATAATAGAAATGTAGATGGCAAAATGTCCTGATATTGAACACTTATATGTGATCAGGCCAATTAAAAAAAAAATCCATGCAAAAAAGAAAAGACATAAATGGTTTCTAGTTAACATTAGTCCTTTTTTTTTTTTCTTTTTAGTAAAAAGGACAAAAACATACCTGTAGATTGGTTTGTTCCAGTAATAGTCATATTAAAGTTTCTGTTCCTCCAACTTTACTTCTACAAATTTGTGCATGGCTTTATCAAAATTAATAGTCTTCACATGTGTATGTTCAAAACAGAATATAATCAGAATATAATCAGATATCTTATATCAATCAAAGGATACTTTTACTATTTTTAAATTTAAAAAATTTTTTTTTCACATTAAGCAACAGACATGTAAATTTTAGGAAATGTTCTAAACATAAAGATAAGTTTGATTGATATTCATAAAAATACTTTGTTTTATAATAAATTTCAGGAATTACGATTTTTCCATGTGTTTTCTTCACGATTAGTTCTAGCAACTTTTAAATATCTCTGCAATCAATAAGAAAATCACTAAAATATTTTCACTAGAAATTTTATCATAGATCACTATTCTATTTGGTAAGATATTATGGAGTTCCTAAATGTTTGCAGTTGTGTGAGCTCTCTTTGGGTGCAATCTGTGTTCATAAACCCTGTATTAATGTGTATTCATGTGTTTCAACAGTAGGTCTGAGTTAAACAAGGGTAGCATAGTAATTATACAAATGAGAAATCAGAAGTTGTATTCTGACCCTTAGAACTAAGCCTGTGTATTTGAGTCTGCATGTTCAGAAGCCAAAGGTATAACTGGAGTTGTCTGAATTAACTTTCCTCTTGAATATAATATTTATTAAGTGACAAGTAATAAAACATGCTATTTGAGGCTTATATATACGTTATTAAAAATTCATACTGACATCAGCATTTCTTAGAACTTAGACCAACAAAAGGCTTTTTTTGGTAGAAGAATGTTTTTCACTGATCCTATTTAGAATTGCTGGTGCGTGGCAATAATAAAAGCATTTACTTTTAGTTGCTTTTGTTGGTTTTCCAATTTTTGCACCTACTGCCCCCTCCCCCCATATTTCTTCTACAAAGATGGACTACTCCCACCATCTTGCCCTTTTTATGCCTTGATCATGATGACTTGTGCTTGTCATTAGATTTCTCATTTATCTGTGTCTACACAGATGTTTTCTATAGTTTGATGGAGGCAGTTGACCAATACTATGATACTGATGTGACTGCATGAAATACCCTTTAAAAATTATTTATTTATTTGACAGTGAGAGAGATAGTGAGAGAGGAAACACAAGCAGGGGAAGTGGGAGAGGGAGAAGTAGGCCTCCCGCTGAACAGGGAGCTGATGTGGGCCTGGATCCCAGGACCCTGGGATCATGACCTGAGCTGAAGGCAGATGCTTAAGGACTGAGCCCCCCAGGAACCCCCTGCATGAAATACCCTTAAAAGCATAAGTAATGTTCCGGCAAGAGGAGCTTACAAATTTGAGAGCTCCAGAGAAAGAAACAAAAGCACTAACTGGAGGAGATAATGGAGTTATTTGCACCAGCTCCCTGTAAATCACCAAGCAGTTAAATGTTTGTTTTGCAGTTACAGAAGAATACATACAAGGAAAGAGATCTCTTTAATTGGTAGCTTTAACCTCCTTTTACTCTGAAGATTTAGACTATAAATGGGAGGAAGCTCTTGTGGCTTTAGTGTGAAATAAGATCTCTCCTATCTAACTTAGCCAGGCTCTGAAAATGTGGGGTTGAGTGCCAACCATTGCATAATATGGATATAATAACCTCAATGTAAATTTAATAAAAATCAGGCCCTAAGGCCTTTTGATTCATTAAAGCAGCAGCAAATGTCATGGCATATTATCACAAGATAATGAGCAATGATTTAGTGTTAATTACATTTCAATGTCCAATTTGTTTGTACTTTCTGGTACTGTATTTTGTCCTTCGGGTTATACAAAAATGTTTTAAATTCAGGTGGTATTTAATTTGAAGAAAATTTAAAAATCCATTGATGTAATTGATTGCCATACAGTTTTTTCACCAGGTTGAAGAACATATACTTTTTTGAAACAAGAAGATTTTATATAAAAAATTTAAAATGCAGGACTTCATATTTTTCAAAATATTACATTTTATTATTATTATTATTATTTAAAAGGAAAAAAATAAATTGGAAGAGATCTTGTATTTCTTATTAACAGCTATACTCATCCTTTACCTTTTCTGTAGATAAAATTTTTTCCCTAAGGGGTTCATAACAAGATACTTCTACAGATCAGCTACTTATAAAAGAAGTGGCCTTTAAACACATGAAGTGGCTCAGAATAGATTTCTTTTCCTTCCCTAAGGAGTATTCCTCTATAACTATCTGAACAGAAGCCTCCAAAGTTGATATATCCATATTGTTCAACAGGGAACAAGACGTCTCCATGAAATTTTCAATCCATTTCCTTCTGGGTCACTTCCAGCTAAGATGTGTGAATTATGTAGCCTTGAAATTAGTCCATATTCTATGAGAAACAAGACATTACACAGTATCATGTCTTAGTGGATCTGTTTCAAATGAGACTGAGTGAAAAAAATGAGCTAATTCGACTATTATCTCACAATGGTTGTGGGATGGAAATATAGTTTAGAGTGGGTGAAGAGGATAAGTGGGGAATTGTTGAGAGTCAGTGTGGTATAGTGGAAAGAGCCTATTGCTTAGAACCCCAGGTGATTCAAATTTCCATCCTTCTAAGTTTAATTGTGAACATGTTCTTTACCCCTTTAGTGCTTACTTATGCAAAATGGGACTTATGACAGCCATATGCCAATCTGATGTATTTGGCTACAATTAAGAGAAAACTTGATCTAAACTAGTAGATACAAGGATGGGGATTCACTGGTACTGAGACATGTGACTAGGTCCAGAACTGGTGAGACATTTTATTTCTGATTGGATTCATCAGTTTCATAATGTTATCTGGATTCAATTTATTTCTCTCCCTGCACTGACTTCTGAATATCTTTTTCAGTCTAAAGCTAGCTGTCCTTCAAGGGAGAGCTACATTTCAGCTAATGGGTGAAACTCCTGGTGTGCAACACCTAAACACCTCTGGCCAAGGCTTCTGGCCATGGAAGTAAAGATTGCAGAGTGGTTTTGCCAGGACCCACCTTTACATGTGGTGGGGGAGGGAGGGAGGAAAAACAATGTGCCTCTTAACTTTTTAGTTCTTGGTTGAGACCCCTGTAATAAAGGAGTAACAAGAGAAAAACAAACAGAAGTTTACCAATCTACACACATTGTGTGCACATGAGATGGACAGAGAAAAATGAGTAATTCAAAGAGGTGGCTTAGAATTATAGATTATCATGTAGTGTGTTCAACAGAGAATAATAAAATTATGGAGAAATAATGGACAATGGAAAGCAATATTAGGTTTCCAAAAGTTGTGATAAAGGCTAGTTAGTAAAGTTTGTTACACAGATCTCTCTGGTGTCATCTCTAGACTGATAGGATCTAAAGTTGTCTCCAGGCATGCCTGGGTGACTCAGTCAGTTAAACATCTGCCTTTGGCTCAGGTCATGATCCCAGAGTCCTGGGACCAAGCCTCACATCAGGCTCCTTCCTCAGCGGGGAGCCTGTTTCTCCCTCTCCTTCTGCCACTTACCCTATTTATACATTTACTATATATTTTGTTTTCAAACAAAATTGTTCTTGATGTACACAAGATACTGCACTATGATTTTCATTGTTCAACTCCAACCCAATTTACAGATGAGGAGGGTGACCCTAGAGAGACTTAGTAAAACACCCAGAGTTACACAGCTTACACAGTTGGTTTAAGAGTCAGAATCAATGATCAACCTACCTCTTTCTTCCTTAGTGCAACTTCCTATTCTGTTTTGCAAAACTGCCTCAAAACCCAAGAATGCTAGGATTCAGAGAAAATAGAATTATTTTTTTCTGTGATTTGACACATAAGACATTCAGGAAGTCTTCACAATTTTAGCAATTTGTATATCCTTTTTTCTTGAGTTGTCTTATCTACAAAAATGTTTAATAATATGTCATATAGTTCATATTTCCCACTTTATAGAGGCATGCATGGAAGGTCAGAGAGGTTAAGTGACTTCTTCTTTGTCCATAAATGGTCCTGGGATCTGTTGCATGTCCAAGGTGGTATTGGATATGAAGTTCTAGGAAGGGAGAACATTATATAGGAGCCTCTACTCAGAAAGATTCTCATCTTCTAGAAGTACTCGGGAGACATTCTCTTGAACTTACAGCACTTTCCTCCACTTAGCATGTTCTTTCTTTGTCAGTCTTGAAAGTACATTGTGAGGTCATTGGGTTTCATTCATCTGTGCATTCTCAGGGCCTAACACAAGACCTGGATTGGTAAAAATCCACTGAAGGGCTAACAGACTCTATAGCTTCGTCTTAAACCACAAAGGAGTAAATTAAAGGAAGATATTTGTCAGACAGGTGGGAGAAAGGCCAGGGGGTAAATTCATGCTGGAGCTAAGGGCTGACACAAGGCTTCTGGTTTTCTCCTCCACGGCCATTGGATGATGACCATCCCATCAGCAAAGGAGAGCAGGCTTATGTTTGACTCAGATCCCCATCCTCAGAGTCACTAGGCAATGTTGGAAATATCACTTGTTTACTTACATTGTTATTGTTTAGTTGTTTTCAGGCACCTCTATTACATATTTTAGCTTTGAACCCCTCCCCCAGGGGCACTGCCTAAGTTTGGGGGAAGAAGATTTTTTTTCATAAGGAGAGTGGGTTCAAAAATGAGCTCCGGAGACATATCACCTGGATTTAAATCTTGACTCTGCCCCATCTGGGCTGGAGCCACTTGTGAGCTCAGTTCCTGAAGCTGCTATATGTTACCTGTTTCATAAGAGTATAGTGTGGCTTAAAATATTAAGGATTTCATTAATGAAAAATGTATAGCAGAGTGTTTGGCTTGTGGTAAGCACTCAATAAACATTAGCTCTGATTACTGCATTTTACTGATTGTCCCCCAGTTCTAGGGGGAATAAGCTGAATAAATTAGGTCTTTAATAGTGACCTAAATAAAATTAAATAACAATAATTAAAATATTTGTCAAGGAAGTTAATGCCTTGGTATAAAACTAAGAAAAAATCTAAAAGAAATTACAAACTTGTATTTAGTGTGTGTGGTGTAACGTTTTAATGAACAATCCTTTAGTTGGATGAGAGCTTCCTATATACAAGCCCTGGTGTTAGATGTCCGAAAGTTGAGGTGTTTACCTAGAGTTTGCAGACTAGTTGGGGAGACAGACCCTAGAAAGATCATTATACAACAGATGGATAAATGTTGGAGCAGGGATAAGCCTGGACAGGAACCCTACCAAGGATGGGGGCAGGCAGGGGTGGTGGGCAGATGCAGCAGTAGAGCAAAGAAAGCTCCATAAAGAGGTGCTGTCCATGTAGAACTTAATATCCACAAGACCAGCTTTGCAGAAAGGCTTTTAACAAAATCTTTAACGTTTTTCCTCTCCAATTCTCACCAATCTTTACCTTGGTTCTGCAGAGAGAAATAAATTGAGGTCCCAGTTATCTTGCAGTTAGTGTTTATTCGATCTCAAATGTGCAGGGCTGCAAGGTGGCATCTGTGGCCTGAATAAGAAACAGGAAATGGCTTGAAGAGCCAACTTCATTCTTATTTAATGTTTTAATTGTTGAACCCAATTTGTTCACCTCAGTTCTGTCTCCTTTAATGCATGGGTTTCTGAGCCAAAGCCATGGGACTGAGTCGGTCACAACTCACTATGTCACTATACCAGCAGCAATAGCGATCCTTTGAGTTCATCTTAGGGGCCAGGTATGGTTCTATGAAGTTCATCAGGATTAAGTCATAAACAACCTGACACTTAGGTATTATTTTCATTCCCATTTTTCAAATGAGAAAATTGAGGTGTGACAAGATTGGAAATGTGGGTCCAGAGTACATGCTTTCAAATCCCAGTTTAGGGCCTCTAACTCTTTTAGGTCAGGGCTCACCTTGACAAGAATGCAAAACATTCAAGCTCTTGGTTACTTGAAATTCTACCTACTGGGGGGCTTCTTATACCAAGGCTGGTTCTCTGTTTGGATTTGAAGACTGAGGAGGGAGAGTCCAGGGTGCTATTTGACATTTGTTATTACTGATAATTCAATTAATGAGTTTGTCAAAGAAATACCCTTGTCCTGTTTTAGGTGTAAAGGAGAGGGGGGCTGTCCAAGGTGCTTAGAAGGAAGGGAAGGTCTGTCGTAGGAAGGCCTCAGCTCCAGTGACTGAAAGGAGACTGTCCTCTGATCAACATCAACTTATAATTTGCCTCTCCATATCCTTCAGATTAAAAAAAATCTTATTTAATAATGGAAAATACAAGAGACATATTCAATAGAGAAAAATAGAGGAGAATTCTACTTTTAGAGTCAAATTCTTTGTCCTGTCTGAGAAACTGAGAAAATTACACTTCTTTTCTCACCCATGGAATGGGAATAAAAATTATACCTTTATCCTCGGGTTGTTTTGAGAATTAAAATGACAGATTAAATGGTCAGAATTAAAATGGCCAGAATTTAGTATAGCACTCAGCAGAATTCATTGTACCTATTGTGTCCCTGGTACTTTTCTCTCTTTCTCTATCTCCCTCAATGGCTATGTCACCACCACCATGATCATAACCATCACCACCATCAACGTCACCACCACCACTATCACCGACACTATCATCACCACCAGCACCACTAATGCCAACATGAGTACCAAATCATCATCATTGGTATTATTCTCCTGACTGGGTGACATCTGGCATGTGTGACATGCAGATTTTTATAGAAAGGCAGAAAGAGTCATGGAAGAGGGATGGGGACTTATGTTTGATCCCAGGAACCACTACTTGCATGATATGTCCTTGAGATTAGCACTTAAACTTTGAATCTCCTTGAAAAAGAGGAAAAAGGCCAGAAGAATAGCATGGATGCTTATAATCACATGTATTAATGAAATAAGATGGAGGAGATCACTGGACATTCAAGGGTATGAATCCTCTCCCTACAGGAATGCAGTGGCCTAGCTAATCCAGTATCTACATATATCCATGAAGACACAATTGAAGACAAAAGAGACCCAGAAAACCAAGAGCTTTATCAGATTGGTATCTGTGGCTGAAGCCCTTATCCTGTTTCCTAAATTCTCACAATGAGTGAGATTGGGATTATAATGGGTTATAAAAGAGCTTGGGACTTAATATTTGGTAATTTTTGCAACTAATTCATAATTTTAATACTGCAGAGATTTCAACTGAAGACTTCCTCACCTTGTATTGACTTGTAGTCATTTACACCATTCATTCAGGGTGTGCTTGTGATCTCAATGCACTAACTGATACCTCCCCTCATCTTCCTACCTGTTTCCCTTGTTGGTTTCAGCTCCATCTGAGATCACTTTTGCCATCGATGTTGGGAATGGTCCCGTAGAGCTCATAGTTCACTCTCCTTCTCTTCTGAATGACAACCAATGGCATTACGTCCGAGCTGAGAGAAACCTCAAGGAGACTTCACTTCAGGTGGACAACCTCCCAAGGATGACCAGGGAGACTTCAGAGGAAGGCCATTTCCGATTGCAGCTGAACAGCCAGCTGTTTGTAGGTAAGGGACATCTTAAGTTCCCTCTGTGCTAATACCCTATAAGACTTCTGTATTACCAGACCCAGAGAAAATTATGATTTTGTTTCAGACTTGAGGGATGGTTAAAATATGTCACAAGGCATTTATAATTATAAATTTGATTTTACAGATTCTTTTCATTCTAGCTTCATAGCCATGACAATAAGAGATTATGCCACCCCTTAGCAAATTTTGAGGTGGTCTCAGACTTTGTCTCTTTTCTCCTTGTACATATTATTTTCAGATGTCCAAGGACCCCTAATATTTTTCATTCTTATAGTCAAAATACACTTGTAGAAAAAGAAAATATCAGCTATTTACACCTTATTACACCTGATAATTAATGATAACTGTGCAATAAAACATGTTACAGTATCTCAAAGGGATGTGTCACCAGTCATATGGTGGAGGAAGGAACTACTGTTTTCCACAGGTTTCTTTGATGCTCCCTGAAATCACATCATTCAGGTCACTGCCTTACATTTGCACAGAATAGCAGGTCTAGTTCTTGAGCTGATGTCGCTCCATTGAGCAGTTCCTCCTGAGACTCAGAATTAGTTTTTCATCTGAACTGACCGCCCTTGCTTATAGTAGGTACCAGGAAGTTTTGAACGTCACTTACTGAGTCCATTTGTTCTTTTATTCCATAGTCACTAAACACTGAAAACAAGTCAGGCACCTTGTTGGATGATGGGCATTGAAAGATAAATTGTGCGGTGACACTACTTTTCAAAGAGCTTGTGTCCTGTTTGTATGTGTAAGAAAGAGAGACACTGAGAGACAACAATAGAGAGGAAGGGAATTTAGCCACATGAATCTAGGTAGGAAAGAGCAACCTCACAGCTGTAACTTAGAAAGGATTTTTTGAAAGTAGGTTGAGTAGGACTTGCAAATCTTGAAGGTACAAAATATAGCTATAAATAATAGGGCCATTGTAATATTATCAATGCTAAGAAGCTGTTCTTACATAAAACTTGAAGTTCAGATGTTTAGAACAGTGGTATAAGTAAGGTCCAAAATTTTCCAGTCAATCCAGATTTAATTTTCTTTCCTTATTTATTTATTTAGCCAACTCTCACACAATAGAGTTTTACTGCTAGTAATAAAATGCCATCAGCAATCAGCGGGGGTTTCTTACAAGTTTTCTTTAAATTAGTTTTGTACAGTTTTTAACTCTGACAAAAACAGTCACTAAAAGCATGCCAGCTAAAAGAAAAAAAAAGAAGTAGCAGAATATGTCATATTTTCTCTTCTCAAGAGGAATCATTTTTCTTTCTTCATCTGTCATGTTTTACTTATCTAGCAGAAGCTATAAGTGATTAAAGCATTTTTATGATTATAAGACACTTAATTAATAACCTACATGAGTGATATGATTTACTCTTAAAATATTTTTGAAAATTTATATTGCTGTTTTAATTCTATTAAAACATCACATTTCATTTCGCTGAAGAAGTTTGCTAGTCATCAAGATTTAATGTCTTTTTTGGTGAAATCAATTCAAGTAGTTTGCAATTTTCATAAATTATATTCCATGCCAAAGTTTAATTTATCTTCAGGCAGTATTTATGACTCTTTCTGCCAGAAAGGTGTACATAAGATGGAATAATATTTTTTATCCTTCCATGCAAATTACATGTCATTATGAAATTATCATATGCCCTGAATATGTGATAAACTGTGTGCGAGTCAAAAGGGAAAAGTCGCAGCTGTGTCTCATGGCAGGTTTTTATCTCCAGACGTTTCAGTTAAATTATCACAAATGCAATGAGTTGTAGGAGCATGTCGATGGTTTTGGAGGACATATCTTGCTCGAGCTGGAGCCAAGGTCAGCTGTGGTGAGAGCACCTGCTTCTGTTATGTTTTTCTCCAATAAGTTCCTTCTCAGATGTTACTCTGCCTTATTGAATTTGTCTTAATATACTTTAAGAAGAAAAAAAAAAGAAACTTGCTGTTGGAGGTCATTTTAGTCTGTTGGTTTGAATTCTGTTGTTTAGTGTTCAGCAATACACTCATTTAGAAATGTCAGGTGGCCAAAAATGCTGAAGTCCCCGTATTGCCATTTTGTATAATTCAGTGGTCCAAAACCAAAAACAAAACCAAAAACCAAAACCAAAAAATAAAACCCTCTATTTAGCTCTAACAGCCAAAATGGAGAATTGCATTCCCTGTCATTCAGAAATTTAGAGACACTGGATATTTATATTTTCTAGGCAGAAAAAAGATATCATTGGTGTATACTTCTTCCCAGGGAGAGATTGAAGGTAGCAGTATTTAAATATTCATTTGGATATGCCTATCTGGATACTTTTAGCCACTAAAGTATCTTTCAATCAAAACAGAGCATCATTGTAATTGCTGGTGTGCTCGCGAGTGCTTCCTGAGTACCAGAAAGAGGTTAAATTTTGTAGAACAGGATGTACCTCTTCACACTGCTCCTGTCATTTAAATGTGACAAGTTGAAGTGCTCATACATGAGTCAAGGCATGTTGGATTCCCACAATCAATATTTTTATCTTCAGACTTTTATCACCATGATAGTTAGGGACATTTGCAACCCTGCCATCTTACTGGTCACACTTTAAAAAAAAAAAATATTATTATTGTTTAACAGAATAAGAGAAACTTTATAACACATAGATTCTGAAATGTATGCTGCAAGTATGTAATTATCTCATCGATGAAACTCTTAGAGGTATTAGCCCTCTTGTTTGCTGTTCACTACAAATGTGGAATCCAAGAACTAGCACCCACTGCTGAAAGTAAAATGGAGAGACATGGGTGTGTAACCCAGGTCAAGAGCCAATAAGTCACAAGACATTGGTTAAAAAACACCTAGTCTTTGTATACTCATCGTCTTTACCTGCAAAATAGAAAAGAAAAGTTTGGTATCTTACCTCCCAGGACCCAAGGATCTACAATCTCCATGTTTATGTTAGGAATGACAATCATCTTTATCCTCATTCTCCCCAAATCTGAATTGCATCTTTCCAAGTTTCTGCAATTATAGACATTTTGTAAATATCTGGGCCTGTGAGCTTCATTTTCATGTGATTTTACTGCCTTCTTCTTATTATTTTTGTTTTGTTTTGTTTTTGTCTTTCATGGACTTATGGGTTTTGTTTATTTGTTTGTTTGTTGTTGTTTGTTTTTTTGGTCTTGGTTGTTTTTGGCTTAGCTGTTTGATTGTGTCAAAGTAAACTGAAGCTGCTCACATTTTACAGTTCCTTGGGGAAAATACTAGACTATTAGAGAGAACAATACGATTCTTGATAAATCATTAAGTTCAAAGAGATCCCTAAAAATGTTGCTTCTGCCTCCCTGCCAGTAGCGGACTATTATTTCTATTTTCAGGTGAAGCATGCCAAACTTAGTGGGGTCAGTAGTGAAACCAATCAGGGAGAGTGAACACACAATAACCTTGATCTCTGGCGCAACATAGACAGGTACTCTGTGGCAAAATGCAGCCACACACATGAGCTGCCAGAAAGTATATATGTGAATAGTTACTTATATTTATCCTTGAGACCGACTCAGGAGGATGGCTTTCCTGAAGCAGCCTAGTAGAGTTTTCTATTCGAGAGTATATAACCTGTCTCAAAGTACAAGAGGAGGTATGTATCCTTTTCTCATTAAAAAGTAACTGAGGGGCACCTGGGTGGCTCAGTCCACTAAGCAGCTGACTTCGGCTCAGGTCATGATCCCAGGGTCCTGGGATCTAGCCCCACTTCTGGCTCCCTGTTCAGAGAGGAGCCTGCTTCTCCCTCTCCTTCTGCTGCTCCTTTAGCTTCTGCTCTCTTGATTGCATGCTCTCTTTTTCAAATAAATAAATAAAATCTTGAAGAAAAGTAACTGAAAGGCATATTTCAGCAAATTTATTCAGCATATTTATTATATAAGGCATAATGCACTGAAGATGTTACGTAACATTACATCAGTGGTGAAACAAAAAGTAAAGGAATTATTGTCTTTTCAACATCACTTAAATTTCTGATAATATCTAATTTACCAAAAATGTTTAAATTTTTTCAAAGGTAAGTCATATATCAGGTATACTTGAATTATTTCTCTTAGTAAAAAAAAAAGAATATGTGATTTCTGATGTTCCCCATTAATAGTTAAATATAAGAAATTGTTGTGACTAGTTTAAGAAGTTGGTAAGAGACCTCAAAACACCAGCAGGTTAAGTCCCAGAAATGCTGTGCTTTGTTGTTGTGGACAAAGTACCTAGAGGAGCCCCTGGTATCCACTTAATAAAAAATTCTATGATACAAAACAAAACAAAATACAACAAACAACAACAACAACAAACAATGATGCAGAGCTACGTGCTTCCCTACGCATTTTCTGTCCCCAACACCAGTGTTCCACAAAATCACATTCTTACAGCTTGGAAGTGTTTTGAAAAAACATTGGTTCTATTTTTATATTCAGAGAAGTGAAAGATTAAATCACTGCCTTATGCAAAGTTTTGTTTCTTCTTTAAGATGTTCAGAGTTGAAGGCATTTAACCTATTCCAATAGCCCATTTTTAGTGTTTTCTGCCCCCCAATAGTCGAGAAACTTTTTTTGAAATGTTTATCTGCAACCGCTTCTGCTTTAAATGAAGCTCATTTTATCATATGTTGGTCTGCAATGGATTGATAATGGGTTATTGAAGGAGAATGTAAAGTTATCTTGTTGGTTTGATTGATTGATTGATTGATTGCTGTTGGTAAAACATAGCACAAGTCATACTGTCTTCTTTAAAGGAGAGTGCCATATGGCATGTGGAATCATTTTCTCAAGCAAACCCAGGGAAAGAAGCCTGAGATTTAGACTACACAAAAACCCAATGTTAGAAGTAGTTATTCTGATTCCTCTGGCACTACAAGTCATCAAAATTTATAACTCAGTAAAGAAAAAAAAAATTAGGGCAGTGTCATTTACATGGAGCTTGGGTGATAATCATAAAAAAGAAAGCAAATCCAGACCTTTCTGGAGAATAAAATCAGTATTGCCTGGACATTCAAGGACCTGATCTAAGGGAGAGAAGGGAGGTGAGAAGTTGTTTATGTTTTTTTTTTTTGTTTTGTTTTTTGGGTTTTGTTTTTGTTTTTGTTTTTTTTCCACTGAGCATTAACAATCAGGGAAACACCAGGTTGGAAAAAAGCAGACCCAGCAAGGCATGCAGATGCTGGGACCCTAGTGAGCCTGTTTCAGTTTCTCCAAGGCTTTGTCAATATAACTGAGGATTCAGAGAAAGAGGTGAGAAAGCCCTTGAGCAGAGTGGTAGAGGGGAAGAATATGTAATCACAATCCTCTGAAAGTGTTATTGGCAGATTTACACTCAGTTCGCATATTGTTACCAAGTTGCCTCTGATCCAAGAAGGAAGGGATTTGGCTTCAAAGTCACTTGTGTAGGTGAAGGCAATTTTGCAGAAGAGGTGAGAAGTGCCATGTTTCAATTCAGCTTTCTCCATCATCCACGCGCCACGCTGAATGGTGCATGGTTGTCTCGGGATCTATTTATTGTGGTGAGAGAGGCTTAGGAACCCATGGTAGACATGGAAATGTGCTGTTCATGTCCCCCTTCAAGATGGACTTGTTGCCCTGCTATGAGAAAGCCGTTGACAGATAGTCTTCATGTGTCTGCCCCTTCAGGGACTGCGTCAGCTCCAGAGAAACACCTGGACAAAGTCACAACCTTTGCAAGTGTGTCCACAATGACAATTTGAATCAAGGTTATGAAGGTTTGTCCATTTTGGCCCAAGGAGGTACAATTCTCATGGGTTTCTTCTAGCTCTGGTGCTCTCTGTGGGGATGTTCTAGACTGTCCTTAAATATGCACTGCCGCTCTAGCACCCTCCACCCCCTCCTGCTTTCTGCATCTCCCATCTACAGGTGTGGTTCCCAAGGGCATCCTTAACACACTTCTTGCTGCACAGCCTGCTTGCTGGAGAACCCAACCTGAGCCAGAATCATATATTTCTTGTAAAACACACACACACACACACACACACACACACACTTTTTAAAAATCATAGTAATCCCTTAAACAAAATTTATTCTTCATTTCTCCCCAGGATTAGCCATAATATAACCCTTCCCCCCTTATTTTTTTTTTTTTCTCCAGAACACACTTTAAAGCTGATGGGTTACTTAGTGTTGAGTTTTTATTGTTTTAGTTCTTTTTAAAGGTCTTCTCCCTCAGTGTAGGATGGATTTTACCCCTATCTACTTGGCAGACTCCTCTTCATTAATGACACAGCTTTTTGATGATTCGAATCCAATTTCTTCTCATAGGGGAATGTACTCCCCCTCCCCCCTCCCCCCACCCCCCGCTACCTCTGATCATACCATTCACACTAGGTTATAATGATCTGGTTATTGCCTCTCTTCCCTCTAGTGGTTTCCTTGTGGACAGACACAGTGTCTAATTTATCTTTACATCCTTGTGCCTGATGCAGGTTCTCTGATGTATTTTGAATTCAGTAAATGTATAATCAGTTACTGAAAGTGATTGAATGCAAAGTTCCAAGTGCTGGTCCTTTTAATACTGGCTTTATTTTAAGTCATTGCCTTTTCTGAGCCTCAGTTATTCCATCTGCCCACTGGGCTTAATAATCAGTACTTCATAAGTCAGTTGCAAAGATTAAATGAGCATTCTTTTCCTTTTATTTGGAATTCTCTATCAAAGCTTATTAAATAAGAGTTGCAAGCAAAATATCATTTTAAATGAGAAATTATTTTTGCCCCCATCCCAGGGGAATAATAAGGCACTGCTTTGCCTGGAAATTTATGAGATTTGACATTTAAAGGACACATTCAATTAGTGCAATAGCTCCCAGGGGAAGGATCCTGCCCCACACTGGGTTTTATCCCTTCTTTGCACAAATCAGCAGAAGTGTCCCCACGTGGTAGTGTATCTGATGCATGAATGCCTCAAAAGCTGAGGTAGGGCCTTTACAAAAGGTAACATTACAATGGCCGTTGTCTTGGCAACTAGCTTTCAAAGGGAAAGGAATTTTCCAAACCCCATTTTCAAATTGTTACATGGTATGTACAAGCATGCTCTGAGCTGTTGTTACTGGATTCCTTTTTCTGTTGCTAGTTTTCCCTGTGCTCTGGTGGGTGAAGATGGGCTTATTTATGGAAAATCCTATCAGATCAGAGAAGGTGCCCAGGCCAGTCTCTCCATTTTTGATTCAATGATATTTTAAGTTTCATAAAATAAGCTGAAAGCCATCCACATCCAACACCCATTTGTGGGGACATCCAAGCAATCATGATCTTTTGCAACTGCCCTTCTCTTAGCTGGTGCTGCCAGTGAGGCAGTAGCAAAAAGCCAAACTTTTTTTTTTTTTGTTTTTTTTTTTTTTTTTTTGTAATTGGAGTAATTTTCAGTTTTTGTTTAATTGAAGTAATTTTTTAAAGTTTATTTTTTTTGTTGTTCTTTTAGTATCAGCCTTATTCTCTCTTCTTTCCTTGTCCAAATAACTCTAAGGACTAACAGATTATGCATGACTTTGCCAGATTGGGGAGGAAACACTGAAAGGTATCTGATCCTTTCCCTCCATTTGCCACCCTGTTCTTTCTCCCATCTCTCTCTCTCTCTCTCTCTCTTTTCTTTTTTTGGACACAATTTAACAAATATTTCCTGAACATATTCTGTGTTATTAGCCCTAGGGTAGGCAACAGGAGCATGAAAATGAATAAGATCCATTTGATATTTAAGAAGTACAGGCTTTGAATGGAGAGGAAAGGCTTTAAGCCAGTTCCCTGAGAATATGGTATGGGGGTGCATATCCAAGGAGGGTTAGTAGGGCTAAAGGGGTGTGGCTCTCAAGTGTAACCTGGAGGCAGTTTCCAGGCTATCCCTCATGAAAGTGTTGTTCAACAGGCCATCTTTGGAGTTACCTGCTTTACTGGAAAGAAATTATTTGCATCTCTACTGAATAAATGTCATCTACTTTTTTTTTTTTTTTGCTTTATTTCCAAGTTTCAGGGACACACCATCAAATGTGAGAGAGATGCTTCTCACATTTGACGGTGTGTCCCTAGTCACACTGCAGCCATCACATACCCAAAGGAAGCTTGGAGTAATAAAGAGCTCCAAAGTGATTGCTGCAGAAATTTATCAACATGTCATGACAGTGTTAAAAGATTGGACAGTGAGAACTGGTTGCCCTTGACTCTATAGTGCTACTATCCTATATAGTGAATTGCAGCCTTTAAAAAAAAAACAAAAAACCGAACATATACTTAGGGTGTCCTGGCATCACCCATAAAATCACTCTAGGCCAGGAGAAATATTAGGGGAAATTCTTAAAGTTTATAATCATAGAACTTTTACTATATATCCTTATTTCTTTGAATGGGTCTGTGCTTTAGCTTCTAGGAGAGTATCTGTTCTCAGTAGGCCCATGCTGGAGAAAACTAACATGTGATTGTCAGGGGCCCAAGCATATGCGAAATCCAAACACTGATGTTAATAGGACAATGATTGGGCCAGGCGGCAGCTGGGAAGAATGTTGTGTTCCAGCTGATTGTTGTGATGACCTGGGCTCATACGGTATTTCTCATCTAGTTGCTCTTGCAAGAAGGGCAATAATCTCTCCTCTTAACCCAGGAGCATTTGTAACTTTTCTTTAAATCTATTTTTGATGCTGATTTTTTATCTTCCAAAACTTTGACAGAAGGGAGCACAGTGATGCATCATTTGGCACCCATCTTTGCAGGATGGGAGATAATTGTTGTGTCAAGATGGTTCTCGTGGCTATTCTAGACTGATATTTACGATTATGGAAACTTTCCTGCCCCATCATCTTGATATTTTTCAGGGGTACTTCTAAATTATATGCAAAACAATAATCAGCCACCTTGAACTGAAGTGGGCTCTATATCCTTATGGTTCCACATTAGCAACATAAACAGAAACACAATTCAAGTGCTTGCTTGTTTCTTTCCCCTCCTCCTGAATTGTAAATAATAACCAAATGGGGATTTCCACAGAATGCATATTTAGTACTCTGTCTGGACAAAATGTTGGTCCTGCCCTGCCACCATTCTGTTAAAAAGAAAGCAAATGTTTGTTTTCGGTCAGGTGTCTTGAAAACAAAATTACCAGAAAAACAAGCCTCTTTGTAGAAAACCCAAGTAGCAAGATATAAACTTCCTATATACCCTGACCCACACACCACACACAAACATGCTGATACTGTCAAAGGTATTCCTCAATATCCAAATACCACATGGATTAATAAATGGCTTCTAGAGATGTACACAATTCTATAGCAAGGAGTTTCATTTGAAACTTGATATAATAAATTATTTCTAACATGACTTTTAGAAAAAGGAGACCAACTGCACTGTACACAATACACATAATAAATGAAAATATTTATTTTAAATTACACAATCAATATGAAAATGCATCCTCACTGAAAATTAGTCAATAATACCTCCAACTACCCTTATTAGAGGCAACTGATATTTGTCCTGCATGCGACGTTCCAGGCATCATTCAAGTTCTTACATTTAGGTATCCTTAGGAAACACTGAACAATATTATTATTTGTGGATGTATTTACATAAATGATATATTTATATGTATTATACCACAGCTTTCTCACATTTTTATTTATTTGTGTTTCTTTTTTACACCTCAAATATGCCATGGAAATGATAACATGCCAATATAAATAGCATATTAAAACTGCTATATAGTGCTTTACCTAATATTTTCAGTTTTTGCCTATTTTGTAGCCATGTTTGTTTTATGTTTTTAATGCATCTGTAATTTGTTTTAGGTTCTGAGGTAGGATTGTAATTTTATTTATTTTCCAAAATCATATTTTCCCATCTCCATTTATTTCATGGTTCCTCTTTTTCCTAGTTACTTAGAACTGCAGTGTATATTATAATGTAAAAAACCATCATTCTGTATAAAGAGTCTATTTCTGAATTTCTTAGAAATGTCTGGTTTCTTGGGGTGCCTACCTGGCTTAGCTGGGAGAGCATGCAACTCTTGATCTTGGGGTCATGGGTTCTAGCCCCACATTGTGGTGTGGAGCTTACTGAAAAGCAAGAACAGAAACAAAAACTAAAACTAAAAACAAAATCAAGGAATTTATGGTATCTGTCTTATTTAAGTAGTTTTGTTTTTCCCAAATACTGTACCAAATCACACTTACAGGGTATATTTTGATACAGAATTGGATAAGTTTTACCCCTGTGCGCACCTCACTTCTTTTCATTTTAAAAACTTATTAATGATTCTCAATCATTTTCCCTTCTTGTGGAATTAGCTTTTCATGTTCTATGAAAATAATTTTTGGGGGGCTATTGATTGGATTTTATTGTGTTAAAGAAATTAGCTGTACATTACTGGATCATACAGACACATATTTTACTTCTTCAGGTATTCTTTAGGTGTAAAGGTAAAATTGTATTTTTTCCTTCATATAGGCACATCTTGTTAACTTCTAGGTGTTTTGCTGCTTTTGTTATTAAATAGTATTTTTTCCTAGGTATTCCATTTTCCAGTTGGTTATTGTTGTTATATAGGACAGTGATTGATGTTGTATGCTGATATTTATATCTATCCACATTCTTATATCTTTATTTTATTTAATTAATAAATATATTTTTAAAAGATTTTATTTATTTATTTCAGAAAGAGAGAGAGCACAAGTGGGGAGAGGGGCAGAGGGAGAGGAGGAAGCAGATTCCTGACTGAGCAGGGAACCTGATGTGGAACTCGATCCCAAGACCCTGGGATCTTGACCCTAGCTGAAGGCAGGTGCTTAGCTGACCAAGCCTCTCAGGTGCCCCATATACTTTTATTTTAATTGTAATAATTTGTCATTATTGTTTTGGGGGGATTTTCCAGGTAGATAATTATACTATTTGTGCACATAATGAAGTATTTTTAATGACTATGTATGAGCAAAATTAATTATTTTTTATTGTAATCAATGCCCCCAGCTCCATTTTGGGAAATTTCTTTAAAAAAGTATAATAAGGCCAATGATAATAATATTTTCATGGCTCTTGATACATATTGCTGAATTATTCTTGAAAAGTTTTTCATAGCATTCATTTCCACCAAACAAACAAATAAGAAATACTTTCAACCTGCTGTTAAGTGATTCTAAGTTAATAGTCTCTTTCCCAATTTTTGGAGGATTAGTGTTTTATTTAAAGTTCCACAATTTATAGGAAGATTAAACCAGAAAGTGTCTGTGAAACACATGCTTGGAAGGTGCTTTATAAGAAGTAAACTCTTAGTTTATAGTGATGTTGCATCATTATTTTACTTTTTAAACATCCAGTTAGTGTCACCTGTATTATTAAATGATGTGTGTTTTTTGGTTTATGAGCAAGAAATCACTGTATCTGGCCAAACTCAACCAGATGCATGCCTTGTTCTTAAGAAAATCACATTTTATACTTTCCTTCTGGGACCAAGGCTCTGTCAGTTGGAGGGGTGGGATAAAAGCAGACGATAATTGATGGTTAATGTATTTATATTTATTCATCATATATATGTTAAATCTGCTGCCACTTTAGAATTTGGAATCTAGGTGGTAAATGCACCTGTAGTTCAGCTGGCTATGGCAAATCATAAAAACAAACAAACAAAAAACAAATAAAAACAGCTACTCCAAGTTCAAGTTAAAAAAAAAAAAGGCAGAAAGACAGAAAAAGAGGAAATTATTAAATGTTTTTGTGAATCAGGAGCCCAGCTTGGCACATTCACTGTTTTATCAGGAGTCCTCAACAAGGAGTTTTGCTTGAGCTTGTGGAGGAAAGAAAGCGGGCACCCAGGAGAGAAATAGAGGTTTTTGCATGTGGTGCCAAGGACCACAAAAAATTTAGATATTCCTCTGAAAGTGATGAACATTTGTGAAGCTGCCACATAGAGATTTTCTAAGACAGGTTTAGGATGATGACAGTGACATTTTTACAAGTTGATTTGTACTCAGGTGAAGGAAATGTCTTCAAAATGAACATGAACACACCAAGAACTGTAGAGTCACACCAACAACTGTAGAGTCTAGTGCAGAATTGCTTCTAGCTAGACCAGCCAACTAATGGTGATAGTTATCCAGAAGAGTGAGGGCAAAGTAAAGAGAATAAATGCATGCATGTATATTACTTGCTGGAAGAAACCATATTAGAGATAAGGGTAAGAAGGTAGAAGGATCATTTAGTTATAGTACTGATTCAAGTTGTCTAATCAGATCATCCATTTTAGGATTTTAGAGCTTCCAAGGTATGCAGGCTTTGAAGGTCAAGAGATCACAGTTTGACACCTGGCTCTGCCATATAAACTCTTTTTGATTCTTGATGCTGGCCAAAGCAATCTCTCTAACACTAAATTACTTCAACTAGGTCATGGGAATGGGAATAATATGAATACATTCTTTCCCTTTGGGTGTCCAGTGAGTTAATGATAAAGTTTCTAGCATACACGTATGTTTGAAATGTTATTTTTTAAAAAAATTAGAAACACTGTCCTGATTCTCTGTCGGCTTTCAGATTAAATGCAAGCTTCAAAAACATGACTTTCAGCTGTTTTAAGAATGATGCTACAGTTTTGTTGTTGTTCTTCCTCTAATGTTTTAGTAAATCTTAGACAAGATGTAGACAAGTAAAGAGCAAAGTTATCTTAGAGTAGCATTGAAAAACCAAATACCTAAAAAACCAAATACCTACAAGGGGCAGGAAGGCAATATAAATGAATGAAGTGGCCCTGGTGCAGAATGTGGCCAAGTGGGGACTGGGTTCCCCGTCTAAAAAGAACTGACCATGGTGCAGCTGTAGCGAGTTTTGCTGTGCAGGAAAGCAGGTTTGTTGTTAACAGATTTGATTTTTTTTTTCCCAAAGATTTATTAGAATTTTAAAAATATCTCTCATTTTAAATAAAATTGGGAACTAATTGAAATAATTAAATACTGGGAAGCAAAAGATGTGTGGGGAAGGGAGGTGTGCATATGAGTGCTAGTGTGTGTGTTTGTAATCACAGGGATAGTGTACTGTGAGCTGTGGAGTACATGGGGAAGATAACATACTACATAAATGCAAAGTACCTGAAGAGATCCAAAGTCAAGACAGACCAGAGGGCACTGGGGAGCCATTTGTAGTTCAGAAGTCCTGGGTGCACTGAAGTCAGAGAAGGGGATGTGGGAAAAGGAAGCTAGAGGGATAAGTGGAGGCCAGATCTTTCATACTGTATCATCTGTGCCATGGAATTTGAACTTGATCCCGAGGACAATCAGTAATCTCTAAAGAGCATTAGATAGGAATGGCAGAATCCAATTTTCAAATTCGGTTTATCTTTCTGATTGTAAAGTGGTGAATGGATGAGAAGCATAATCAGTTGGAAGGCTGTGGCAAGGAATCACGTTGAGGTAAGGACCATGGATCTAGGTGTACAAAGAAGCAGATGGTACTGTATGCTAACAATACTGGAATAAAAAAGGAGAAGGAGGAGGACAAGGAGGAGGGAATGGGGAAGGAGAAGGAGAAGGAAAAAGAAGGAAGAAGAAGGAGAAGGAGAAGAAGGAAAAGGAGAAGAAGGAGAAGCAGCAGCCAGAGATATCTGGAAGAGCAAATGCACAGGAGCTGGGGTTGGGGGAAAGGACTGAGTGAGAAGGGGGAGGGAAGCTTGCAGCTGCATCTCTGCAGAGTACTCAAGGTTCAGAGAACGTTCACGCCTGCAACAAAACTCTACACATAGCAGGCAATGCCAGAAAACGGACAGCACCAACAACTTGCGGGGGTGTGAGTGTGGGGGAGGGGCATCTTTCTGGAATTATTCTATTCTTAGTCTACCTATTACTTCTACCTAAAGAAAAAGGAACCTGACCTCTAGTTCTTATCCTCTGTAAGGAATGAAAAACAGTCAGGTAAAAATGGAAATTTAGCTCATTTCACAATTTAGTTCATAGTTCTTTCTGTCATGCATTTTGTCAGCATCTCAGAGTGAAACAGTCCTCTTGCTTTGGATCACTCTCTCTGTACTCTACGTCTCAAACCTCAAGGAGTGCATTTCTGCCAGAGAAACCACCCCAGCCACTTTCGTCTCCATTTATAAACTTGTTGACTAAGTCACACACAAGAAAATGTGCAATAGATCTTGCATTCTCCACCTCTGCTAGAAGAAAAATGCCACTAACAAGATATAAGAAGAGTTATCAAATCTACCGCAGGGAGTGACTGCAAAATAAGGGAAAAAAACAAGACAGAACATTTGACTACATAAATCCTCCTTTCTTTATTCTGCATGATCTCTGGGAAAGAAATAATGAACCTTCCTTTATGATCTACTTGTATTTATAATTTATTTATCTTGTGGTTAAAAGGAGATTTAGTCACTAAAGTTAGGACAGACAGGAGAAAGCAATTTGGGTTTGACCTCCTGGCCTCTTTGAGTATCACTTATCAGACCTGAAAATACAATAGAGTTTCAACATTATTTCAGAATAAAAGAGTCGATTAATCCTTTTGGAGTATTAAATCGGTCTGTGGATGTAGCCAGTGACTGGCATACACATATTTATGTGTCCGTAGACCTGGTGTGATTCGGGAAGTTGCAATACTCCCTCATCTCCATTCTATACTCTCATCAAACCATTTCCAATGATTTTCTTTTCCACCTGGCCAGGCTGACTGATGCTGGGAATGTTTAGGTTACCCAACTCACTTCTTTAACTTACTGCTTTGTGTATATATATATATATATATATATATATATATATATATATATTCCCACCAAGGTGGATACAGATGGGAATTCCAAATGTGTCATCTCAGACCAGGAATCTTATATATATATATATATATGTGTATATATATATATATATATGTATATGTTTATATGTATATATATATATATATATATATACACACACACACACATATATATATATATATGATTTTATTTATTTGACAGGGAGAGATCACAAGTAGGTAGAGAGGTGGGCAGAAAAAGAGAGGGGGAAGCAGGCTCCCCGCTGAGCAGAGAGCCCAATGTGGGGCTCCATCCCAGGACCCTGGGATCATGACCTGAGCTGAAGGCAGAGGCTTTAACCCACTGTGCCACTCAGGTGCTCTGGTGGAAATATATTTTTATCTGGTCATTTGATAGTCTAAGTTTTAATAGAGTTGTAGGGCTAGAAACAAATGAGGCTCAGAGAGGAGAGTTGATAGATACAGATAATAAGAGACAAGTCCATCCTGCCTCTGTTGTTTTTGTCCCTGTTAGTACAATTTGTAGACCTTGAAGTCCTGAAGGTTCCCTCCATTTATTTGTGTGTGTGGACTTGAGTCTTCACTGTTGAATCTAGACTAGAATTGATGTCTTTAAAGGCAGGCTTGACCTGTGTCTTCTCTGGAATCTCCCATAATTCTGGGCATCAAACAAATACCCCAAATGGGATTTAGCTTTATTTCTTGGCTTTTGTCTCTCAGTGAACGTTTTTCTGATATCAGAGGTTTAGGCTAGTAGAGTCCTGGATTTGCAATGGTAACAAAATCCTCTGTCACTTTCAATCTACTCCATTCTTGAATAATTTGCAACAAGCATTGTGAATCTCTCTGAAAACTTCAAGATGTGCCTGCAGCAGAAAATTGGGTTAGAATCCTGTTCTGTAATCCAGAAGAACAATCTTGGCTTCCAAATAACAATTTGGAGGTAAGTGCTAGGATCTCTCTCTCTCTCTCTATATATATATATACATATATATGTATGTATATACATGTGTATGTACATATGTAAACAATCTACTTGTTTGAGACATTGTTAAGGGCTCAGAAGAGGGCACAACAAAGAGTGATGATTGAGTATGTACTGCATTCCATGATCTTCACTAAGCTTTACTGTAAACACACTAAGCAAACTTATTCTTATTTTACAGATCAAGTAGCTAAGGCTGAGGTGATCAGTTGTCAACACGGCTAATCAGCTAGTGACATGGAGTAGGACTCTATGTAAATGTGTGTCCTAAAGCCCACCCTCCTTCCAGTGCTTGCATTACACTTCATGAGCAATGCAAAGTTTGTTGCAAGTTTTCTAAACTGGTGTGCATAAGAGCTTACTTCTAATTCTGTTAGAAGGGACAATCCTGTTTGAGCTTTCTACTTCAGACAAAAGTCCGCTATAGACTATGTGATGACACATTTTATTTCATTTGCAAGGAAAATTGTGATCTGAAATTTCTGTCTTAAACATGTAAAGTATAGGATTTCACATGAAGTATAACCCTTCCTTCCTTCCTCCCTTCCTCCCTCCCTCCCTCCCTTCCTTCCTTTCTTCCTTCCCTTCCTTCCTTCCTTCCTTCCTTCCTTCCTTCCTTCCTTCCTTCCTTCCTTCCTTCTTTCCTTCCTTCCTTCTTAAAGATTTATTTATTTATTTGAGAGAGAGAGCAGGTGGAGGGGCAGAGGGAGAGGTTCTCAAGCAGACTTCCCACTAAGTGTGGAGCCAGACACAGGGCTCAACCCCAGGACCCTGAGATCATGACCTGAGTGGAAACCAGGAGTCAGACACTCAACAACTTAGATTCCTGGGCACCCCATTGTTGTTGTTGTTGTTGTTGTTGTTGTTGTTTTGGAGTTAGGGGTGAGGAGGTTCCCAGCCTGGAAAGACATGCATTTTGCACATGCTGTTTGAATTCCTAATTCTCCCTGGAAACTGTAATGGAAAAGTTTAACACAGCATGACAATAGAACAATGCTGAACTGTTACCAATGTCAATATTAAACCTAAAACAATTGAACTGTATGATATCTTACCTTTTTCTTTTTTTCCCTTTTATTTTTCACTGCTCAGGGGGAACATCATCCAGACAGAAGGGCTTTCTAGGATGCATACGCTCCTTACACTTGAATGGGCAGAAACTGGACCTGGAGGAGAGGGCAAAGGTCACATCTGGAGTCCGGCCTGGATGCCCTGGTCATTGCAGCACTTATGGTAGCATCTGCCATAATGGGGGCAAGTGTGTGGAGAAGTACAGTGGGTACTTCTGCGATTGCACCAGTTCACCATATGAAGGGCCCTTCTGCAAAAAAGGTACAGTCAATTCCCCTGTGCTGTATTGCTGTACCTGTAAGCCATGGTCAAGTCATGCCCTTAGATAGTCCTTAAGTGATCATTTACCTTCTTCAGTTTTGCTCTGTTTAAAGACTCTGTGTAACCCCTCAACATAATTACATATAGACATATGTAATTGTCTGGCAGTGCCACCGAACTGGTTGGGTAGTAACAATACAACATGCTCTCCTTGGCTGAGGGGTCAGCTGAACACTGGGAGAGGTGGACTTTCATTTCTGTTGTATCACCCCAATCTCGAGGGACTCATTAGTCTTTCCAGTTCCAATTCCTTAGCCCATGCATGTAATCCAGCATTATAGATTCTATCCCTAGAAGAGTCTTAGGGATGCTTGAGTCATCTCAAAGTATTCTTACAATAGGAAACTTATAGGTAAGTCAGTAGAAATAATACCATGCATCTAGTAAAATCTCCCTATGCTGCTGGTGATATGAGAGGAGTCTGAAGCTTTAAAAGCCCTGCTTGGCAATGCTCATTTAGTTCATTGGGGGCTAGGAATGGAACACAGGATCAAAATCCCTGCCCCAGTGTCTTTCTACAGCCTTTCTTATCTTATGAACTTATTGCATTGGTAAAACTAACCATGATGGATGTATGCCTTGAACAAGGAATGGTAGTTATGGTGTAAATTCTCTAAAAAAAGAAATCAAGATAACTCTACAAACTATAAAATTGCCTTATTTAGTATAAACACTTAGTATTTTTTCAAATACAAGGGCAAAAAGATTGGGTCTCCAGTCATCTTTGCAGAATTTTAAAGTTTATTTTATTGATGGAGGGGAAAAAATGGTTGTTGAGCAAATAATGTAAACAATATTTCAAGAGCAGCATTTAAGCTATTAAAATAAAATGTTTTAATTACTTTGAAACACCATTTACATGCAAACAATGATGGCAATTATACATAATTCTTGTCAGTTCATTAAAACACATTTCCCAAACACCTCTCCCAAACAATGCTTTATTTAGTCCAATTTACTGTTGGAACTTAAAAACAATAGATGAAAGAAGAGCACCTAGTGTTCTCATTGAAGGACTCTGTAATTTGAGCTCTTCATCATTTACAGTGGCTTTCCTCCATAGTTAGATTGAATTACTTGCTTATTATTATTGTTGAGAATCCTCGTACTCCTTGGGAGAAAATTAATGGTATAAATGTTAAGACCAACAATGTGTTTGGCCCTGCATGAACTTGACATCAAGTGGCCCCATCCCAGTAAGTGCTGACCATGGGCTAAGACACTTAGCTGCTGGATTTTCATACTGGGGAGGGTGTCTGAATTACCACCCCTAAAATAAATTTTAAATACTATCCTTAGTCTGGTTTTACACGGTTAGAAGAAGCAAATACAGAACAAACACTATCAGGCCTGCTCACAAAGGTATACTAGCATTGTACTATAGGATCTACAGGAAATACTATAGGAAATAGTACACTTTATGTAGTAAAGAAAATAATCCTCATTAAGTTCCAAGCCCTATGTGTAGAAACAAAACAAAAATACAGTGGGAGTCTACATTTCTCCAGAGACATTGCTCAAACATCTCATAGATCATATTCTAAATTTAGCCTATTTTTAAAAAATGTAGCCTAATTTTTAATTAGCTTTTTTTTTTTCCTGAAACAACTCAGATTAATTATCTTCTGTCCATACCATCCTATCTTTTGGCAGCATATGTTGAAATAGCCTCTGTGCTCTCTCCCCACTTTTCCTTACTTCGATCCATAAGCAAAATATACAAATATGTGCTTAGCCTTTTCAGCTTGCTTCATATTTCACAGTTCCACACTTTCTTCCCTTTCTCATAAATCTAAGGAAATGATTCCCTTTATATTCAGTAGCTGCAAAGTATGTGGGATGAATCTTCTAACCAAGTCTTTTAGTCATGCCAGTTGCCTGGGGGAACTGGAATGGAAATCAGAGCCACTAATTTCTAGTGGCTAGGAGGTTGTCCTAAACAAGGGCACTCTCCATTGAGGTAGTCTTCCATGTTTACTTCCCAGGGCATATGTATTTTAAGGAGTGTAAATACTAGAAATATATGGGGTGGAATTACCAATGCCTGGGCCAGAACTATGATCCATTGACCTACTTTCTGTTTCTGATTATAATACAAAGTAATAATAATCATGCAGTTAGCTAGTAATTATTGACTGCAACATACATTCCTTATGGCCAACCTAGTATGGAAGATATTAACATATTGAGAACATTGATGTTCACAGAGGTTGAGTGACGTGGTAATAATTGCCAGGGCTGGAGACCCATCCAGCATCTTTTTGGTTTCTTTTTTCTCTTTAAAACCCTAATTTCATTCAGTATAGGAATATGGTAATAGGATTCAAAAATGTTTGTTTGTTGGTTGGTTTTATGTTTTGCATATGTCTCTTTTTTCTTGTCATTGTGGTGTAATTTTCATACCCTAAAATCCATTCTTTTAAATTATATCATGCTGTGACTTTTAGCATATTCACAAAGTTGCACAACCATCACTATTATCTAATTTCAGAACATTTTCATCACCCTAAAAAGGAACCTTATACACATTAGTAGCTACCCTTCCTTCACCTCCCCCTCAGTCCCTGGAAACAACTGATTTACTTTCTGTCACTATGGATTTACCTATTCTGGGTATTTCATGCTAATGGACTCATACACTATGTGGCCTTTTAGTGTCTAGTTTCTTTCACTTAGCATAATGTTTGCAAGGTTTATCTGTGTTGTGGCACTTTTCAGTATTTTATTCCTTTTTTATTTCCAAAGAGTATTTTATTCCATTATGTGAATGCCACACATTTTGTTTATCCATTCATCAGTTGATGGACATTGTGATGTTTCCATTTCTTTGGCTGTTATAAATAATGCTGCAGTTAACGTTCAAGTACATATTGTGTGGATTAATGTTTTTCTGTTCTCTCGGGTATATACCTAGAAGTGGGATTACTTGGGTCATATGGTAACTAAATATTTAACTTTTTGAGGATACTGGCAAACTGTTTTTGAAAGGGCTTCTCCATTTTATATTCTTACCAGGAAAGTCTAAGGATTCCAATTTCTCCACATCCTCACCAGTGCTTGTTATTATCCACCCTTTTGATAAGAGACATCTTACTGTGACTGTGTGAAGTTGTATCTTATTGTGGTTTTGACTTGCATTTCACTGATGACTGATAATATTAGACATATTTTCATGTTCTTATTGACTGTTTCTATACCTTCTTAAGCGAAATGTTTATTTAAAATTTTTGCCAACTTTTGATTGGGTTATTTTTCTTTTTATTATTTAGTTGTAGGAATTCTTTGCATGTTTTGAATATAATTCTCACATTAGATATATGCTTTGCACCTATTTTCTCCCCTTTTCATTTTCTTGAGAGTATCTTGTAAAGCACAAAGTTTTTAATTCTTATAACATCTGGTTCTTATTGTTTTATTTTTGTTGCTCGTGCTTTTGATATTTTTTAAAAATATTTTATTTATTTACTTGACAGAGAGAGTGTGATCACAAGCAGGCAGAGCAGCAGGGAGAGAGAGAGGAGGGAGCAGGCTCCCCATTGAGTAGAGAGCCCAATGTGGGGCTCAACCCCAGGACACTGAGACCATGACCTGAGCTGAAGGCAGAGGCTTACCCCACCGAGCCACCCAGGCACCCCTGTGCTTTTGGTATTATGTCTAACAAATCGTTGCCTCACTGAAGGCCATGAAGGCTTATGTCCATGGTTTCTTCTAAGAGTTTTATAGCTTTGCTTTTACATTTAGTCTTTGATCCACTTTGAGTTCATTTTTGTAGGTGTGAGGTAGGGATTCAGCTTCATTCTTTTGCCTATGGATATCCAGCTATTCTAACACCATTTAATAATGCAGACTTTTCTTTGGCCCACCTCCACCTGCCCCCCCATTATATGAAAAATCTGGGTATGACTGTCATAGTGATGTCATTTATTATTTTTTTCTAATTAAAGTTAGTGTATTTGGAATTTTATTTGGAAATATATTTTGGAATCTAGAAAAAAAAATCTAATCACTCAAATACAAACATTAAAAAGAAAATCTGATTTCCTTCTAGCTCTTTTCTTTGAATTTAATATAACTACAATAATTCTGTATTTCATATCTACATTTTATATCAAATTTTGTTTGTTTCATTTTATAGACATTTCTATATAATTTGTCAGTTTTAATGATAGAAATGTATTTCAACTGGTGGGATTGCCTCTGCTTACTTCAACACTTCAACCATTCTATCCCCAGAACAGTTTAGCTTAGTAGTAGTGGCATCATTCTGCACTTGATCTGCCTAATTTCAGATTCTGGCTCATCTACAGTCTACACTGTGTGCTGCTACTTGTGAAACCGACCTCCCAATTTCTTGGTTTTCTCATCTATAAGATTAGAAAATTCAAAAATCCATCAGAGGGTTGTGATGAACATTTAATGAGCATTTCACAAAGCACTTGGGATAATGCCTGGCAAATAAGGCCTTACTAAGTGCTTGTTTTTATAATTGTTTTAGAATTTTGTTATTTTTATTTGTTTATTTTTTAAGATTTTATTAATTTATTTGAGAGAGAGAGAGAGAGAGAGAGAGAGCTAGAGACAAAGAGAGGGAGCATGAGCAGGGGAATGGGCAGAAGGAGAGGAAGAAGCAAACTCCCTGTTGGGCAGAGCCCAACATAGGGCTGGATCCCAGGACTGAGCTGAAGGCAGATGCTTAGCCAACTGAGCCACCCAGGCACCCCTGTTTGGAAGTTTACATTACCCCAACTTTTGCGCATAAATAATGCTGTGATAAACACATGTATTATTTTCTTGCTAATGGAATTTCAGTGAAAAAACAGCATGTATGTTTAAGTATGCTTTATCAGTTGCCCAAAACCTGTTCAAAGTTTTTTAATATTTACCTTCCTGCCAATGGATTTCACTAAAAACAACAAACAAAACAAAAATGAACAAACAATTCTTGGTAATAATAGGGAGAAGGTTTCAGAACCCTCATGCATCCATTGTTTAGCTTCAAAAATGATCAACTCACGACCAATCTGATTCCATCTATATACTCACATCCTCTTCTCTCCCTTTATTATTTTGGAGTAAACTTCAAATATCACATCGTTCATCTATAAAGGTTATAATATGTATTGCTAAAAGATTAGAGCTTATTAATAACACAGATCCACAAGACTAATCATAAGAAAAATGAATGTCTAATATTACGAAATATCCACTCAGCATTCAAATTGCCAATTGTTTCATTTATTTTTAGTTGGATGTTCTGCTATATTAATTACAACTTCACCGATTTCTAGGTAATCACTGGCCTACTCATTACCTTTATGCTTATTCTAATTCTAAATTGTATCACTATTTGTCAGACCAGCTATTGTCCATTGAGTTCCTACTATGTGTTGTGTTTCTCCATAATGTCTTCCAGTCCTTCTACCTGCAAGATTGAATCCATCCCTACTTGTACATGAGCTGAGTTTGAGTGGGATCCTGCGAGAGCATTAGAGAAGAGGCACAGCCAAGTGTCAGTTCCCATCTGTTAGACTCCACAGTTGGCTCAGAGATCCACTCTCTTCAGTGCCACATTGTTTCCTAACTATTTCTCTTAGTTCACCCCACACTTTAATCCTGGTCAGTGCAGAGTTGCCCTTTCAGGTCTGGTCAAGTTACTATGGCCACAGAGACTTCCAGCTCTAGGAATCATTGTCTATATTGCAGACATCACACTGTAGGCTACCTTCCATTGTGTTTTGTTTTGTTTTGTTTTGTTTGATAAGTGTCCTTTCTTCTCAGAACATAATCAGCATAATTCTTTCCACCAGTTAAGTGCTCAGTAGACATTGCTGATATTGGTTCCATGGCATGATGATCATAAATGATCTCATCCAAGTTAAGATCTTTCTTCTAATGAGCCCAGAGGTTTTGTGTATTCAGACAAATCACTCAGTTTAAATATGGTCAGGGAGCTTAAACTCTTAGATTATAAAATATCAGATACTTAGGGAATAATAAAATCCAGGTGTTTTGGTGAGGTCTAAATATTAAAAATTAAAATCATTAAGTATTAAGAATAATTAGAACTGGGGCTAGGAGAGAAAGGAAGACAGAAATTTGGTAGGGCAGCTCTAGTTTAAAAGTGCTTCACATTTTAATTTCCTGCCCTGAGAATTAAGAACAAAATGTAATCTATATGCCCATATCTAATATGCTATTCATAACAGAATGCTCTGAATTACAGTTACATTTGAACACACTCACAACATCAAATAAAAGCCATTATTCTGTTAACTAGGAGATAGTAGCTCAAAATGCAGGGCAAATGTCCCTGAGGAAATTCACTCAAGGAAAGTGCTTGAATCAAGCTGATGATTAACTGGAATCCTCACTGTCACAAGTCTCTGCTGCATATCTTTGTAATCAGGAGTACTAATGTTGTAAACCGAATGATAAATGCAGAACACATTCTCTGAAACTTTAGTCAAAATGAACTGGTATTCCCAATCTGCTAAACAATATGCATAAATATGCAACTTTATTTTTTTTGGCACTCTTACAGGCTGTTATAGAATTTTCACAAAGGTAGAACAAATTTGCAATAGAATTAGGAAAAGAAAGCCAGGTTTGATTATGTTCTAGGTGCCACCAACTCAATCAGGGAATTTCATGGGGGATTAGGAAAATTCCACACATCATACAGGAAAAAGAGAAATCAATCATGGCAATATGGGTTCATGTTCATTGTGTTATTTTTATAGTAGGGGTTGTTGCTAGATGTGAGCTATGTTGTTCTGTGAAGGAAACTTTCCTCCATGCACTGATACTATATTACCGTACAGAGATAAAATTGTAGGAGAATGTAAGAGCAACCTGGATGGAAACAAACAAACAGAAAAAGAATATCTCAGCATTTGGATGGATTTGGAGTCAAAAAACAGATACAGTCTGTAAAGGAAATTGCGATGGGCTCAGGTTAAAGTCTCTTCTAATATGGAGAGCTTAGAAGATTCAACTATAGTGGCTATCTCTCTTAAGTGTCCTATGCACATTATCTCATTTAGGCACCCAGAAATACTGTTGAAGTGTTAATGTTTCCCATTCACCAGATGACAAAACAGACTCCACAGGGTGCACTAACTTACCTGGGACTACACAGCTAGTGTGATATTGAATGAGCTTTCAGACCCAGAACAGAAACCAAATCCTGTGCTAGTTCCACCAAACTAAAAGAATAAGAGTTGGAGTGAGCACATGATACAGGGAAGGTGGGTCATTTGCACATTCCAGCTAACTGACAGTCATTAGTTTGTAGATGCTGCCTTTCTCCGTGGTGGTGGCAGAACTCCATTCAATGTTATGCTATAAGACTTGCATCCCATTTGTTCAAGTCATTGCTCTCTTTGGAAATGACTACCAATTCCTCGAAATTTAAAAAAAAAAAAAAAATGGAGTCGGCGGTTAGATACTTAACGCCTTATTCTATGAGTTCCACAGATTCTCTCTCTTCTGTGTCCACAGATCCTTACATTTTACCCAATGCCACAGAGAATTACCACTGCCTCCCCCAGTGTCCTATTCTCAGTAACTTAGAATCCACTTGCAGTCCTCCTAACACACCAGAAAAGCACAAACTGGAACTGTTAAAATCTCAGTTTTGAAACTATGAAAGTCCCAGGAAAATTTATCTCTACTGTGCTGGTGGCAGGGACGGTTTATCTTTGCTTCTTGAGAAATCAGCACAGCACACGGTGGTTGTACTGCAAATGAATGTTAAACTGGAACTAGACTTCAGGATGCAAATCTCAGTTCTCCTATTTTAGCTATGCAACCTTGTTCAAGGTGCTTAACCTCTGCAAGCTTCATGTTTCTCATTTGTAAATAAGAGTAACGACTTCTGCCACTTCAGACTTATTGTGGAAAGCGTATTATATAATTCAGGTAAAAACCATCATGCTGTGCTTGATGCATAGCAAACCATAAACAGTTATTGCTGTCCTGAATAATCAACTACATGTTGCAATGTATGCATTCCCCTCTTCTATTTTTCAGAGGTTTCTGCTGTTTTTGAGGCTGGCACTTCTGTTATGTATATGTTTCAAGAACCCTACCCAGTGACCAAAAATATAAGCCTCTCATCCTCAGCGATTTACGCAGATGTGGCTCCATCCAAGGAAAATATTGCATTTGGCTTTGTGACAGCCCAAGTGCCCAGCCTCTTGCTCTACATCAATTCTTCTTCTCAGGATTACCTGGCTGTCCTGCTCTGCAAGAATGGTGAGTACTGACAGCGTGAAGCCTGATGGAGTGTCACAGTGGGCGAGAGGGACAGTGCATGCCCTCCAGAACGCTGCATAATTTCAGCCTAAATTTGGTCCCACCTGGGCAGCTTAATTCTGGACCTTCAGCCAAAGCCTTGATTGTACTTTACCTTTATGACTCGCATTTGGTATTCAGGGCCAATGTCAATTCATCGCTGAAGTCTCAAATGCATTGCCTTTAATTTGCCTCAACTGTGTAGCAGTAATTCTTTATTATTTATTCTGTGCTGGAATCCATTAAGTGTAAAGGAGACAATCACAAGCATATCTGAATTTCAAAAGGACACTTGTCACATATATCGTGTCATCTTTGCTGCAGTCTCCTTTACTGAAGGCTGTTAAGCAACTGGCCCAAATGCAGGCTGTATTAATAGGAGTCGATTGCCTAGGTCTTGGGGAGAAGTGGTACATGTGAGTCATACCCCTATGCAATATGGGGCATGGCACTGAGAATCATCCCTTGAAAAGAATGTGCACTAAATGGAATATATGAAGATTAGACAGGGACAGGTGCTGGGACCCACTTCATGAAAGGGGTGTTGAAGGACACCAGTTCTGATGGCTGTTAGGGGAAGTCAGGTTTTTTTCCCTCACTGTGTGATTCTACCTCACAATGAGGAGGACTCTTGGTCAAGGGCACCGTGAGATCAAAATCCTGGGGAATGGAACAACTCTTAGGACAGACAAAGGGCGAAGATGTGGACATCCCTGTAGTTAGGTCTCAAAGAACACATTCCCACGATTGAGAGTATGTCCTGCCTCCTCTTGTAATTTGCTAAGAAAATGAGAGGAATCTGGCCTTTAGCATGATCCCTCTGGAATAGACTGTGCTGGGGCAGAGAAGAAAGGAAGCTTGGAATGTGCAGTGTGCACTCCGCCATCTCCAGACATTAAGACAGAGACTCTACAGAGACTCCAGCTATTTCTCTTGCTCTCTATTTTTTTGGTGGGGGTACGGGACGGTGTTATTATTTTTCTTCACTTCATCTTGCTCTCTGACTATGATACTGAAAATAAAGATGATGTGTGGGCCTAACGCAAGGATCAGACCTGGTGGACATGTGAGTTGAATCAGGCCTGAAATACATTAATAATAAAGATCCCACAGACAGTAACAGGACTAATTAATTCTAAGAGCAAATGAAAGGGAAGGAGAAAAGAGAGAGGGTTCCTAGGGTGGTGACTGACCACTCCACCTACCTGATCTTGAGGAGCCTATAAGAAAGAAAGGAACCATTAGACCTCTTATTTATTAGCAGACCTTTGTATGAGTAGAACCATTATATTAACTTGTCATATCTTAAACTTTGGCCCCATAATGTGTCTTTGAGGTGGAGAAGTCTGGCTGAGAACGCTGAGACATAGTTCAACTGATTAACCTATGTGGGCCAGATAATTCATGACACCGTTGGGACCAGAAGCCAGATCTCCTGATAATCAGCACCACCATCTTTCCTCTAAGCTAGACCATCCTGCTGTGATGTGGCTGGACTATAGTAAGATAGTTATAGAGCTCTGAAATGCAAGATTTTCCCCAAAGCATCTTATAGGTGTGATTCCATGGCACACTTGTACCTGCCAGGCTGTACCTATGGATACAGACAATGAATAACAAGAATAACTATATTTGATTACATATACATACTACTCTGTCTACTCTACACACACACACACACACAAACACTCATATATTCTGGGCATTGTTCTAATGCATGTGCACAGCCCTTAATTCTCACAATAATCCTATGTGGTTGGTGTAATTAATCTCATAGCTCCAGAAACTAAGGCATACAGACATGAAGTAACTTGCTTAAAACCTCACAGCAAGTAAGTAAAAGAGAATTCAGTCCTCCCTCTCTGACTCTGGTAGCATATTTTGTGTTCTTAACCATAGCTCTAAATGAAGAGTGTTATTTATTTTTTGAAACACAGGGTGTTTTAAATAACTTGCATTTATTTAATTGAGAAGGCATTCTTGAATTCTGCCTGATTCCCTATGTTCTTTTACTCTAAAGCCTCACTTCCCTGAAAGTTCTACTTGACACCATAGGCATTTGCATTTTTAAAGCCCTGGCTAAGTGCAGGAAGCAAGGAGGTACTTGTGCCTTGTTTGTTTGCTTGTTTGTTTTATGCTCAGGTCGTAGGGCCAGTGTGAAAATTTAGGCTTCACATCTCAGTCTAACTTACTGCCTCAGTCCAGGCAGTGGCTAATCACATGGTGCTCTTCTCCCCTCACTCTGACTCAGAGAACCCCCTCCCCCATTGCTCTAGGGAACTCTTGTCACACTGGGCAGTGGTAGATGCCTTTCTAATTTGGAATCCTAGGCATTTCCTGACATTTATCCTACAGAGATGCAGGGGAGATATACACTCTAGTTCATTCATTCCTTCACGGACTGATACTGCCCAGTATCAGAATCTATAGAGAGCAAGGAAAAGAGACAGGATGCTGTGCCTTCTAAACATGATAAGGAAAAAGAGATTCAAAAACTGTCTTACAGTTTTTGATGGGCAATCTAGATCTATGAGGGAATCGGGTTGTCCAGATTTCTCAGGCAATCTAACCAGAAGTTAGATTCTGTCTAAGTTTAAGGATGAATCTCTTAGGAATTCAGGGGTTATAACAATAGAGCAAATGCCTTGAGTGAGAGTGGATTCCTTGTCATCGGATGTCTTCAAAAGTAATTAAATGACAATTCCTTGGAGAAAGTATAATAAGAATACTGGCAGTGGATGAGGGAGAAAAATAACCTCTGAGTTTCTTTCCAAGTCTAAGATTTTGTGATTCTCTATTCCATTCCTGTATAGTCTTACATTTTTCTTTCTTTCTGTTAGGGCTGCATTTACAGCCTTTAAAATGCTTCTATAAGGAATGAAGAATTGGTATTGGTACAGCGTGTTCCCAGTGTGATGATGGTATTAGGCCACTGACCTAATTGCCAGTGAATAATGTGGGCACCTTGCTTCATGAGGAGCTAAGGATATTCCTAATAAGACTTTGATAGACTTCAGGGAGAAATACACCTCCGAAAATACTAATGGAATTTTAGAATACCTACAGCTTGGGGGGGAAAAAAAAAGTAGCAAACATGGTAAAGGGTTAACTAGGGAAAGTCCTTCTCTGGAAGGGTTTTCGAAGATTGATTCACACTTCTCTGAGATGAAGTTAAGAGTTTTCTGTTAGTACAGGTTTCTTAACCTTTCTTTGATTTAAGACACCTCCGGGAATCTGGTGGAAATTATGATGAGAGGATCACTCTTAAAAGGAGTCCTTTTTGTTCTCCCCAGGAGGAAGAAAATGCCCATGGCCATGTCATACAAAATGGTTCCAATTTCAGCACTGTGGGTCAAGAAGCCAGGGGGTGGAGACAGGCAAATGAACTGCATAAATGCTGAACAAAATCCTTGGCTTGCTACTGGTGTACAGTCCAGAGGAGAGAAGAGCAGTGGGACGCAGAGTCATTCTTCCAAGTCTCTCCCTGGCAGGGGTTCAGTTTAGCATGCTTGGAATTCCTCTTTGCACTTTACCGTTTGTCTTGAAATTTCTCCAACTAGAGACTTATTCGGGTTAAGTCGTTGCTGTCTTTTCAAATGAAAACATAACCTTTTTCCTAAAGGAAGAAAAGAATTTCCATTTCTGGAATGGGAGATTAGAGAATGAGAAGGAGGCATTTGAGGTTAGAGAGTCTTCGGGAGAGTGAAAGTGCTCCCTTCGGCTGGAGCTTTGGACAGCAGGTAACTTCTCAGAGATACGGCTGTTGGAGGAGAAGGGGCATATGAAGGAGAGGGTCCAGAGAAGGCAATGAGATTTTCTAAAGATACACTTAAATTTCACAAAATTTTATTGAGTGATGGCTCTGCCTTCTGCATGGTACCATGGAGTTCCCCTTCAAACTTGTCATTTCACAACTATTTGCAGAGCATCTACCATGTGTCAGTAATATTTCATGCATGGGAGAGACATACTCAGACAACGTCTGTTCTGCCTTTAAGGATCTGGTCTGAGAACAGAGACACAACAAAGAAGGACAACAACGTGTCATAGATATGGGTATAGTTTGTTCCAGGTAGACTGAAGCAAAGAAGGAAAGAGTGACCAATTCTTTCTGGGAGGGAGGGTCACAAAAGGCTTCATGAAGATATTAAAACTTGAGTTGGGTCAAGAAAGATAAATCAGTGTTTTCCAGGCAGACATTAGGTTTTTGTTTAATAAAATTAGAGGTTTCTTTTATTGTTCCTTATTTTCTCCATTTTATTTCCATTGCATGTGAAATAAACATAGTTTTTCCCATTCAGTTCCCCTTCCTACACTTTTATTATGTGTCCTTCTTGGCTCCTCTATAGTAAAAATTTAAAAAAAGAAATCAAATTTAGAATATGTGCTAAGTCTAAGGCTGTCAATCTACAGTGAAATCATGTGGATACAAAATCCAAACCGGGCCCGCAGGTCACCTTCCCATGGTGGCTCTTCAGCTGCCCTCCAGCACTGAATGGTTTGTCTGACTTTGCTTCAGCATTTCCTTTTTATCAAATCTTTTTTTTTTTTTTAATACGTACATTCATAAGGATGCACTGTCTGCATTTGTGATTGCACACACCTGGGATGGAATAATGATGAACCCAGACACTTTACATTTTGAACAGACTGACTCAGGGAGACAAGGGTAAGGAGGAATCCAGAGAGGGACCGTCTTCAAAGTACAAATGTCAACAGCTGCTAACTGGGACTGGTTTGACCCTAGACTACTCTCTGCCTTTGCTGCTTTCTTGCAGAAGACTTTCAAAGTTTAGTGCTGCCTCTTACCATGCCCTCTCTGACACCAGCATATATGTGAGGTCCTCAGAGCAGTGGGGATCCTGATAAACAGGTTGAGAAAAGCACACCTCTGAGGACATCACCTTACCACTTCAGTCTCTGGGCTTGTGTCAGGCAACACTTTGCTGCTACTGAACTTAAAATTCCCAGTGTCTTTTGATATCTGCAGGATTGTTTTAGTTGGTGCATTTCCTCCATTTCTGGGCTTTCTAATAATCTCTTACTGGGAGGAAATACCAGGTCCTATTGTGCTTCCCTCCTCCATTTCAGAGTAATGTGGTTCTGACACAGCATGACCTTGAGAGAGTATCAGGAGTCCCTCTCCATCACCCTTTCTTAGAGGAAGGACAAAAATATAGGCAGACACAAAAGTCATCTCCAGTATCAGACAGTTAATCCTCTGTGCCAAGGGGTGGGCCTGTGTGAATAATGATGGATACAACAGAATCCAGGTTGGGGCATCAGGGTGACTTAGTCAGTTAAGCATCTCACTCTGGTTTTGGCTCAGATCATGATCTCACAGTTGTGACATCAAGCCCCTCATCAGTCTCTATGCTCAGTGTGAGTCTGCTCAGATTTTTTCACCCTCCCCTGCTACCCCTCCCTTGACTCGTGCACTCTCTCTCTCAAAAAGCTAAATAAATAAATTAATTAATTAAAAAAAAACAAAAAACACTGGGTCCCAGTCATTGTTCTTGTTTTCCTTCTGTCTGTTTTTTTTTTTTTTTTTTTTTTTAAAGATTTTATTTATTTATTTGACAGACAGAGATCACGAGTAGGCAGAGAAGCAGGCAGAGAGAGAGGAGGAAGCAGGCTCCCGGCTGAGCAGAGAGCCCGATGCGGGGCTCGATCCCAGAACCCTGGGATCATGACCTGAGCCGAAGGCAGAGGCTTTAATCCACTGAGCCACCCAGGTGCCCCTCCTTCTGTCTGTTTTCATGGATTTTTTATTTTGTGGTGTGCTTATAGGTCCTTGAAGATTGAGTCCCCCTAAAATCCATATGTTGAAGTGACTCCTAGTATTTTTTAAAGATTTTTTTAAATTTATTCATTTGAGGGAGAGGGAAAGAGAGAGAGAGAGCACAAGTAGGGGAAGAAGCAGAGGGAGAGAGAGAGAGGAAGAGGGAGAAGCAGACTCCCTGCTGAGCCAGGAGCCCAAAGTGTGGCTCAATCCCAGGATCCTGAGATCATGATCTGAGCTGAAGTCAGATATTTAACCTACTGAGCCACCCAGGCACCCCTCTTAGTATTTAGAGTAAGAAGGAAGTTAAGGTTAATGTAGGTTATAAGGAGAGAGCACTGATCTGCTAGGGTTAGTGTCCTTAAAAGTGGGGACACCAGACTTTTCTCTCTGTTTTTGTCTCTCTTGGTCATTTAAGGACAGAGTAGAAGGTGGCCATGTAAAAACAAAGAGAAGAATCCTCACCAGCCACTGCTCATCTCACCTGCTGGCATCCAGAACTTTGGGAAAATCAGTTTCTGTTGGTTGGACTACCTAGTTTGAAGTATTTTGTTATAGCAGTTCAATCAGGCTAAGACAAAGACCAAATGAGATAATGCAAGAAATTGTGCTTCACAGACTGTAAAGAACAAAACACGTTGCATTTTCTCATTGATAATAAATAATAATAACATTAATTATTTTAATGCTTGGGTTGGCAGAGCATGAATGTGAAGGTCAGGATTCAGGATGACTGAGATTAAAATTTAATACAAAGAGGACATGAAAATCACCCATTGTCTAGAGGCAGAGCATCTAATTGAGGGGACATTATCCTGAAGAAGGAGAAAGATGAGGCACAGGGTCTCCAGCCTCCATGTTGGCTGTTGTCATTAAGTACAGGCAGCAACTTTTGATATACATAAGCATGAAAACAAAACAAAAAACCTTTAAGAATGGCTTTCTCAAATACACTCTGAACTAGACTGTTGAGGAACTTCTCTGATGTTTCTGAAATAAAGACAGATAGAGAGAGACATAAAATAACTGAAGAACAGGGTATGTAAAGTATTAAATAAGCTCTGCTTACGTAGGGCCAGGCCCAGTGACATATGACTGAGGAGATATAGTTAAACGCTTGGGAACCCCTACCTGAAGCCCCAGCTGCTCTGACCATGGATCTGGCTGGGCAGTAAGTGCCAGCATCAAGGAAACCAAAAGAGCAAGAGCAGAGCTACTGAGTCAGTGCTCTAAGTCCCCGAGTGAAGAGCAATAATCAAAGACTAGCATGAAATTAAGGGTAACAAAAATTACAAGGGACACCTCAGTGGTTTAGCTGGCTAAGTATCCAACCCTTGGTTTCAGCTCAGGTCATGATCTCAGGGTCATGAAAGCTTGCATGAGGCTCCTTGCTAGGCATGGAGCCTGCTTTAGAGTCCCTCTTCTTCTCCCTCTGCCCGTCCCCCACTTCTCCCAACTCACTTGCTCTCTCTCTCTTAAAAAAATTACAAAATACAATTAACTCTATGAACATTTATTTAATACACCTACTGTATATGTCTGCCAGGGCTGCCATAGCAAATTACCACAGATTGGTGGCTTTATCACAGAAATTTATTTTCTCACAGTTCTGAAGACCAGAAGTCTGGTGTCCGTGCACCAGCTGGGTTGGTGTCCAGTGAGAGCTCTCCCACTGAGTTGCAGATGTGTGTTCACGTGGCCTTTCCTTAGTATGCATGTGCCTGAGAGGGAAAGAGAGTGTGCTCTGGTTTCTCTTCTGAAATGGATACTCATCCTATTGAATCAGAGTCCCACTCTTATTTCACTGTAATTACTTCCCTGGAGTCTCTTTTTCCAAATTTAGCCACACTGGGATTAGGGCTTCACCATATTAATTTGAGGAATCACATATATTCAGTCCACAACACCTACTGTGTGCTTGATGCTGTCCTATGTGCTCATAGTAGAAGAGCATATATGGTATATAGTTGGCTTCAGGGAGACTATTGAGGTTGGATTCATACACAATTTTCATCTTCATAAGGTCAGCATCTAGCAGAGTATTTAGCATGGAGCTGGCCTCGGTATTCCTGGATTGAATTATGCCTGGCAAGTGTGAGAACACCCCCCAGAGTCCATGAGAGGTCTTTTTAGAGCACCAGTGGGGCTGTACTAGGGGAAAGAGGGCAATTCTTTTCAGTTTATCACAATAGGCTTTCTAGCAAATATGGGCATGAACATACATTATATTAACCAAGTATTAGTATCCTCAATTCTGGTCTTCCTCTGATTCCATTTTGTTACCTGTGATGTGCTTTTGAGAGGCAAGGTTGTTTGGGCAGTGAGGCTCTGTGGAACTGGCTTCTTTGATTTTATTTTCTGAGAGCCTTCAGGGTCTTTGAATTTTCTCAGTTTAAAAAACTCTTTTGAAATTTTCCAAGAATTGAGCAACTGTTTGTTTTGTTTTGCTTTTTTTTCTCTCTCTCTTTTTTTTCTTTCCCCAGCAAGGCTGGTTGCTTACAACTGTCCCGTGAGAACCAAGAGAATTATTATCTGCTCTTATGCCTCATTGTTTGTAAAAAGAGAAAAGACGTGCACTTGGTGCCTTGGTTTCTTCATCTGTAAATTTGGGATAATTGCAATGGTCAAGGGCCGTGCAGCAGTGTTGTTGAGGATTAATAAGTACCTGTCTGTAAAGGGTTTGAAGAAACTAAATGAAAGATGTGGGATAAATACAAAGAAGGGTTATTATAAAACAGAACAAAACACTGGCTGGTGACTGAGCCACCTTGATTTTTTTTTTTTAAAGCCAGGGTTGAAGAGAACGGGGAACCGGATGGTTAGCTTTTGGACTAGAACTCTAATTAGGGGTTTAAGGATTAAGAAAGCCGTTGCAGTCTGTGTCAAGAAAGATTTTCTAAGAGGAAAGACATGTTTTTATTCTCCTTAGAACGCTTGATCTGTAAATACTTGAACCTCGAGATGTGAAACTGTCAGCAGAAAGCCCGAGCTCGGGGTTTATTCAGTTCTCTGTGCAGTTAATTACCTTTTGTGCAGCAAGTAGGCCTTAGATTATCATTATTTCTCTTCATTCAAAGTTATTGAAGATGGGTTTCCACTTTAATAAGTCCCTTATCCTCTCAAAGTTTAGCAATGAGGGCCCTGGACGTCAAATCTGCTGTTATAAAGCTGCAGTGGAAACAGGGTGAGCAGGAGTTCAACCTTCCGAGTCCAGTTGGAGTTTCTACCACCACCCTGATCTCCCAGCAAAAAACCAGTCGATAGCAGCTAATACTTGCCCCATGCTGAACAGCAGTTTTAGTTTTGTCTTAGTTCATCTCATTTCCTGACAATGGCTGTGAAGTTAGCACCAACATACCCCGTTTTACAGATGAAGAAACTTAGGCACAGGAAGGTTAAGTGACTTATCCAAGAAGACACAGCATTGAACCTGTGAGGCTAAAAAGCAAAGTCCACTGATCACTTTTTTGCTTTTGAACTATTCTGCTCTGTTCTCTGACCTCTCATTGTTCTGTGTGCTGTTCTCATGGAACCTGCCGCCTTCTCTCTGGTGTTTGCTTCAGCTTTCACATGGGGTGTGTGCTGGGTTGTGAATGCCATGTTCACTCTCTGTAGTGCCTTGCTTCCAGAACTCTGTTTAAAAGATGGACCAGGGGAGTTTGGGTGACTCAGTAGGTTAAGCCTCTGCCTTTGGCTCAGGTCATGAACTCAGGGTCCTGGGATTGAGCTCTTTGCTTAGCAGGGAGCCTGCTTCTTCCTCTCTCTCTGCCTGCCTCTCTGGCTACTTGTGATCTCTCTCTGTGTCAAATAAAAAAAAATAAATAAAATCCTTAAACAATAAAAATAAAAGATAGACCAGACAGAAAGGATGGGGAAAATATAAAAGGAGGACTAAACCCCAATATTTAGAAACACATTGCCAGTGGAAGAGGTGCCAGATATCTCCTTCTATTTGACAAATTGCACTTTGGCACACAATGAAGCACACAGACTATCCAGTGGGAACAAACAAACAAACAAGGACAAACTAGTATTCCTTATTGGTGCCAAATTCTGTGATGTAAGTTATAGGGTATAGCTAGAGCCCCACTATGAGATTAGCCAGCCAAATCTGACAGTCACTGTTAATTGAAAGTTTGAAGTGAAATTGCACATGGGGGAGTGCTACTTTCTCAGAACAGGTGATTTTAATATAATTAATAAGGCTCAACAGAATTTTTCTGGTTTAGAAAAATCTCGAGTAATAAATGCATATTCTTAATTAAACATGAGGGATAAAGACACAAATTTATTGTTCTCTTCCTACACTCCCCCACAATGACATAAAGGAATTAAAAACATTTTTTTTAAAAAGTAAGAACTCCAAAAGACAAAGAGAACAAAACAGAGCTTAGTATGGGTATAAAGTATGAAAAGATTTTTAAAAGACTGAACATCAGATAGAGACGGAAAGCTGACTGGGTCCAAGTCACTAGGAAGGCATGCTAATGGGAAGGTTTCATGAGAAAGGCTCAGGCCGGGGCATTCTGTATACCATAGAGTCCAGGATGAGGCACGAAATCAGGAAAGGAAAAATGAGAATGTTTTGCAGAGAACTGTTGACCCTAAATCCATTTTTTCTTGTCTGGGAAGATAAGAAAATTCCTTTTCACCTCTGCCCCAGAATACCAGACATATTTAGTAACATATAGAAATGTAACTAGAGTTTCCAAAGCTGAGGGAAAGATCTAGATAGAAGACTGAAGAGAGAAATGACCTAGCATTCTGTACAGTGGGGTATGAAATCCCTGGCCTCAATTCTCCCTTCTTCCAAGATCTCATACTGTGAAGTTTTTCTTTCTTCATGCAGGAGATGAGTTTCCCACAGAAGAATTGAACAATCCATGGAAAATATATTTGATAACTATAATTTGAAGGATTCCCCCATTAAAAAGAATAGTGCCCCCATGTGGTCACCTAACAGTGAGCCCCACCTGTTGACAAACTCAATCCCAGCACAAAGAATCTTCAATCCAATTTGTATTGCCTCAGTCACAAGTGTGAACAGATGACCGGGGCCATCAGATATTTCCATAAAACCTCCAAGATGAAAGAAAAAGATCAAAGTGGTTAAATAAATGGAGATTAGTGGAGAAAACAGGGATAACGCAAGGGCAGAAGAAACTAAAACTACAGTATTTCAGTCAGGTAGGAGACTATATAAATCCATGAAACACGAACGTGATGGTTTAAAATAAAACTAGAAAACAATAAAAAATAACTCCTGGAAATGCAGTAGAGGAAATTGTTAGAAATCTTGAAAGTTGGAAGATAATATTTGAGAAATTTCCCAGGGGTTGAACAAAAATACCAAAATGTGGCAATATGAAGACAAAAGAGAAAATTGGAGGGCAAAACATGATGTTCACTCTCTAACTAGATGTATAAAAATGGAGAAGAGATGGGAAGAGAACATTAGCAAAGATGTACTGGAAAATATAGAGTAAAATAAATTATATGTAAAACTTTGCTTCCCTACCTAGCACAGTGGACAGAAGAAGTTACACATCAAGGCAAACACAGAACCCTAATTTTGGTAAAGACAGGATCAGGATTCAAACTAGTGGAGAACTTCTCAATAGAAAGAAACACTGGAAATTTGAAGATAATGGACAAGCATCTTTGCGGTCCTAAGGGAAAATGGTTTTCAAACTAGAATGCTATGCTTAGTCAAATTATTAGTCAAATGTGAGGAAGGAATGCAAACAATTTTATGCATTAAAGGGTGGAGGTAGCTTGGGTGATTGTTTACGACTCTGTAAACACCTTTGTAAAGATGCTACTTAATATGCATGCATTAGTTATCTAATGCTTTATAAAATATCAGCCCCAAATTTAGTACCTTTAAACTACAAAAATGTGGTTAAACTGTATAAAGACATTTCTGTGAGAGAGACTGGCTTAGCTGGATGTTTCTGGCTTATGGTGTCTCATGAGGTCCTGCCCCTTGGCTTGGGCTGCCATAGTCTGAAGGGACTGCAGTAGTCTGAATGCAGATGATCTGCTTCCTGGCTCCATCATGTAGCTGTTGGAGCCTTCAGTCATCAGTTCTTTGACTTTTCCAGAGGGCTGCACAAACAACATGTCAGCTTCTCCAGGAGAAAATGGTGGAGGATGGCAGGAGTAAGAAAGACAGAGACAGAAACAGAGAGGGAGAGAGAAATACACAGAAGGGAGTGTACTTAAGACAGATAGAGGAGTCTTTTCAGAACCTAAACTCATCAGTGACACCTGGTACAATGTGATGTGGGAGGAGGTTACACAAGGTTATGACTACTGGGAGGCAGGGATTCAGGGGGTCATGTTCAAGGCTGCCTGCTACAACGTGCTTTACCCAAAAAGGAAGCATATACAAAAGTATGATATGAGATCCAGGAAGCAGATCACCCACCAGGCAAAATAATTTTAGGATGGCAGGTATACTGAAATCCTAGTGAGCAATGGGTCAGGCTAGTGGTTCTCAACTGGGCATGATTTTGTCTCCCAGGGGACAGTTGGTAATATCAGAAGACATTCTTAGCTGTCCAGATGAGAAGTGCTACTCTTGTGTAGTGGATAGAAGTTAGGGATGCTGCCAAACAACGTAAAGACCCAGGACAAGCTCCCTTCTCACCACCCCAACCACCCACAAAGAATTACCTGGCTTGGAAGGTTAATATCTTCAAGGTTGAGAAAACCTGGTCTTGAATAAAGCATACTGACAGAGGACTTTTGGAGAGTGGCTCTTAGAGAAAACATACAAGTGATAGATACCAGCAGAAGGTGATATTTACATCAGACACAACAATATGGCCTTTGAAAACCATCCTAACCAAAATTGTAGATTGCCTATATTAGAGGCATGAGGGGGGATGTGACTGGGTCCAAGAAAAGTAATTCTTCATCTGCCATTGTGTTAAGGCAAAATGAAATATTTAAAATTAATAAATAAAGAAAAAGCAATATATTTAATTAAATAAAATTGAAAGAAAATAACAAGAAAACTAATAGAACCAAAAGTCACTGCATAGTGGGAGGAGGGACCAGAGTAGGAAGGTGTGGGACAGGAGTTGCTTTCTCTTGTTGTCTTGTTATACTATTTGAAATTTTTTGACTATGCTCTTTGACTATTAAACAGTATTATTTTCATAAATAATAGTTAAATGCATGAATAAATCCATTGTTTGAACATAAAGAAAGAGGTGTATGGTTTTGTTAATAGAAAACTAGTTCTCCCCACCAGTAAATGAATATAAATACATATAAATACAAGTACATATAAATAATACAGGATATTGGTTGAAGGCAGATTAGAGGATTATCTCTAATGAGTTATATACATACCCCATTTCCCTGTTTTCAATTAGTGAAGTAAGTCTTATAATTAATGGACAGAAGAATAAATGAGTGAAATAATTTTACTGGAAATATTCAGTATAACAAATTGTTCTATTTACATAACTGTTAAGCACACTTTATTGAAATGGTGCATGGCAAGACCACTAAGAAGCCTCCTCACTACCACATCTCTTGCAGGCCTTAACTTCCATGGCTTTGCTAGAACATGTTATGCTGTTGGCTACTTCCTCAGCCACCTGTGTAGATAACTTATCCTCAGCTTGCCTCCTATACACTGGATTCCTTGGGGCAGTTCAGGCTTTTTTGGAGCAAAGATACACCTTCACTGAGATAGCATCCATTCTCCCGACTTTAGATAGTGATTATGCAGATCTCTGTGACTTCAGGAAGATCGTCTCAGCTGCTTGAGGGGGTAACTTTAGTTGGCTGTCACATAGACTCCTCAAGCTCCATGTGTCCCAGATTAACCTCAAACCTCTCAGCACACACATGTGCACACACATGCAATACACATTCGTGCACACATTCGTGCACACACATGCAATACACCCATACACATGCACACACATGCGTATGCATGTAGATACAAATGTCCATGCCCACATGCACACCCATACACATGCACACACACACATCTGTGTATACATGCAGATACAAATGTGCATGCCCACACGTACACAAATACACACATACACAGCTTATAGCCACATCTTCCCATGCTCGCGTCTTTCCTTTCTCAAAGGAGTGCTCTATGTTCAACCAGTCAGAGATATGCATCACCCATATCTTCTTCTTCCTTATCCCTCCAGAGTCCATCAGTCACCAAGTTTTATTCAACCCTCTTGCATCACATTGTATCTACTTCCTCAGTCTCTTACATCTATCACTTTTGTACACTCCCACTCTGGTTATCTTTGCTCTGGCCACCCTAACCTCAGAATCAGATTACTGCCAACAGTGTCCAAAAATTTCTCCCAGCCTCCAGGCCTATGCCCTTTTAATTCATTCTCTATTCTGACCAGGGTGATCTTTTCAAAATTCAAATATATTCATGTTACTCATTTCTGATAGCTCCCACTGCCCTTGGGCTAATTTCCAAACTCAGTTCAACCCTAGGTTCTCGCTTTCCTGTGAAATTCCAATTCTTATTATTCTCGTACCCCACTGTACCTTCTCCCCATATTGAATTATGTTCCCAGGGTTGAATGCATCATGCTGTTTTACCTCTGGGTCTTTGCACATTTTGTTACCTTTGCTTGAATCATTCTTTTCTTTCCCACCTTTATCTCTTCTTTGTTGGCAAATTCTTATTTCTTCCAGTCTAACTTTAATGTCACTTCTGGGAAGCATTCTGGTTCCCTCCCAAAGACTGTTTTAAGTGCCCTTCTACTGGGTTTCTGCAGCAGCCTGTTACCAAATTGTCACAGTCTCTGCCTCTGTTAACTTGTTGGATCCACCACTATAACACTAATTCAAGGACACAGGACTGGTCTAGCACCATTCAAGGTCCCAGTGGCTACACCTACATTGCCACTATGGACAACGTTTTTTAGTGAAATTGCTTGAGAGATTTTAATAAAAACAGGGCACATTTTTTTCAAGCAAAAGAGCCTTTTAAAAGCATATTCTAATGGTTCATCTTCAAAAGAGTTCACTGTCATATCTTTATGGTGCACTAAAGTGCAGCTAAGAATTGAGGAGAATAAATTAAATCGGATAACAACTTTACTTAAAAGCATGAAGCTAAAATGAGAGAAAAAACCTGAAGAAACAGCAAATCATAAAAATGGATTACTCTTATCTTCTTATTTCTAATTTTGGTAGGTATTTTTCCTCTCAACGTACACAAAAGTCTGAGGAAATGTATCTTAAAAGAGAGGCAGTTTGAAACAGATAAAATATCGCATTTAAAATTGGTAGAGGAAAAACAGGGACGAAATCATCAGCCCCATGACTGTACTGCTTCTGGATTTTAGTTGTTTGCATTGCCATCCTTAGGTGGGGCATCTAAAAGATGAACGAGATTACAGATGAATTGCCTGATGGTTCAAATGAAAACACAACAATAAAAAATCAAAGAAACAGCACACGTAAATCCCCACTGAAGGTCCTGATTTCCTGCTCTCCATAGCAATAACTAAGTAAGCCTGGGTGTCCTATACCATAGGCCACTGACATTTGTCAGGCTTTCCAATAAATTGGCAATGAAAGACTAAATCCGTGCAAGGTGGGAGATAAATTAGCACACAGCCAAAGTGCTGGAGAAATAAGCACTGGTTTCGTAGCTGAAATGTTTTTTTGATATAGTAATAATCCCCCGTAATCTCTCTCTAGCTTTAAATAACCCCGGTTTTTGTGCTGGCAGTTTAATCTTGTTGGCTGCCCTTGTCTTACAAATATATTTAGTGGAATCTGGAATATCATTTTGTAGTGAAAGCTGAAGCCTTTGTCATGCTGAAGCCGGGCAAAGGCAATAAATCAAGGACAAAGTGAAAAGGAGTAGAAACGGGGTATCGGAAACTTATTCCCCAGAGTGGTTGAGCTTCCTTCTCCTGCAAGCAGGTGTATTGCATCAGTCATATCTTCTCGTTAAGTGCCTGTGTTGTAAGGATATTGACTTATATCTACATTGCACCCTGGTTGGCACTGCTCCAAAGTACTTAAGATGCATCTATGGGAAGTGCATGCTGAAAATAGCACCGTGAGAATATACAACCCTCGTTTTCCTTTTTTCTTTTCTTTTCTTTCCTTTCCTTTCCTTTCCTTTCCTTTCCTTTCCTTTCCTTTCCTTTCCTTTCCTCTTTTCTTTTCTTTCCTTTCCTCTTTTCTTTTCTTTTCTTTTCTTTTCTTTTCTTTTCTTTTCTTTTCTTTTTCTTTCTTTTCTTTTCTTCTTTTCCTCCTCTAAGATCATTCTTCTCAGGAAGTGTCCTGGGAGACCCAACCTTATCTGCTTCTCCCTATTTTCTCACTGTGTCTGAACAATTAATAAATGGCTTTTTAAAGGTAAGCGACAGGCTGCTATAGATTTAAAGTAATTCAACCAGGACTCATGTACTTCATGATTTGCACTTGCCACGGTGGTTATTGTTGAGAACGGATGACAGAGAAAGAATGTTGAGTTGTTTATAGGGTGTTTGTCTTACCTGTAACAAAACAAAGGGATAAAAATTACTATGCTAGAAAGCCAGGGATCTGAGTTCTTATACTAGTTCTCCATTCTCAAGTTAGTGGCTCAAAAGAGCACACATTTCTTATCTCACAGTTTCCTTGTGTCAGGAATACAAGCACAGAGTATTTGGTTTTCTGCTCAGAGCTCACAGGTGGACTATGGTCTTGTCAGGGACTCCACTTGGGAAAGATCTGCTTCTGAGCTTCCTCAGACTGTTGGCAGAACTCAGGTCCTTGAGGTTTTAGAATGGAGGCCCCCATTTTTTGCTGGCTGTTCCCCAGACCTTGCTCTCTGCTCCTAAGTGTGGTGGCAGTTCCTGGCCAGGTGGAACTCCCCATAGGCCCTAACAGCTTATCTCTGTAAGCCAACAAGGGAGCACCAGCAGGTGTATGAATGCATGGATTTTGATATCGAATCCCAAGAGTGACATCCCGTCACCTTTGCCATTTTCTGTATGTTAAACGAAAGTCACAGGTCCTCACCTATACTCAATGGTTGGGGTTATATATAGAGTGTGAACATGGGGACCACCCTGGAGTCTGCTTACCACATTCCTAGTGATTTTTAGGCATTAAAAGCTCAGTACTTTTATATATTCACTTGATGCAGTAAGAAAGAATGACTTAAATACACATCAAACACAATGGATAAATCTCACAAATTTATTGTTGAAAGAAACCAGATATAAAAAAGCACATATCTGTGATTTCAATTTTTATACATTTTAAAACCATGAAAATTTAATCTGTGCCATTAGAAATCATAATAATGGTTGATGTGGGCAGGGGAATAGTGACATTAGGGGATCTGAGAACACCTCTGTGGTGCTAGAATCCTGTCTCCTGAACTAGAAGCATTCTATTTACAAATGGATTGGTTTCATTTAGGCCCCATGAATGGCATCTTTTTTTTTTTTAAGATTTTATTTATTTATTTGACAGATAAGATTACCAGTAGGCAGAGAGGCAGGCAGAGAGAGAGGGAGGAGGAAGCAGGCTCCCTGCTGAGCAGAGAGCCTGATGCAGGGCTTGATTCCAGGACCTTGAGACCATGACCTGAGCTAAAGGCAGAGGCTTAACCCACTGAGCCACCCAGGCGCACCCTGTGAATGGCAACTTATCAAAGGCTCCTTCCTGGACCACAGGCTGCAGTATTGGGACCTCAAAGCAGAGTTCATAAGGACCACACTGTCTCTGAGTCAGGCCGTACTTTTCTCTCTCTGAAGTCCATACTGCTTGGTGTTCCTTCATCATCTTATTACCTGGATGTTACCTACTATATTATACATGCATTTGTTTGTGCCTGCTATCAAAACCAGAATGGAGGCTCTGGTGATCGCAAACTTTGTCTTTTGTGTCTCAGCATTTAGAATGAAGATCACCCCGTTATAAACATCCACTAAATTATAAATTGATTGAATGATTGAAAGTTCAGGTTAGCTTTTACATTAGTCATAATTAGATCACCAGCATCACCACCGCAAGGTTCCTGTTTTCTATTGGTAAAATATTCCTAATTAATAAAATGACAGTACAGATCTGTTAAAATCCAGTGACCTGAGGCTTATTGGAGATTTTAATCATCTGTCATCCAGAATTTCATCATCATTGTCTTAAAAAAAAATCAGTAGACAGTTGGTGGTTCTGTTAATGAAATAGTTACATTAAATCAGCATTCAACCCAAGATAGAGTTAAAGTTGACTGAAAATAACAGTTGGTCAGTAGGACCTGATGAACTGAGATTTGTTTCAATGATTTAATCCTTTAGCTTCAAGGCTAAATTTAAAAACCTGACCAGTAATATAGAATTAAGGGAAAGGAATAAAAGTGGAAATGAAAAGAAGGAAGAACAGGAAACCATAACAGCAAAACAGTTTAAAAAAACAAACAAAAAAAGCAATTGGGAAGCAGAATGAGAGACAGAAGAAAAATAGGAATAGCAGGGGAAAATCCATGCCACCAGGCTATGTGTTCTACAAGCTTCTCTACCAGTGGTAACTCACTCCATAAAGCTGCCTACTTACCATGTGTCCTTCTCTTCAAGTTTCTTTTCTTGGTCCCCATGCTTTTCCTATATAGGCCCTTACTTATTAGGCTTTTGCCTCCAGAGAGGTTAGCTTGGGAGGTAAAATTGCATATTGTCTTAGGGCCTTTGAGCAAGACAACTGTTTGATTTGTAAACTGTTTGAACTATCTGGAAGGGAGAAGTTTCTGGCTCTTGTAGAATGGGTCAGGTAGGGACAAGGTCATAGAAACTCCATTAGTGTGCATTACATGTTCTTCACAGACCTCTGTCCTGTTACATATCCAGAGTCAAGCTGTTGTCTACCGTGACTTACATTAAGACCTTAGTCCATCTGTTTGGTTCACATCACATTTGAAGGTAAATGTGATTTCAAGCCTTTGAGGCATTTTTAAAGAATCATATTTAGAGGTCTCATCATTTTGATAATCGGGTGATTGTATCCATACATGTTACAGTGCTTTTGGCCTATTTTATCATCCTTTGGGAGAATGAGGATTTTCTGCTCTGGAACAGTATCTAAATTGAGACCTGATTAGGAGCCAAAATAGGAGTATCTGCCCTCTCTCTCCATTTCATCCACAGTCCTACCCCTCATGTCAGCTGGGGATGTAAGGGAAAGCAGAAGTAAAACTGCATGGAAGGTAGGAGAGATAGAAGGAGGAATGGGGGTGGGGATGAATGAGAGACAAAGGGGAGAGAGAAGAAGCCAAAGAGAGGCAATGTCATTAAAGAAGCATAGTTAGAAAAATCCCAGCAGTGGTACCCCTAAGTTGCCTAGCTTCTTGTTTTCAATCTTTATAACCCTCCCTAAAGTATGGTGGCCCCTCATATTTATTCAACAAGTTTTTACATACATTATGTCTTTCCATCTGTATACGATGCCTGTGTTAATCTCACTGTCACAACTAACACAACCAAAATCTCACTGGCTCATAACAAATATCCACATTATTTCCCTCTGGCTGTGGGTCAGCTTCTGTGATTTTATTCCATGTGTCATCTCATTTGGAGGCCCAAACTGAAGCAATAGTTCTAAGTGGGATCTTCTCTTCTACGGTAGAGGAAAAAGCAAGCATACCTGTGGAAACATGCAGTGCTTCTTAAAGCTTCTGCTCATAGGTCTTTGGCTAAAGCAAGTCAGATAGTTGAGGCCAATACCAAGCAGGGCACTGCCAGTCTCATGGCCATGGACAAGAATGTGTAATTTTTGTTGTTGTTGTTGTTGGCAAGAGAGAGCACAAGCAGGGCGAGAAGCAGGCAGAGGGAGAAGCAGGTTCCCATTGAACAAGGAGACCCATGTGGGACTTGATCCCAGAACCCTGGGATCATGACACAAACCAAAGGAAGACACTTAACTGAGTGAGGCACCTAAGCATCCTAAAGCCATGTAATCCTTTACAAGAAATACAATTATGTATTTGGGAACAATAATGCAACCTATCTTAATACCTGAGTAATTAGGAAGGCTTTGGGCTCACTCCATTTACAGGTAAGAAAATTGAGGGACAACATGCTGAAATGGTGTGTGTAGACTCAATAAACAGAAACAGAGCTTGGCTTAGATCTCAGGTTATCTGATTTCTAGCCATTGATTTGTACATGCTTCTTATCTCTTTCTACCACCTGCATTTTCTTTCATCCTAAGGTAGTGCTTCTCCAACTTGGTGGGCATCAGAACTACCCACAGTCCTCCTTGAAGCACAGATTGATGGGCCCCACTGAGTATTTCTGGTTTGTTATGTCTACAAGAGGGGCCTAAAGAATTATCTTTTTAGCAAATTCCCAGGTGATGCTGAAAGTATTTGTGCAGGGACCACACTTTGAAAACTACTGCTATAATGTACAATCACCAGTGCATGGTGCAAGGTATAACTCCTACATTAGATGTGTGTGTGTGTGTGTGTGTGTGTGTTCATTTTGAAAAACTGAACAATGAGTTGGATGACTTGGTCTTACATCTTTCACGTGCCTCCCTAATACTTAGGAGAGGCTGAAGAGTCCTTAGAACAGTATTCCTCAATGTGTGGTTCCCAGTCTGGTAGTACTGGCATTGCCTGGGAATGTAGTGGAAATGCAGATTATTGGCTCTGCCTTAGAACGGTTGACTGCTAATTTCTGAGGATGGGGCTGAGGCTGAGGCTTCTATGTGGTTGACAGCAATTCGGGTGATTTTGATACACACTGACCTTCAAGAACCATGGTTTGGTCCTATAGACACTTCTGTGGCTACACTGTGGGACTTTAAGGAAGGTCTTCAGGCTCCTGTTATTCAAAGTGTGGCCCCCAGACCAGCAGTTTCTTTATCACCAGGAACCTGAGCAATGCAAGATCTCGGGCCCCTTCTAGACCTACTGATTTCTCCTAGTGTTCTGGAGTTTCTTCTCGCTGCAGAGTACCTGGTTTCTGTCTTATCATCTAGCCATTTAGTTGGACACAACTGGCTACTTCCCTTACTTTTTTTTTTTTAAGATTTTATTTATTTATTTGTCAGAGAGAGAGGAGCGAGAGTGAGCACAGGCAGACAGAGTGGCAGGCAGAGGCAGAGGGAGAAGCAGGTTCCCTGCCAAGCAAGGAGCCCGATGTGGGACTCAATCCCAGGATACCGGGATCATGACCCGAGCTGAAGGCAGCTGCTTAACCAACTGAGCCACCCAGGCGTCCCTCCCTTACTTTTGATTATGATTTTATCCCTGGGTAATCCTTAGTTCCATACTCTGTAGCCTTGGTATTTGATAATACTTCCCATCTTCCTGGCTAACAGAGGTTCTCAGAACTTTATTGGGTAATAGCTCCTGACCCTCCTCTCTACTAGGTAAGTGTGGGAGGTTTAGGTAAAGGAGTCTTGGAATGAGGACTTGTGATTCTCCTGATTTGTATTTTTCCATTAAGATCCTTCACCTTCCTTCATTACAACATTGTCTATTTAACTCTTCTCTTTATCCTTTGAGACTAGCATTATGAGCAATTTTAACCAATCTATTAAATAAATAATTATAGCCATACTGTTGTGTATTTATGAAACACAAATCATCTAAAGAACCACTGTGACTGCCATTGCATGAATTGTTCATAGAAAAAGCATTATGTGCTTGGTAGCCCTTTGAACTAGATGCATTATTGCCATTTTTGAAAGTATTTCTTTTTTTTTAAGATTTTATTTATTTATTTGACACAGAGAGAGAGAGATCACAAGTAGGCAGAGAGGCAGGCGGGGGGAGGGGGAGCAGGCTCCCTGCTGAGCAGAGAGCCCGATGCGGGGCTTGATCCCATGACCGTAGGATCATGACCTGAGCTGAAGGCAGAGGCTTTAACCCACTGAGCCACGCAGGAGCCCCTGAAAGTATTTCTATATCCAAAAGTTATTTAGTCTTTGCTTCAAGTTTAAAAAAAAAAAAAATGTCAGGCTGCAGACAATGAAATCAGAGAGACAGATCAACATCTCAAATGATTTCTAGGCAAACTCTGAGTCATTTCACTCTAAATCTGTGGTGTTTATGTAGCAAATGCAGATGTTATGTTTACTCACTTCTAGAGCATTTGCTAAAAACACTTGGCTTGTATGGGAAACTTTTCCTGGGATATTCTGTTAGACTGTGCATGTTTTGCCTACCAAGAGAGATTTTAAATTAAAATAAAAACCAAAATAAAAATACCAACTAGATCTCTGGCAGAAACTGTGGTAGGTGTATCTTAAGTAAAAACTTCAGGGGGACGCCTGGGTGGCTCATTTGGTTGGGCAGCTGCCTTTGGCTCAGGTCATGATCCCAGTGTCCTGGGATCGAGTCCCACATCGGGTTCCTTGCTCGTCAGGGAGCCTGCTTCTCCCTCTGCCTCTGCCTGCCATTCTGTCTGCCTGTGCTCGCTCTCTCTCCCTCTCTCTCTCTGACAAATAAATAAATAAAAATCTTAAAAAAAAAAACAAAACTTCAGGAAGAAAATATTGAATAATAAGTCAGTTTATACTAACCCCATGTATAACTTAGTGTGCCCAGCATTGTGCTGAAATGTGGAGAGATGGAGGGTTAGGTAGAGGTAGAGGTTTAGGTGCATAAAACATTCTTTTTGTCCTCAAGGAGCTCATGGTTTGCAGAATAAAAATAACTCAGAAAAAGAAAATATGGTATTTATCATAAATGCTGTATTAATGCAACCAAAAATTTGTCTCCAATGCAAGGAAATTTCAGACAGTAAAAAGGGGTGTTAATAATCATTTTACCCTCATACCTGGGGTAATTTGGATTTGTTTCTGGCATGCCAATTATATACTCACAATTGGTACTCACAGGTATGGTGTAGGGCAACTGACCTCTTCTTGGGGTATGATTATGGAAAAGTTACCTGGGACACCAGATTAAAACAACAAACAAACAAATAAAAACATAGCACACCTCCTTGTCATATGGATCTTTAGAGGTCACTTGTTATATATTAATGAGCTATTGTGTATGGTCTGGGAGCCACCTTCTAAAGCTGACCCATCATCAAATGGTTAGTGTCCTCGACTCACCAGCAGTCCCTATCCTTTCCCTGTGATTCTCCTTGTCACCATCACACATTGCACCTTGGCAAAGACCTTCACCACACTGACCTTGTGCCCTTTAGGCTAGATGCAGAAGAAACTACAGAATAAAGTTTACAAGAATCTAGATTTAACCCTAACTTAAGTGCAAACTAGGCCTGCCACTTTTTGCAAATCAGTGAACTCCTCCAGTCTCAGGAAGGAAAACAAGCCTTTCCTGCTCACGTTGTTCTTTGGTGCCCCCATCAGACTAAAGAGTGGTATAATAGATGGAAACAGGTGGACGTAGGGATAAATCCCAGCTCTGACCCTCCCTAGCTGGGTGACCTTGGATAAGTCCCTGAACACATCTGAATCATAGCATTTCCATTTGTAATAACAACAGGACCACAGAGGGCAGTTCTGTGGACTGACAGCAATGATGAGTGTGTAACAGAGTGGCTACTGCAAAGTAAGTATTCAGTCACGTGATGGGCTGCCGTCATTGCTCTTACTGATGCGGTTGTTGACTGCACCATGGGGCTGGCAGAGAACAACGGTTCTGATGTTCTTTCAGACAAGTGACCATATCCTTTCCCAGAACCCTCTGGGAATCATCATCCCTTTTTTCTGTCTTTGCATGATATTTTCAATTTTCTTGCTAAAATTCCAGAAACAGTTTGCTGCTCATTCCCCTGCTACATTCCCAAGCAGGAAGTAGCATGCTTGCTGGCAGGTGTTGGCTGTTTGACTGAAAGGAATAAACAAAAAGCTGTGATGACACAGTTTGCTAGGATGTTTTATCCATTGTGTGCCATGGAAGGGGGTTCATTAGTGAGAAGCTAGTTCTGAAGGGTGACCAAGGCAGAACAGTCAGAAAAGGCATCAGTCAGTATCGGCGTCTGGTGAATGTTGGCATGAGAAAACCTGTGTCTGTCAATTATTTAAAAGATCATCCTGTCCGGAAATGGCGATCCTCATGGCAACTCCCACTGATTAGTAGTAGTCCCCTGGGAACAACTGGGAAGCTACTTGGCCCCGGCTGGAAGGAGGGCATGATTAGCAGTGTCTGCATGGGATGGAAAGGGGAAATGTGCATGTGTTCTCTTAGGGCCCTACCTGTCCTAGTACCTAAATTAATTCCTTGTTCACAGGACTGTCATATAAGCAGAAGTTCTTACGCTTCATTCACTAATTTCTTCATTTTTAATAGTTCTTGTATTCCTGGATTTAACATATCTTTCAAGATCTCAGAGATCAAACACAAACTTGTTTAATTCATGTTGTTCTTCCCTATGCATTCCCTTTGGTCCTCCTTGAAAACAAGAGACTTTTATTCATGCAACTATAACAGCTACTCATATATTCATAACCATTGTAAAAATGGGAGACTGGCCAATAAAAAAGACAATAGCAAAAGCTGGGAAATATTAGATAAATGAAAATAATAAATAAGCTATGTATATTTAGAATTCTTGATAAAAATACCATTTTCTGCTAAGGTCTACCTACCTTTTATTTTTTTCTCAGACAGAGCATAGGGTATGTGTGATCTCTTCTCTTAAGTCATAGTTGGGAGATAACAAATTTATATTCTTAAAGCAATTGGAAAATTGTGATTTATTTTCCTTTAAGTGGAGTTATTTACTATATTTTTCTCATCTCCAACAAATACTTGTTTGTAGTCAGAGATTGGTATGCCAACATTGGGAATGTTTCCATGTAGCTGTCCATCTAAAATCCCACTAAAGCCAACTTTCCCTCAGGAAAGTTTTTTGAAAGTAACAGGGTGAAGCTATGAGGGGCCACTATAGAAATTTGGTATTGATTGTGGGTTAGTCCTTCCCTGTGTGGGTAGAGCAGAGAGAATAAAGGCATTGTAAGACTGGGAGCAGAACTTCGGGGGAAAGACGAATGCACCACGAAGACTCTTTCTTGTTCTAATCGGAACCCTTCCCAGTCAGAACAGATTTTGAGATGGAAATACTTGGGAGAGTTATACTTTTGGGCCAGAGGGTGGTTGCCCATCAGAGGTCTCCTTTTATTTTAGATTCTGGAGAAGAGGGAAGGCAGTATGCTTTCTGCAGATCTGCTGTCATATCTACATTTCCTGGAATGGCACCTTAAGGTGATCCCCTCCAGCACATTCAGGAATATCTAGAATTGGATCCATGTGTATTGTGTGTGAGATATTTCTGTCGGTAGAATTCCTAGTTTTATTAGAACCACAAAAGTGTCTTTAACTTTAGAAAAATAAGAAGGGTCAGGAAGGAGTCCTTATAAATAACATTGGCTTATTGAATAAAAGATAGTGAACTTAGGGATTTAAATCTCTCTTCTGGCTATTCTTGGATTTTAGTATACTTTGCTGTTTTTACATATCAAAATAGTTGTGTATTAATTTAGTTAACATAGTGTTTTCAAATAATATTTTTTAACCTGAATTACTTAGATTTTGAGACCTTACCCAGATATTTATGACTGAATTAAATATTAAAAACTAAAAGAAGTACTTTAGTTTAAGAAACTTTATGGTCAGGGAACACCTGAGTAGTTTAGTAGGTTAAACATCAGACTCTTGATTTTGGTCAGGTCATGATCTCAGGGTCATGAGACTGAGCCTGGCATTGGGCTCCACATGGGGCATGGAGCCTGCTTGGGATTCTCTCTCCATCTCCCTCTGCCCCTCTGCCGCCTCACATGAGGTCTCTCTCTTTTTCTCTCTTCCTTTCTCAAAAACGAATGAACAAACAAACAAGAGCAGTCTGTTAAAAAAAAAATAAAAGAAACTTAATGGTCATATCCTGCTTAAAACCTTTCCAACATAATTCATCTTGTTCAATATCATTTCCCAGAGTTACTAGTGAAGCTAAAATTTGTAATTTAGTTGCATGGCTTTTTCACAGAGTCAGTTTATGCCCCATAGATCTTCAGATTTGTTGATGGAGCAAACTTAGAACTGGAAATGGGATAAAAGCCCCCCCCCTCCCCTGCAAAGCAAAAGAAGTATGTACAAAGGGAGGTAAAGAAAGAAGGGGGGAGGTCAGATGGTGAGAGGGCTTCCAGGCGCACTTCCCAGCCCCTCCGCAGGCTCTGCTTTCCTCTGGAACACAGCCCAGAATTCCCTCTCCTTTCTCATCCTGTTTTGCTTTAGGACAAGATATGTTATCTTAACCTAGAGGATCTCAAATTGGTCTGCTGGTCTCTGGACCAGCAGCATCAGCCTCACTTGGGAATTGGCTGGAAATGGGAATTCCGGTGCCCCACCTAGACCTACTCATTGGAAATCTGGGGTGGGTCCCAATAATCTGTGCTTTTAGCATGACTGCAAGTGATTCTCACATAGGTCCAGGTTGAGAAACATTACCTTAACCAGGTAATATTTCCAAAACTTCCCTGTGATAGGACTCACTGGGGCAGTTGGTTAAATAGATACCTTCCCAGGTCTCTTCTCAGAGATTTTGATTAAGCGAGTATGTGATGAGGCCCCCAAAATGGTGATTGTTGATGAATATTTACAGGGATTCTCATCATCAGGAAGCTTTGGCACCACCAGGCGGGCTTCCCTCTCATATCCCATGGCACATTACCTGCTGCCCATGGGCCACAGCAATTTTCAGCAGCATGCTCCCTCAACCCTCTGTGTCCAGGCAGACCTGGGGCAGATGACATCCCTAGATAGGCCATCTCTGAGCAGCCAAGTTGGTGCCTGCAGCATCTTCACAGATACCATGATGAGAATGTCATGACACCTTCCACCTCCCAGACATGCCCTCTTGCTGCCCTCCTCCCACATCCCAAATAAGCCACAGGAACCAAGCCCTTCTCCCATCATGGTCCTGCAGGAGACTCAAGCCACCAGACAGCAGTTCTTCAGCCCAGCACCCTGGGCGTCTAGCGGTTAGAGCAGTAACCGAAGATAAAGGGAGGAAGTCAGGGAGACCATAGCCCACTTATATCCTTATTTGATTTTTAAATAAAACATCATGCTTTCAGCGTTTGTTTTGTGTAATACATTTTGTTTCTTTATTGCAATTATCAGCTAAATGTGATGTATCCTTTTGTAAGTAGTTCCTTGTCAGGATAATAAACACTAATGCTTATTGCCTGCTGTAATAGAGTAGTTCTAAGGCAGCTGTGTTCTCTTGTATGTGTCTCTAGTTTCTCTGCCTGCCTCCTTGCTGGCAGCTGTCTCAGATCGAGGCTCTCAGTGCCTAGGGAGCCCTTTAGCTTACTGACTGCAATTGGTTCTGGTCTGGATGAACTGTACACCATGGTCAGGGGTCGATGAAAAGTCAGAGGAAAACTGTTTCCAAGCCAGTTTCAGGTTGCCCTTCCTCCGAGGTGCACCCGCCATGGGCCACGGCTGAGCTGGCTGACTCGGGCGGCATGAGGGACTTTGTAGTTGACAAATCATACCTGGAGGGCTGATGCCATGTGGCCATGACCTTGGAAGAGCTTTTTCGTTTCTCGGAGACCGTTTCCCTGCCATTTTCGATAACGATGCCTACTTCTCTCTCTCTCTCTCTCCCTCTCCCTCTCTCTGCCCCCTCTCTTTTAATTGTTTTGAAAAAGAAGAATTTGTAGAACACCTAAAACCATACTTGCCACATTTTCAAAAAATGCAAGTTTTGTCTTCTCTTAGTCATTCCTTAGCTGTTTGTATAGTTCATTTGCCAGAGAACCAGCTTCTCTAGAAGAATAATGTAAGTATCTGTTTAACAGGGACCCACCATGTGCCTTGCACACAAAAACCAAGCGGTTAAAGGGAACCATTTAGATAGCACTTACTACATTTCAGACACCACGTCAAGTGCCATCCTACGCAGTAGACACTATTAGTATCATTCCGAATCACAGATGATGGAGCTGAGACAGAACAGGTTTAAATAAACTGCTGATGAATTCGCAGATCCAAGATTTGTACCAGATATTCTGCTCTAAAAGCTATTGATGAAGCTATTCTTTACTATTGATGACCCAAACTTCAGCTTTGAGCGGCTTTCAGTCTAGAGCCTGAAGTCTAGTGTTTTTATTCAAAGAAAGCCCCACTCCACACACACACATGCATGCACAAGTGATGTTTCCCTTAAAAACGAATTTTTAGACAATTGACTCTGTTGTTTCATCTCGCCAGCTGTACTTTCTCTGAAGAGTGGATTTACGGAGCGCAAATCCCCAGGGAGAAATGGCTAATTAAGGCACAGGCTTCCTAGCCAGCTGTTGCACGCAGAGAGAGGTAGTTCATGTTTAAATATCCAGGTTGTAAAGGGGAGGTGAGGCAGCAGAAGGCCTCTGCAAGCTGCCAAGAGATATTTCTTGTTGAATGGCACTGGAAGCAGAGACTGACACAGCACAATCTGTAAGTAACAGGACTGCGGGCTCCCCTAAATCATGTCAGGGAAGCTCTGGGTAACACCGTAACCATGGATTCAAGTGCACTATGGCATTGAAGGTGCCACTTGGATACCCAGCAGGTATCTCCTTAAAACCTTCCTTTGTTGTACTTGCTTTCAAGATCTCTTTAAAATGATTCACAATTAATACCTACTCTGGAGGGTTATTCCGGGATTAAATAACAGTGCATACAACAGAGAGCATAATAAATGTGACTTTTATCTATCTATCCCTATATAAATACAAATATAATCAGACTATGCATACGGTATTAGAAATATTGTCCTTTAATATTTTGTTATGGAATCTTTCCCTATAGTTATATAGTAGCAGATAAATTGTATTAGATGACAACTTGTTCACAATTTTTCCTGTGCTTGAATATTGAGGTTGATTTTTAATGTTTCGATTCTTTTACAGTATAATGAATTCCCTACTACTGAATCTTGGGACCTCAACAATTGCCCTGGTTAATTGCTCAATCTATATGAATGCATATTTTTTAAGGCCTCACATTTACATTGCCAGATTGTCAAGGGTGCTGCAGAACTTGATAAAGGTTCCATGTGACACCTTCGGCCAAACTTCTAGAATGCAGGTGACTTGCCTAGGAGTGAGCATCCTTTGGGGTGGCAACATCCAGAGCCACACATAGACTCATACTAATGAGTCTAAGTCATAAAATCATAAAATCCAACCCTGGTATGGCATTTAGCACCACTCTGTACCTAGGCATGGAGCTCGGTGTCCAGCTTCTGGAAAACTAGTATTTGCTCAATGTCTCCTATGTGTTGTGCAAGGCTAGAGCCCACATTAGGTCTTTTTTTGGTTTTTGTTTGTTTGTTTTTTGAATGTTGTTGTTTTGGTTCCCCTCTTTTACAAAATCACATATGTGCAAAACAGATATTAATATTCTTACCTGTGGTGCCCAGGTTGGTTAAACATTTGCCTTCAGCTCAGGTCATGATCCCAGGATCCTGGGATCAAGTCCTCTGCTCAGCGGGAAGTCTGCTTCTCCCTCTCCCTCTGTGCTAGTTCTCTCTCTCAAATAAATAAATAAAAACCTTTAAAAAATATTCTTATTTTGCTCTGGGGAACAGGGAGTTTAGGTGACTTGCTAAAGCTTATACAGAAGAGAACAGCTGCCCAGTTCTTTCTATGTGACTGACCTGGCACAGATGTACCAAAGAATTACATCTCTTACCCCAGATCACACATGCTGGTATCAATAAGGAAGACTCTAAAGTCGTGACAAGCACATCGACCCTTCCACTCTCCCAGTCAGAAGAGTGACACCTCCTTCCTTCCTCTGACCTAACTGAGAGAGCAGATCAGAGAGAGGAAGGGGACCTGAAATGGAGGTGGGCAGCCCGTGGTAGGAAACTTCCACTTTGTTCTCTAGTGAGCCAGACAAAAATTTAAAATAGAGAGGGTAGAATGGAAGATGAAGAGACAGTGGGAAAAAAATACAGCATTTTCCAAGGGATGACTATAGGGGAAAAATGGCTCTATAAGCAGATTTAAGAAACTTATTCACCTCAGAACTGTGAGCAAGATTCTGGAGTCACTGGGCGGTTAGCCAGGTGCTTTGTAAAGCTCAGAGCTACACACAGTCCAGGTGTGTGTGAGTAGCAGTAACAGAAGCTAATAAGAGCAGATATTTAAATCGTAATGCCATCTAAAAATAGAAGTGGCCTCTAAATCAAAATTGCTTCTGCCACAGATAGTTCACCCCTTCACAGGTTTTTATTGTATTCATATGTTCAGACTAAACACTGTGTCCATTTTGTGACCTATTTATAGAGGGAATAATTGGGAGTGGGGATTGGTGTTCTGTTTTGGTTTACGATTCCTCAGAGAGAATTCTTGGCACATTTAGTTGTAATGATGATCTGTCATCATTACATGATGAACTGTCTTTCCTGCCAGTCCTCAGGTACAGCTAGTGGGGTCATTTCCCAAGTGATATGGTCTCTTGAGGTGGGGGCTGACTAGAACATGCTGTGTCTGTGGCAGCTTCTATCCATGCTCTTGAGTGCTCTGCAAATGAATTCTCCCTACATCCAGCTGGAGTATGCCTTGGGTTGTTCTGAAATTGTTTAACTATCTTCCATGAGTGTCAATGTATAACTACACTCTTACCCGAAGAGGCCATAATCCCTACTGAAGAGTTATTAATTATACATGTACCTAGTGTTTGTATTCCAGCTTTCCCCAGGGAGCTCAAAGCACTTTGCAAATATGAACTGCAAACAATAAATAATGCCTTTGACTTCTAAGAAACCTATCTCTGAGGTTTAAGATGATGCCTCCCTGAGCATTCTCACAAGAGTGAAGCCCTCCCTTCTCTAGGGCAAGAAATCACCTCCTGTCTTCTCATGTAAGAAAAAGCAGGATTAATTTTTACCAATGTGGGAGTGGGATATGTGAGGGAATAAATTCGTAATGATGTTTTAAAAACCAGATAGGTGACATTAAGGGGCTTTTGGAAGGGAAACGTGGCTTTATACTAATATTGGACCATCAGAAATTTTCATTACTCAACAATAATGATGAGGGGAGAGGGCATGTACAAAGCATGGACTACAATTTGACAATCCCAAATTAAGTATAGTTTCTGAAGCACCTGAGTGACTGTCTTACGGTTGGCTAAAAGAACTCATTTCTTGCCCTACTGAAGGGAGTTATCCAAATGAAAGATGTGCAGATGGGATGGACCTATTTATTTCACAGCTTGCTCTGTTTTGAGTCCCTTACCCAGGGAAAGCAGCGGAAGAATTATTTGGGCCATGTTTTCATTTAGCACAGAATCCAACCGCAATTGAATTAGTATGTAGCAAATGTGATATTTTAGGCACAGTTTTGTTTGCAAAACAGTAAATAAATAAGAACCACTGGCTGCTTTCTATATAAATCTGCTTCTCCTAGGAAATCACCAGTTCCGAAATTTCCCTTTCACTGGGCAGAAATTTGAACTTGAGGTGAGGATCAGGTCTTTCAGAATTCTTCAAGGCTGCTGTCTACCCTGCAAATTGTACACATTCAATTGATATCAATTGGTAATGAGACCAGCTCTCCAGGTGGCTGTTTCAGAACTTACCACCACTCTTGCTTTTTTCCAATTCCCCATTGTGTAAATGGAGCTCTTAAATATGGCGCTGCATTAATAGAGCTCTTTGCAGAATCATTTTACAACAACAAAAATGATGACTCGGAGTATCAAGCCCATAATGATGATGATGATGATGATGATGATAATGCATCTTTTATCCTGATTCCATATGTAATTCTTGCCAAATAGCTTCAGGGATTACATAGTCAAAATAATAACTATGACACAAGCTAACATTTATGAATGTCATGTTGCAGATACTCTGAAAGTACTTAATAGGGCTTCAATTTTCAGGATTTTATGACGTAAATGCTATGACTATACCTATTTTGCACACAAAAGAACTGAGGTACTGGGAGACCGTTCCATTTACCTACGGCCTCACTGGTAATACAGAGAGACACGGGGGTCCGATCCTGGCCAACAGGCTAATCTTAACTATTACTCTGTCCTGCTTTTCAGAAAACATTTCAATAGGTACACAGGCTCAAGATTTTAACTGGACCACCATGTCCCGTAATTCTACAATGATTCTGTCATTTGAAGGGATATGGAGCATCTTATGAAAAAAAAATTATTCCCATACATTATAACCAGTCTTTGAGCTGGAGAGCAATATTCCTAACTTACCATAAAGCAAGATCTTATTACACATGGCTGACTGAATCTAATTGGGTTGCAATCCACACAACCTCCCTGTCAATGGCTCTTAAATGTCTATTTCCAGCCAATGCTTCTCTCCAAAATTCTAGTCCCCACATTTCTTACTGTTTTTTTGCTACCTTTAACTTTGTATTTATATTATAGCCTTAATACCTCACATAAATTTTAGTAGTTAAAACCTGCTTTTGTCCCATTTTAAATCTCGTCTTTCTTTTCTTTCCATATTGCCAGTATTATTCAAAGCTATTAATTAATACCTTAATTCTTTAGATGACTGTTTACTAACTACCATATACTAGATGTCTTCGATAGGTACTGAAGACACAGAGGTGAGCGAAAGAGAGAGCACCTCTGTCTTCCTGGATCTTAAATTCTTTGGAAGAGTCATATGTTAATACACTAAGAGAAAGATTTATAAACTCTGCAGTTTCTTGTGAGAAAAGTTTCCTCCTATCAAAACTGGGGGAGGAGCCAAAGAGGGTTTCCCTGGGCGAAAAATGGGGAAAGGTGGGTGGGTGGGGTGGATTCTTGTAGAGGGGATATAGAGGAGATAGCACCTGCAGACACTCTTTGTAGGCAGACAGAAGTGTGGGGAGTTGCTGACAGATGGTCCCGCTGCCCACAGAGAATGAGGTGAATGATGTGAGGGGGGGTCAGCTGGCACAGAGCATCCCCAGGCCTGGAAACCTTTGTCATCGTTCTTCACTTTGCCTTAACACACCCAACCTCTCATCAAATCCTGCTGATCTTGGTGTGCCCTCTCAAAATTACCTTTTTTCTTATCCAATCTGGCCTTGACTATGCCTGTAGGCCTTTAGATGGTTTGCAGGGCTCCTGTCCCTAGCTGTCCCAAGGCACTGAGGCCTGGAGTTTTTCACTGCAATTTTTCCAAAATATATCCTACAATATTCTTTCCATTAGAAAATTCACTAACTCCTCAACCCTTGCAGTTAAGCACAAACTCATGGGATGGTGTATACAGCCCCTTAGCATCTGGCATGGACAGCTTTTACATGGGGAGCTGAACTTCCTTTCAGAAAGTTTCCTGCTTTAAAGGCTCTTTTCTCTAAACTAGAATGTATTGTCAATCATGAGGAGGTGCTTGGAGAGCTCTGGAGATCTTTGCTTAACATTGGAAAACACCAATGTAATTATTTTATTTTTCTTTCAAGAAAAGCACACCTGTCTCTCTTTCAGTGTTTCATGAGTGAACAAATATATTTGATGTAGTAAAAAAGTAACATTAGCTCTCTTTGTATGCACAGGTTTTCTGGAATGCATTCATTCCTTCATTTGGCAGATACTTTGGCAGCCCTGACTGTTTGTAAGAACAGAGGAGGAAACACTTTAAAGCCTGTGAACCTCTTTTGGCTGCAGTATAGGACAGCAGGAGGGGATTAGGAAGAGATGGCTAATAGGTTGAGATAAGATTAGGTAATGTAAATCTTCGGACTTAATTATATTGATATGTAGGGAGGGTTCTTCACAGGGAAGTGAGGCTGTCCGGCATGATGAAATGAGGTGAATTTGTTGTTGATACAGAGGAAAGTGAAAGAGAAAAGCGGGTCAGTGGGAAGTCAATGCATGGCTTAGGCATTGCAGAATATTGGGGGATGTCCCTGAACGAGGTGGCCACGTTTCCACTTGTTACATGCTCCCATCAAAGCTGAAACATTTCCTCTAGGTCATGGCATTTGTTCTATTTATAAAATTAGGTTTACTTTGCATCTTCACTGGGAGGGTGAGCTCCATGAGAGCAGAATCCTTGACTGCGCAGTCCAAATGTCCAGGAAAGAAAACACCGCACATAGTAGGTGCTCAATAGACAAAAAAATGTGGAGGTTTAATTATATGGCCTTTTATTATTTTTTTCCTCCAAAGACTATTACTAATGTTTGCTCTTGCTTACTTTTCTTTCTTTCTTTTTTTCCTCCCATAGTTCTACTACATAAAATTCATCATCTCAGTCGAGAACAAAGTTTCTTGTCTTTTCTCTTCAGTGCATATGTAATATGTACATCTTTTTGAAAGATTAAACTGCATAGTTAGGCAAGGGTATTCCATGTGTGTAAGTGTGCCTGGGTGAGAGGGTGTGAGTGTGTTAGTATGTTGTGGGTATAGGGAGGAGATGTTCTTTGTTCTTATTTCATTTCTTTTGTACTTCATATTCAGACACAAGGAGGAGGAGGAGAAATAGTATTCTGGGCTGCTACTGTCATCTCTTCTCTCTGTTCTGCCTCAGATCTGGAGGCAGAGACCCTCCCCCAGCTTCTTATCTACCTCAAATCTGTGGAGGCAGGTAAACAGAGTAGTATAGTCCTTGGGTTCAAAACCTCCTGTTCAGCTGAGACTTCAGGCACATTTTTAATTTCCCTGAGCTTCACTTTTTCTCATTTGTAACAAAAATAATAACTATTCCAAATTGTTGTCATGTCACAGGCTCTGACCCAGGGAAGTGGCTGGCTCTTTTTGGGAGTGGGGCAAGACTCTTGGGAAGGGGTCTTGGGGAAGAGCCAGAAGCAGGCTCTTTAAGTCTGCATCTTAGGACATCCCCAAATGTTCCTTTACTCCCTTATCAAGTGAAACGTCCCATATGAATACACAAGAGCTTTTACAAGTTTGGCATGGGATAGGCACTCAGTAAACTTTATTTTTAACCCGTTGTCTGAGCTTTCTCAAATGCAAGTTTCCATTTCCATGGCTAAGACCCATGCTGGAATAAGAAGGAATAAGGTATCTAAAAGGGACAACACTCTGGATGGGGCCTTCATTTCTGAACTGGTGGGACTCCCTGTTGGAGAAACCCTACCCACCAGGAAAGGCCTCATGCTATTGTCTCTGTGCCATTAAACAGGATCCTGTGGTTACATCTTGATGATTTTGCATTGTGAAAAGTGCCTGAAGTTATTCATGAGCTAGTTACACCATTTGTTAATGATTGTAGAAAATGGTTTAGGAAATCATCTCTAATTGACCATCATTTATATTTTCATTTATGGAAGTGCCTGAAGCCAGCACTGACTGCTCTGTAATTTCTGTACTTGGCAGGCTGCATGGCACTGACGGGCATCAGGAAAACACAAAAGCCCAGGCATCTGGGTGCCATTCTGACCATGCTACACCTTTCACACCTGTAAGCTTTTTAACAAATCATGGTTCTATGCTCAACATTTTTTTTTTAAGTCTTCCTTCTTCTCCATTCCCAAGTGGTGTACACAGTATTAGATGCTAAGATACTTTTAGACCAGAATATTAAGTGCAGGTTGTCTCTTCTTCCCATCACATGGATATGTTTGTGCTCTGGGTCAATCACTGCTGGCCCCAGTCCCCAGAGTGACATCACTAGAAAATGTATCAGGATTGTAATCCAGAGCAGCACTTTTGAAATTATCTTTATAAATAACATTTAGAAAAGGCAAAATTATGATTTGGAGAAATAATGGCTCCCTAGAGGTGATGGCTTCTTTAAGGAACACAAGATTTATATCTTCAATTTATTATCTTCTGCTTATTCTCCATGTGCACACCTGCATTCCATCCAACCACAGACATGCACACCCTCTTCTTTTGCTTCTCCCTACCTTTGACTTGCTATTTCATCTTTTTCCTCCTTTTGTCCTCTTGCCTGTGTGACCAGGTTTTGTGTGCTCTTTATGACTCCAGTTCAGGGTTTATCACCACCACTGGCAATCCTTCTCTGATTTTCCAGTTTTCTCATACAACAGATGTGTTTTCAGAATTTGTCTTCGCTTTATGGTACTAGTCTTCTTATGGTCCTGGGTCACTTACTAGGCTGTGTGTGTCATGGGAGAAAAGCTTTGTCTTTCTTCTCCAAGCAAGTGTTCATAACACCATTCCTGGAACATCATGGTGTGTCCCTCCTGTGTGCTGCATGTTGATGGAAGCCTACTTCTGCCAAGCTCCATATCGGCCACCATGGGCGATGAAAAGAAATAAGCACCAGCTTCTAGTAGAAGTGCGGGTTCTCAGTGGCATTTCAGCCAACCCGGTAACAAGTCGCAAATCGTGGCCCAGTATTTCTGCGGATTTGCATTGTTTTATACTGTCAGTACCTGTTGTCATCAAAATTTTTTTTGAATGTTCATAAATACATGAATAGCTAACATTAGTTCCAAATAATGTAAAGTTTTAAGTGCCATGATCAAAAGCATCTATATTCAAAAGCAATTGGATCATAAAAAGTGAGCATAAAATTTACAAAGCCGCCTCATCCTGAATACTTTAAAGACTAATTACTATGTTGAGTTCTAATGACTATTGCCTTCAAACCCCATAAATCATATACAAATAAGAGGAGAGAGTTTTTAAATGTAAGTGAACTCTAATTGGGTCTCAGCAGAAAGGAAAATAGATCTTTAGTAGCTCAATGAAATCTCTAAGCCCATAAAACACCAGACAGTGTTTCCCATGGAGTTTTGGGATCTGTGCCTTTTACACATGCTGTAAAGACTGAATTCGGAGAACAAATCTGAGCCAGAGGATACTGTTTGGTTTCAAATATATCATTTGAAAAATAAAAACAAAAATAAATTAAGTTCCTAATCTTGTCATTCAATGTATTTTTCTTTTATTGAAAAAAGAAGGTCGTTCCATAATGTAAGACATAAGGAAACAGGGGTTTGGACAGAGTACGATGGAAGAGGGCAGTTGGTCTGCGTTTATTCCCAGTAATGGGACTATTGCTATGCAAATGACTTTTGAGTTAAAGGTAAGACAGGTTGAGGAATATTTTGTGCAAACGTAAACAGAACCACTAAAATAGAAGACGATAATTGTTACTTATTAAGGTGCTTAGAATAGGGCTCAATGAAGTAAACCAGAACCCATCGCTGAATAAGCTAGAGGATTTGGTACCTGTTTACGACTTCCTCTGAGAGTTTTCAAGGTTGTTTTTGAATAAGAAATGAATCAAGCCCTAGAAAATCATCATAGCTGAGTGGATCTGGGAATGCTCAGCGCATTGCAGTTACTGACTCATGAGAAATTCTCAAATAGCTGAGGTTTTTTTTTTTTTTTTTTTGAGGATAACGGATTCTTTTCAGTTCTAATCTCTCCTCACCTTCCATGATAGAAATAGGAAGAACAACCTTAGTGTTTAACTTTGCCATGAAAATCGACTTTATCTTCCATGAGGCTTACAGTACCGTCAGTATAAATGTCTGCTTTTGCCAAGAAGCTTAAAAAATAAGATTTTTTTTTTTTTAAATTTTAGAGGCATTTCATTAAATTTAGCATTCAGTTGTGCATGCAGTGATTTGAGGACAAGCTCTGGACAACTGAGTTTGGCTTCAGAGTGGCCACAAATTGGTTTTTAATGTTTTCTTTGTGAAGTCTGGCTAAGTAGGATTATCATGCAGACATATGCCTTCATCTAAAAGGCCTTTATTTTTATATGGTGGGTGCATATAAAAGAAGAGACCTAAAGCATGGCTGCTACCCTACAAGGAAATCCACATTACAGTTAGATTAGAGGGAAGAGCTGTGTGAAATGACTGGTAACAGGTTAGACAAACTACATTCTCTTTATGTGCAAAGTTAGTGTAAAACAAGAATCTGTATGTCATAATTTTTGATGTATAAAGATGAAATATGAGGAAAAAGTTTAGACAATCCCTAGAACAAAATAGTCAACTGATATTTAATACTATTGATTATACCCATAATAATACCTAACATTCATAGCTGTAACAATGAAAACTATTGAAATTATCATGATCAACCCTATATGTTGAAGCATGGGTGAGATAAAAGAAGTATTTTTCATATATCACCAAAACCATTCACTCCTTCAGTCTATTAAAAAAATCAATTAATATTTATTGAGCCCCTCACTAGAAGCTAGGCATTTTTTTTCATATTTTAAAAGGGGTGCATAAAATTATGTTGTACTCTGCTGGAAATAGGGTATGAGACAAAGAGACATGAGGGGAGGTTCTAAGATTTTTTGGGCCAATCACCAGGAAGTAGAGGCTTGCCACTTCTGGGTGGGAAATTATGGAAGGAACAGGTTTAGAAAAGAGGATCATAAATTCTGTCTTGGGCATATTAAAGTTTGAGGTTATTAGGCATCCAAGTAGAGATGTTGAGAAAGTAATTGTATGGAGGAACCTGCAGGTGGCAGGGGAGACCAATCTGGAGATAGAAATTTGGAATTGGTCTACATTTAGATAATATACTGGGTTCAGTAGTGTTCCTCCAAATTCACCTCAGAACATCAGAATGTGATTTTATGTAGAAATGGTACAACTTAACATAACTTAATTAGTTAGTACAATTAATTAGTTATGGTAAAGTCATGCTGGATTAGAGTAGATCTTAAATCCAATGACTGGTATCTTTATTAGAAGAAGGGATAGGGATACATAGACTCAGGGACACATGGAGACACACAGAGAGAAGGACATGTGACATGAGAGTAGAGTCAGAGATTGAAATAATGCAGATATAAGACAAGGAACACCAAAGACTGTCAGGTCCCAGAAGAAACTATAAAAAGACAGGAAAGATTTTCCCCTAGAGTCTTTAGAAGACTTGTGGAAATGCTGACACTTTGATTTCAAACTTACGGCTTTCCAAATTATGTGTAACAGAAATTCTAGGATAACAAAAAGATAATATTGGAACCCTAACATTAGATGAGGTTGTCAAGGCAGTGAGTATTGAAAAGTCCATGGACTGAGCCCTTGTACTTGAACATTAAGAGGGCAAGGAGAAATAGAGGAATCAGTGATGCAGAGAGAGAAAGATGGCCAGTGAAGAAGGAAGGGAACTAAGAGAGAGAATGTTCTAGAAGCTAAATGAAGAATTTTACGGAGAAGAGAGTGACCTGTATAGAATGTTAAGGAGAGTTAAGGAGAGTAAAGATGGGGATTTTAAGTGGAAAATTACATTTAGCAACATGAAAGTCATTAATGACCTTAGCAATAGAAGTTTTAGTAGAGACCCAGGGGTGAAATCTTATTGGAGGGAGTTTAGAAGTAGATGGGAGAGAGGAATTGGGAGACAGGAAATATAGATAAAGCCTCAGGAGTTTTACTGCAGACCAAAAGAGAACAGAGAAAAACGGCAATGGCTAAAGTTAAAAAGGTTGAAGAGTTTTCTTTTCATTTCATTTTTTCTCCTTTAAGATAAGAAAAAATGTTAACGGGAATGAAGTAATACAGAGGATGAAAAATTGTAAAGGAAGGGGGATGTTGGGGCTCAGTCATTAAGCATCTACCTTCAGCTCAGGTCATGATCCCAGGGTCCCAGATTCAAGCCCTGTGTCAGGCTCCCTGCTCAGCGGGAAGCCTGCTTCTCCCTTTCCTACTTCCCTGCTTGTGTTCCCTCTCTTGCTATGTTGCTCTCTGTCAAATAAATAAAATCTTAAAAAAAAAAAAAAAAGGTAGGGGGATGTTGACTAAGTGATATCTTCAAGTACATGAGAAGGATGAGAAGCAATGCATAAAATGATATTAGGTGAGATCATGGACATTTTTTATAAGTTAAATAACAGAAGGTAAAACCCATGGCTTTAGAAATTGATAGGTTAGTAAATATGGTGACAGGAGGTTGTGGGATGTTGTGAGAACTGGCCATGCTGTGGAAGACCCTTTAGATCTGCCATGCACACTGGGTATGCAGGCTAATTTTCTTTAGATACCAATTCTTGTACATCAGGCCAGTCACTCATATGTCTAAAGCCCTTTATGGGACCCCTCTTTACAAGCACAAGTCCAGATTCTTTGTCCTTCTGGTGTGAGCCTTCTTTGCCTGGTCTCTCTCTACTAATCTCTTCCAAGTTTCCCCTCAACGTGCAGGATCTTAATTTTTTTTTTCCCATCTTTCAGAATGAGAAGGTTGGTTGGGTGCATGTTCTGCTAATATGCTCATCAACGCTAATGGCCTACAGCTTTACTGCTTCAAGTGTGGTAAAACTCAACAGTATTATTCTTAAATCTCTACAACTGCATAAGCTTATCACCTTATATTTTGTTCTGTTTTGTTTTCCTAGCTAACTTCTACCTTCCTCCACAAACCTCTTTCTCTGAAAAACACTATTTCATTACCTTAACCCTTTAACTGCTCATAATTTTTGTTTTCATTTTCAGATTATTTAAATTCTAGTTAGTTGACTCACAGTGCAATATTGGTTTCAGGAGAATTCAGTGATTCACTAGTTACCAACATCATCATTTTGAATTCACAAAATGTGTATGTTCTGTCAAATCATTTACCTTTCCCTTTGCTCCACCATCAACATCTCTGTCCATCCACTCATCCGTCTTCCCCACCACACATCTCTTTGGAGTCAGGATGCTATACTGGAGGGAACATATACTTTGAAGTTCTGTACTTCTGAGTTTGAATCTTCTTCTCCTTTTTCTTCTTCTCCTTCTTTTTATCATCATTCTTTATTTGTGTAGCTGTTTACATCCCTGAAAATCTAGTTCCTGATCTGAAGATTTAATTAAAATATATCAATATCTTGGGGCACCTGGATACCTCAGTCAGTTAAGCATTTGACTGTTGATCTCAGCTCAAGTCTTGATCTCAGGGTTGTGAGTTCGAACCCTTCTTTAGGCTCCACACTGGGCATGGAGCCTACTTAAAGAAAAAAAAAAAAAGAAAATCAATATCTTTAGGGGCACCTGGGTAGTTCAGTCAGTTAAGCACCTGCCTTCAGCTCAGCTCATGATCCTGGGGTCCTGCCCCACATTGGGTTCTCTGCTCAGTGGAAAGTCTGCTTCTTCCTCTGCTTCCCACTTGCTTTCTCTCCCTCTCTCTCACTCTCTGAAATAAATAAATAAAATAAAATAAAAAGAAAAGAAAAGAAGTATCTTTAGTACAGAATTAAATGTCTAAAATACAGTAGGCGTGTATGACCTTGCTTTTGCTTTCAACTAGATTATAAACTTCTTAAAAATAGAACTAAAATATTGTAACTATTCATTTATTTAGTATCTGGCACACATTAGGCATTGAATAATTTTTAGTTCATAATTTTGGTGGAGTGTTAATAAAATTCTCCAGAATGGATTTTTATTAAAAAAATATCTTCTGGGGGCACCTGGGTGGCTCAGTGGGTTAAAGCCTCTGCCTTCGGCTCAGGTCATGATCCCAGGGTCCTGGGATTGAGCCCCACATCAGTCTCTCTGCTCCTCGGAGTCTGCTTCATCCTTCTCTCTCTGCCTGCCTCTCTGCCTACTTGTGATCTCTGTCTGTCAAATAAATAATAAATAAAATCTTTAAAAAAAATCTTCTGGAGGATTATGATAGCCAACCCTGTATTATACTTTATAGATAAAAGATGAATAAGGCAACTACCCCTCCTAGGGGACCTTAAATTAGGGAGGAAAGACAATATAAACGTGATAAATTGAGTTTGTTACTAAAAATGAGCACAGTGGCAATATAGTAGATTATGCTGGCCTTAGGGGTTAGTGAAGACTTGGGTCGCATGAGCTGGATGTAAAAGAATGAAGTGGAACCTGCCATGCAGATGAGGAGGCAGAGGAAAAGAAAAACACACAGAGGTAAAGAAGTGCATTATTTGGAAAGATGCTGAGTATTCAGGCATGATTCAGATATGAAAAATATGTATGTGATAAAATTAGAAAAGTTTAAGAAAAAGCCTTTGTACATCAGGCTAAGAAGCTGGAATATATCATGTAGAATTAAGGAGGCTTAGGATTTTTTTAAGTGCTAGGGTTGCAAGACTGAATATGTGTTATAATACTCACACTAATGGCAGTGTGGAAGACAGTAGAGTAAGAACACTGGAAAAGTGGGAACTGGTAAGAAAAAAGAAAACAAAATCATGTTTTTAAATGACTGAGATGAAAGAATCTTTACCCTAAAGCCAAACTCAAGGAATTCAACTAGATATTATTTGGACTTTTCAATTTTGAGTTTCTACTTCATATTTTCCCATTCTTATGAATAGACAATTATCAAGCAGGATATGAATAATAAAATGACCTGCTAAATGGTATGTGCTATCCTTTGTTGAATATTCGAAGAGTTTTGAAATAGGGCCAACAGAGAGACCAGGGAGAAGATCATGTGAAGATGAAGAACATCGGAGCCAAGGAACGCCAGGGATTGCCACCATCCACCAGAAGCGAAGAAGAGGCATAAAAGTATCCTAGCCTAGAGCCTTTTTAAGAAAACATTTTGTACTTCTAGAATCCAGAACTGTTGTCCAGATAAAATAAATGTATGTTGTTTAAGGGGGGAAAAAAAGAAAAGAAAAGAAAAAAAGAAAGAAAAGAGGTCCAACATCTCCCAAGGAGAGTGTGGCTTCTCCTTAACCTGAATGTCTCTCTCCTCAGCTAGAAACATCCACATAGATATGTAGAGATAATCTGTCACTGATCAATTTAAAGCCTAGACAAATCCAACTGTAAGCTCGTCAAACCTATAGGCCTTTGAGTATTTGGAATGTGCGGTCCCAATGGTCAGATTGCAGGGAGAGACTGCTCTATGGGATGTCTTATGGGGTGCACATAAGTGATACAAAGCTGTCCAGGACAGCTGTAACCAAATGCTAATAGGCTGAATTGTCACTTTGAAGAGTCAAGGTTTTCTACTATGCTTCTGGGAGACCAAAGAGTTCTTTGGGCCAATATGAGGTTTTGGGGTGAAGGTGGGTGCAGGGGGAAAGGACAGTGGCAGCAGCAGCCTAGACATAGCCTCCCATTCTTGTGTCAACTCAAGAAGCTCCAGGGTTTTTCTGTTTTCTATAACTTTCACTTTAGATTTCATTTGAATAAAGTATTCTGTTTTGTTAAATATTTTATTTAAGTAACCTCTACACCCAACACGGGGCTCAAATGCACAACACTAAGGTCAAGAGTTGTTCATTCTATTGACTAAACCAGCCAGGCCCCCCAAAGTGCTCTATTTTGCAACCAATTTGAAAACCACTGGATTAGATATATAAGGCAAATCCAGATGCATGGGAAAGAGATAGAAACCTAAATACTAACAAGAGACAAAATATTCAAGCCAATTGGTTGGAATCCAAATCTGAATTAATTCCCTGAAACATCACAGCCTCAAATGCAGGAGGATAAGCTAGTGCAGACACAACCAAATTGTAGAGGGAACCTTCAGGAATTATCCACTTCCTTAGGCATACCACTCCTTGTATTCTTCTGAAGTTTTCCCAGCTTTGAGTCAGTAAATACCAAGGTGAAACAGTTTCTAAGAATAATTCATTGGTCTCTGGATTTATTGAGAATATGTATCACCTAGATTTGTACTGTTTCAGAGGAGTTATTTCTTTAGATATAAAAAGTTTCTAAACCCCACTGAATTTGTTCTTCCTTCCTTCCTTCTTCCCTTCCTTCTTTCCTTCCTTCCTTCCTTCCTTCCTTCCTTCCTTCCTTCCTTCCTCCTTCCCTCCTTACTTCCCTCCCTCCCTCCTCTCCTTCTTCCCTCTTCTTTCCTGCCTCCTTCCTTCCTTGCTTGCTTGCTTCCTTTAAAATTTGCTGAGTATTTACCATAGTCCAGACACTGGGAATATAAGATATGTGCAGATCCTCAAGGTGCTTAGAGATTTGTGTGAGAGACAGGTGAGTATACAAATAACACAGTCCAGTACCTGTTAAAGTAGAAATGAGCACAGAGCCTGTAGGAGAAGATAATGATTGCATCAAAACTCCTAAGAAATTGATATCAGTATTTGTATGGCTCTAGAAGAACTGGTTGCAGTATTTTAGACATAAACTGTGATGTTGGGGATGCTTCAGAATACTCTGATAGACATGGTCCCTATGAGATTGTTAACATGTAAGATGGATCATTGTGAAGCAGGTGTTAGAGAAGAGGTGTAAAATATAAGTTATTTTAAAATGGACAAATGCATACAGAATGCGTTTGCAGAATCTGTATGTGTATATGAATCACCCAGACAGTGGAATGGCAAGACTCCAAATACTCTCAAGGAATGTGGTCCTCATCACCGTACCTAACACATAATTATCACATTCTGATTTACTTTATTGGGTTGAAATAGACATGAAAACACTCCAGTTCTTAGAACTGGAAGGAGTCTGGAAGAGCATGCCACTCAACAACCCACCAGTGCACACAATGGGTGTTTCCTTATCATAGGCGGGCTGTGGCCAGGTCCCCTTGCTCTATACCTGAACATTTGCACCACCACTGAAGCTCAGCTCCTCTCAGTACCAAATATGCTACTGCTCCAGAGCTAGTATTCATATTTAAGTGATAAAAACCCAGACGATAATAGTTAGGAAACAATATGTGGAAATATGCAACAGACAGAGCCAAAAGGAGAGAGAGCAAACGAACCAGGGAAACCAGCATTAGCTGTAGTGGTTCTTGTATCAACTGACTCAATTATGTATTGGTCTAATAGGCCAAATGTTTTTCTTCTATTCTGGCTTAGATGATTTTAAAATCTTATTTCACATTATGTATTATGAAATTCCATGAAGGCAATTAGGAAGAAAAGGAATTATAAAAAGTGGTAGGAATTGAAGAGAGGATGGAAAAGGATTCTATCTTATTAAACTTTTGACAATCCAATTACACAATAGACTTGAAGTTCTTTTATATCCCAACCTGGCATTATGGTTTTTTATCTCACACATACACACACACGCACACACACACACACAACACACACAAATTTTGCACATGTACTCAGGATTTTCCATATGGACCCAGATGTTATAATAATAGAGCATTTTTAAAAATTTGAATAATGAAATTTGTATAGTACATATAGTATATATATAGTAATATAATATATAGGATATATGTATATACAAATAGTAATATAGGTATGCTATACACTATATACATGTACTAATATAGCATTTTAAAAAATTTGAATAATAAAAGGATATATATAAACCCTTAGAAAACAGTAATGCTCAACTAAAAGACAATCTGATAATATTTTTGCATTTTATGAATCCTGTGTTTAATTCTAATTTCTAATATTTTTTCAAGGAAGCTTACAGGTTCGCTATCAGCTAAGCAAGGAAGAAACCCACATTTTCAATATTGATGCAGAGAACTTTGCCAACAGAAGGATGCACCACCTGAACGTTAACCGGGAGGGAAGAGAGCTTACAATTCAGGTAACTTACTTCTCTTCTTTTCATTCAGCCAAATATGCTTTGTCTGTTCAGTAAAATTTTCTGAGCTTCTACCCTAAACCAAGTGTGCAGCCAAGTTCTAGAGACAGATACTTGACTCCAACTTTTGAAAAACTGAACAAAATTGAACTACAATGTGTTTCCCCTCTTCCTACCAGTACCGACATCACCTGAGACCTTGATAGGGATGCAAATTCTTGGGCCTGACATCAGATCTACTTAATCAAAACTTCTTTGCAAGAGGGGTAGCAGGTGATTCTGAAGCCCAATCAAGTTTGGTAGCCCCGAACTGGAGTATAAGAGGAAGACCCACAGCTGAAGAGGAAATCACAAGAGACTTGCAAGGGCTAGGGTTGAAATTGCACAGATATGGGAACATAGATGACGTCACTGATTTCTTCAGGGCATCAGTATTTTTTTCTTGGATAAAGTTAGGAATAAACTAAGTAATGAAAGTGGGTAGGAATTAGCAAACTGGAGAAGAGGGAAAGAAATGCTCAGACGGTGGGTCTACATGAGAATCAGCAAAGAGGTCCAGCAGGTTATAGTGTGTGGCAGGCACACTGGAATTCCATTGGTCTTGGTATAAAAGGCAGGGGTCAGGTGAGGGCACATGACAAGAGAGAAGTGACAGAGTCCAGATCATCCTATTCAAATCATGACCTCAAGTGAGCCCTTCCATCTGTCTAGCAAGTGCCTCTTATTATTATTTTTTTTTAATCTTTCACTTTCTGGATCACCTAGTTGATAATTTTAAACCTCCTTCTTTCTCCTTACACCACAACAATTACAACCCTATCTTTACTTGTACAAGATAATTTTGTTTTCTTCTTTCTTGTGATAAATGTAGCATTCAGAAGAGAATGCCTGCACACTCTCACCACCACATACACCCACCCACATGCATTGGTGTTCAGGCACTCTGTCTCCCTCATGTTGGTGAATATGAGCAGATGGGGCTTCTATCTAAGACTGATTCCATGACTTGTGGAACAGGTCTCTTACCCCACTGAAGATCATCACTATAGCATCTTCCCCTCCTTTGTCAACATTTCCCAGTTCTGTTGGATGACTTCCCAAAGCATAAACATGCAAGGTTTGCATGCATTACAAACGTAACTACAATACAACACAGCACAATACAACATGACAAAAAAACATTCTCTACATCAGGGAGGAGAACATCTCTCTTGTCTGACTTCATACAGTGTCCCATTTTTTCTTTCAGTTTTTTGCCCACATCCTTGGAAATGTTTAAATATTTGGTCTTCCAAGCTGCACTTCCTTTTTCTTTTTCTTTTCTTTTTTTTTTTTTTTTAAAGATTTTTATTTATTTTACAGAGATCACAAGTAGTCAGAAAGGCAGGCAGAGAGAGAGAAGGGGAAGCAGGCTCCCTGCTGAGCAGAGAGCCCGACGCGGGGCTCAATCCTAGGACCCTGAGATCATGACCCGAGCCGAAGGCAGAGGCTTAACCACTGAGCCACCCAGGTGCCCCTGCACTTCCTTTTTCTTAAGCCAATAAAGGATTTGTCTCTGTGGTGGACTAAAATTATACTTCTCAAGATACCAGTGGTCTTACATAATCTAACAATCTTTTCCTTACTTGTCCTCCCATTGGCTTTTGACACAGTAATGCCTTAGCTCTTGAGATAAATTCTTATTTAGCTTGTAGGACATCACTTTGACCTGCTGTTTCTTCTGTATCTGCTAGTTGCTCCTTCTCTTCTCTTTCGTTGCCCTCCCATCGTCATCTGAAGTGGAGCATCCCAGGACTCATCTTCATTGCCTTTGTGTCTGTACTCATCCTGTGTCTAATCTCACTCAGACTCACATCTTTAAGTGTCATGGAATGCCGATTAATTAATCCCAAAGGTACATCTAACTCCAATCCTTTCTCTGAATTCCAGACCTATCTATCATTGCCTACTTGGCTTATTTCTTTGAATGTCCATTGGGCATCTTGAATGTTACAAATTTCACAATGAATTACTGAAAATCTTTCCCTAAACATTCCCTATCCCCATAATCTTCCACACCTAGTTAATGACAGCACTATTCTTGCAACTTCTCAGTCTAAACATTATAGTGTCATCTCTGATATCTCTCTTCTTCACCTGCAACATCCTGTTGATCACCGGTTTCTACGCCATCCCAGCCACCCTCATTTCTTCCTTGGATTATTACAGTTTACGTTTATTCACAGATACCTCCTCAACTTTTTGTTTTTTTGTTCCCCTACAGTGTGCTCTCAAGACAGGAGCCAGAAAGATCCTATTAAACATTAATCAGATGGTAGTGCTATTCCATCCAAACATTTCAATGGTTTTCTTTCTCATGTATAGTAAAAGCCAAAGACCTAGCAGAGGCTTAAGGGGATCTCCATGGCCAAGCATCCACAGCTTCATTCCCATGTTGCTTCTCATCTATCAGTATTTTCTTTGACTCTACTCATGCCACTCTGGCCCCCTTGCTGTTACATTCCTTGTTGTACTTGCACTTCTTTCAGGACTTCACTCAAAAAGCTATTCTCAATGAGGCCATTTTTGATCACCTTAATATAGCGACCTAGCCCTTTGACTTTCTCCCTACCATACTTAAACACAATCTAACATTCAATAAAACTTATTTATTTATTTATTTATTTACTTATCTAATTCTTTATCTTCTCTCTCTTCTAGAAGACAGGGATTTTTTTTTTTTTCACTGTTTTCATAGAACCCCCACTTTATCAAGCAGTGCCTAACATACAGCAGGGACTCAATTAGTATTCATGAACAGAATGAATGAATTCCACAGGGCTTAATGTATTATGTGGAGGAGATAAAATTGGCCCCGTGGCAAAATGAAGGGAAACCATTGGGTAAGCAGTGTGGTTAGAATTTTTAGGAGCTCACTCTGATCACTGCATGGAAGTACACATTTGGGAGTGATGAGATATGACAGAGGCCAGTCAGAAAGAGATCATGAAGACTTCAATTAGTGCAGTGGGGAAACCATGGAGATGGAGATGTGAAATGTTATAGACATAACATCAGTGGCATTGGGCAACCTTTTGGATGTGGGCTATGGCAGAAGTAAAGGTTGACTATTAGTTTTCTTGATTGAGTGGAGGTTGAAGAATAATTGTCCATTATGTGATAAAAAAAAAAAATCCCTGAGTGATTATAGTATAATGAGCTTCCCTCTGGAATTCACTCTTGAAATAAAGGGGACACATCTTTGGAGAAAGCTTGGGTTGGTATAAGATTGGAGGATAAAAGGGATGGGAAAGATGACTTCTCATTTGTTTTGACTGAGGTACTGATGGGACACACAAGATCCATTCTGGTGGGAATGTGTACATATGATTCAAATTTTCCTTCTGTTTGTTTCCTGTATTCTTTTGCACAAATGAAAGACAGAAACAGATCAGTGAGAAAATGAACAATAGGAGGTATTTCCTTCTTTTTTCCGTAAAAAGGATTTCCACCAATCAATTTAATAGTGAATGATAAGGGGAGGAGTCAAGATGGTGGAGAAGGAGCAGGCTGAGACTACTTCAGGTAGCGGGAGATCAGCTAGATAGCTTATCTAAACATTGCAAACACCTACAAATCCAACGGGAGATCGAAGAGAAGAAGAACAGAAATTCTAGAAACAGAAAATCAACCACTTTCTGAACGGTAGGACTGGCGGAGAAGTGAATCCAAAGCGACGGGAAGATAGACCGCGGGGGGAGGGGCCGGCTCCCAGCAAGCAGTGGAGCAACGGAGTACAAAATCAGGACTTTTAAAAGTCTGTTCCGCTGAGGGACATCGCTCCAGAGGCTTAAGCGGGGTGAAGCCCATGCGGGGTCAGCGTGGCCTCAGGTCCCGCAGGGTCACAGAAGGATCGGGGGTGTCTGAGTGTCGCAGAGCTTACAGGTATTAGAACGGGGAAGCCAGCTACAGAGACAGAGCCGAGGAGTGAGCTCTAAGCTCAGCGTTACCTTGAACCGGTCACAATTCGGTCAGCTCGGAGCGCAGCCAGAGGCCAGGGTGACGGGAATAATTGGGCGCTGTTCTCTGAGGGCGCACTGAGGAGTGGGGCCCCGGGCTCTCGACTCCTTCGGGCCGGAGACCGGGAGGCCGCCATCTTCATTCCCGTCCTCAAGAACTCTACGGAAAGCACTCTGGGAACAAAGCTCCCGAAAGCAAACCCGAGCGGATTACTCAGCCCGGCCCCTGGTAAGGGCGGTGCAATTCCACCTAGGGCAAAGACACTTGAGAATCACTACAACAGGCCCCTCCCCCAGAAGATCAACAAGAAATCCAGCCAGGACCAAGTTCACCTACCAAGGAGTGCAGGTTCAATACCAAGGAGAGCAGCAGAATTCCAGAGGAGGAGAAAGCAAAGAACGGAGCTCATGGCTTTCTACCCATGATTCTTTAGCCTTGCAGTTAATTTAATTTTTTTTTTCTTTTTCATTTTTTTTTCTCTTCTTCTGCTAAATTTTTTTAACATATACCGTGTTCTTTTTTAACGTTTTTTAACTAGTTTATCTAACATAAATATATATATTTTTTCCTTTTTATATTTTTTCTTTATTCGAATTCTTCTTTTAATTGTTTCATTTTTTTTTCTTTCTGAACCTCTTTTTATCCCCTTTATCCCCCCTCATTATTTGGGATCTCTTCTGATTTGGTTAAAGCATATTTTCCTGGGGTTGTTGCCACCCTTTTACTATTTTTCTTGCTCCTTCATATACTCTTATCTGGACAAAATGACAAGGTGGAAAAATTCACCACAAAAAAAAGAACAAGAGGCAGTACCAAAGGCTAGGGACCTAATCAATACAGACATTGGTAATATGTCAGATCTAGAGTTCAGAATGACGATTCTCAAGGTTCTAGCCGGGCTCAAAAAAGGCATGGAAGATATTAGATAAACCCTCTCAGGAGATATAAAAGCCCTTTCTGGAGAAATAAAAGAACTAAAATCTAACCAAGTTGAAAGAAAAAAAAAACTATTAATGAGGTGCAATCAAAACTGGAGGCTCTCACTACTAGGATAAACGAGGCAGAAGAAAGAATTAGTGATATAGAAGACCAAATGACAGAGAAAAAGAAGCTGAGCAAAAGAGGGACAAATAGCTCCTGGACCACGAGGGCAGAATTCGAGAGATAAGTAACACCATAAGACGAAACAACATTAGAATAATTGGGATTCCAGAAGAAGAGGAAACAGAGAGGGAAGCAGAAGGTATATTGGAGAGAATTATTGGAGAGAATTTCCCTAATATGGCAAAGGGAACAAGCATCAAAATCCAGGATGTCCAGAGAACCCCCCTCAAAATCAATAAGAATAGGTTCACACCCCATCACCTAATAGTAAAATTTATGAGTCTTAGTGACAAAGAGAAAATCCTGAAAGCAGCCCGGGAAAAGAAGTCTGTAACATACAATGGTAAAAATATTAGATTGGCAGCAGACTTATCCAGGGACCCTGGCAGGCCAGAAGAGCTGGTATGATATATTCAGAGCACTGAACGAAAAAAAACATGCAGCCAAGAATACTATATCCAGCTAGGCTATCATTGAAAATAGAAGGAGAGATTAAAAGCTTCCAGGACAAACAAAAACTGAAAGAATTTGCAAACACCAAACCAGCTCTACAGGATATATTGAAAGGGGTCCTCAAAGCAAAGAGAGACCCTAAAAGTAGTAGATCAGAAAGAAACAGAGACAATATACAATAACAGTCACATTACCGGCAATACAATGGCACTAAATTCATATCTCTCAATAGTTACCCTGAATGTTAATGGGCTAAATGCCCCAATCAAAAGACACAGGGTATCAGAATGGATAAAAAAAACAAAACCCGTCTATATGTTGCCTACAAGAAACTCATTTTAAACCCAAAGACACCTCCAGATTTAAAGTGAGGGGGTGGAAAAGAATTTACCATGCTAATGGACATCAGAAGAAAGCAGGAGTGGCAATCCTTATATCAGATCAATTAGATTTTAAGCCAAAGACTATAATAAGAGATGAGGAAGGACACTCTATCATACGCAAAGGATCTGTCCAACAATAAGATCTAACAATTGTAAATATCTATGCCCCTAACGTGGGAGCAGCCAACTATATAAACCAATTAATAACAAAATCAAAGAAACACATCAACAATAATACATTAATAGTAGGGGACTTTAACACTTCCCTCACTGAAATGGACAGATCATCCAAGCAAAAGATCAACAAGGAAATAAAGGCCTTAAATGACACACTGGACCAGATGGACATCACAGATATATTCAGAACATTTCATCACAAAGCAACAGAATACACATTCTTCTCTAGTGCACATGGAACATTCTCCAGAATAGATCACATCCTGGGTCCTAAGTCAGGTCTCAACTGGTATGAAAAGATTAGGATCATTCCCTGCATATTTTCAGACCACACTGCTCTGAAGTTAGAACTCAATCACAAAAGGAAATTTGGAAAGAACACAAATACATGGAGACTAAACAGCATCCTTCTAAAGAATGAATGTCAACCAGGAAATTAAAGAATTGAAAAAAATTCATGGAAACAAATGATAATGAAAACACAACGGTTCAAAATCTGTGGGACACAGCAAAGGCAGTCCTGAGAGGAAAATATATAGCAGAACAAGCCTTTCTCAAGAAACAAGAAAGGTCTCAAGTACACAACCTAAGGTCTCAAGTACACAACCTAACCCTACACCTAAGGGAGCTGGAGAAAGAACAAGAAAGAAAGCCTAAACCCAGCAGGAGAAGAGAAATCATAAAGATCAGAGCAGAAATCAATGAAATAGAAACCAAAAAAACAATAGAACAAATCAACGAAACTAGGAGCTGGTTCCTTGAAAGAATTAATAAGATTGACAAACCCCTGGCCAGACTTATCCAAAAGAAAAGAGAAAGGACCCAAATAAATAAAATCATGAATGAAGGAGGAGAGATCACAACTAACACCAAAGAAATACAGACAAATATAAGAACATACTATGAACAACTCTACGCCAACGAATTTGACAATCTGGAAGAAATGGATGCATTCCTAGAGACATATAAACTACCACAACTGAACCAGGAAGAAATAGAAAGCCTGAACAGACCCATAACCAGTAAGGAGATTGAAACAGTCATCCAAAATCTCCAAACAAACAAAAGCCCAGGGCCAGACGGCTTCCCGGGGGAATTCTACCAAACATTTAAAGAAGAACTAATTCCTATTCTCCTGAAACTGTTCCAAAAAATAGAAATGGAAGGAAAATTTCCGAACTCATTTTATGAGGCCAGCATCACGTTGATCCCAAAACCAGACAAGGATCCCATCAAAAAAGAGAACTACAGACCAATATCCTTGATGAACACAGATGCAAAAATTCTCACCAAAATACTAGCCAATAGGATTCAACAGTACATTAAAAGGATTATTCACCACGACCAAGTGGAATTTATTCTAGGGCTGCAAGGTTAGTTCAACATCCGTAAATCAATCAATGTGATACAACACATTAATAAAAGAAAGAACAAGAACCATATGATACTCTCCATAGATGCTGAAAAAGCATTTGACAAAGTACAGCATCCCATCCTGATCAAAACTCTTCAAAGTGTAGGGATAGAGGGCACATACCTCAATATTATCAAGGCCATCTATGAAAAAGCCACCACAAATATCATTCTCAATGGAGAAAAACTGAAAGCTTTTCCTCTAAGGTCTGGAACACGGCAGGGATATCCATTATCACCACTGTTATTCAACATAGTACTAGAAGTCCTAGCCTCAGCAATCAGACAACAAAAGGAAATTAAAGGCATCCATATCAGCAAAGAAGAAGTCAAACTATCACTCTTCGCAGATGATATGATACTATATGTGGAAAACCCAAAAGACTCCACTCCAAAACTGCTAGAACTGGTACAGGAATTCAGTAAAGTGTCAGGATATAAAATCAGGAATTCAGTAAAGTGTCAGGATATAAAATCAATGCACAGAAATCAGTCGCATTTCTCTACACCAACAACAAGACAGAAGAAAGAGAAATTAAGGAGTCAATCCCATTTACAATTGCACCCAAAACCGTAAGATACCTGGGAATAAACCTAACCAAAGAGGCTAAGAATCTATACACAGAAAACTATAAAGTACTCATGAAAGTAATTGAGGAAGACACAAAGAAATGGAAAAATGTTCCATGCTCCTGGATTGGAAGAATAAATATTGTGAAAATGTCTATGCTACCTAAAGCAATCTACACATTTAATGCAATTCCTATCAAAGTAGCATCCTTTTTTTTCAAAGAAATGGAACAAATAATCCTAAAATTTATATGGAACCAGAAAAGACCTCGAATAGCCAAAGGAATATTGAAAAAGAAAGCCAAAGTTGGTGGCATCACAATTCCGGACTTCAAGCTCTATTACAAAGCTGTCATCATCAAGACAGCATGGTACTGGCACAAAATCAGACACATAGATCAATGGAACAGAATATAGAGCCCTGAAATAGACCCTCAACGCTATGGTCAACTAATCTTCGACAAAGCAGGAAAGAATGTCCAATGGAAAAAAGACAGCCTCTTCAATAAATGGTGTTGGGAAAATTGGACAGCCACATGCAGAAAAATGAAATTGGATCATTTCTTTACACCACACATGAAAATACTCTAAATGGATGAAGGACCTCAATATGAGAAAGGAGTCCATCAAAATCCTTGAGGAGAACACAGGCAGCAACATCTTCGACCTCAGCCGCAGCAACATCTTCCTAGGAACATCGCCAAAGGCAAGGGAAGCAAGGGCAAAAATGAACTATTGGGATTTCATCAAGATCAAAAGCTTTTTCACAGCAAAGGAAAGAGTGAACAAAACCAAAAGACAACTGACAGAATGGGAGAAGATATCTGCAAACGACATATCAGATAAAGGGCTAGTGTCCAAAATCTATAAAGAACTTAGCAAACTCAACACCCAAAGAACAAATAATCCAATCAAGGAATGGGCAGAAGACATGAACAAACATTTCTGCAAAGAAGACATCCAGATGGCCAACAGACACATGAAAAAGTGCTGCATATCACTCAGCATCAGGGAAATACAAATCAAAACCACAATGAGATATCACCTCACACCAGTCAGAATGGCTAAAATTAACAAGTCGGGAAATGACAGATGCTGGCGAGGATGCGGAGAAAGGGGAACCCTCCTACGCTGTTGGTTGGAATGCAAGCTGGTGCAACCACTCTGGAAAACAGCATGGAGGTTCCTCAAAATGTTGAAAATAGAACTACCCTATGACCCAGCAATTGCACTACTGGGTATTTATCCTAAAGATACAAACATAGTGATCCGAAGGGGCACGTCACCTGAATGTTTATAGCAGCAATGTCTACAATAGCCAAACTATGGAAAGAACCTAGATGTCCATCAACAGACGAATGGATAAAGAAGATGTGGTATATATACACAATGGAATACTATGCAGCCATCAAAAGAAATGAAATCTTGCCATTTGCGATGACGTGGATGGAAGTAGAGGGTATCATGCTTAGCGAAATAAGTCAATCAGAGAAAGACAACTATCATATGATCTCCCTGATATGAGGTAGAGGAGATGCAACATGGGAGGTTAAGGGGGTAGGAGAAGAGTAAATGAAACAAGATGGGATTGGGAGGGAGACAAATCATAAGAGACTCTTAATCTCACAAAACAAACTGAGGGTTTATGTGGGGAGGAGGGTTGGGGGGGTGGGGTTATGGACATTGGGGAGGGTATGTGCTATGGTGAGTGCTGTGAAATGTGTAAACCTGGCGATTCACAGACCTGTACCCCTCGGGATAAAATATATGTTTAAAAAAAATAAAATAAAAAAAATAGTGAATGATAATCACATGAGAGTGCAGAAACAAAGAGTGCAGAAAAAACTGGAATGGAGACTTTTAAAAAAATTTTTAAATCAGTTTATTGACGCAGTAACACAACACACCTGCCTCCCTGATACTACTACCACCCCTCTTATCATGCCTAGTTCTCTTCTCCTTTCCTGCTTAGAAAATCTTTTCAGTAAAAACAGAAAAGGGTAGGCTCCTACTACATCTCCAGTCCTGCCTTTAGGCCCTGTGAGGCAGGGTATAGGACTTACTCAGAAATGGTTCGAGAGAGAGAGGGCAGGTGGGAATCACCATATTCAATCAGCCAGAGGCTTCCTGTACCTAAAAACAGATTCCCTCACAACCCCCAGTCCTTGAGTTGCTATTCCTCCTCCTGTCTTAAAATGTTAAAAAGGAGGACATGAGGACTGGGCCACAACCAGGAGCAAGTACTCCCGGAATGATTTGAGAATTGTAATTTGGCTAGTGTTTTTTAAGGTACAGGTCACCCAAAATGCCCTGGTGATGGAAGTGAACTTCAGTGTTCTTATTTAAAATGCATGCATGGCATTAAACAGATTAAGCCAGTTTACCCAAATGCCAGCTCAACAAAAAACTGTAAAGAAGGAGGTTCGAGGCACTTTTCAAACAAAGTGATTACTTCCTTTTTTCCAGAGATGAAAATCCTGAGGTTAAGAAAGGCATTCCTATAGGACCTGAGTGTGAATTTCTGTTCCACTATTTACATTATGTTATCTTAGACCATTACTCACCTTTTTGAACTCTGGTCTACTGCTTTATTAAAAAAGAGGGGGGATGAGAATGCAAACTGAGCTCAGTCAGTTTTTATAAAGATTATATGAAAGAACATAACTAAAAGACCAAGCATGATGCCTGGCATGTAGGACTTACTCAAAAATGTTTGTTCCATTATCTTCTTTTTCCATCCCATTTAACAACTTGACAAGACCACTGGTCATCCTAGATTCTGAGATCAAAAAAGCTTTTCTAGACCAGATTTCAAACTTTAAACATCTAATAGTTATAAAGAACTACAGACAGGATGTCACCTCTTACCACCCCACCAATTATAATTTAAAAACAAAACCAATATGAAACCATAAAAACAAATAATAGGAAATCTGAAAAAATAATGTATTTCCCACAGAATACCACAATGATTGCAATAGCCCATATTATAAAATTTTGAAGCCTAAAAATAAATGTACCTGGTATACCCCTCTTTTTTGTTTATGTGTTTTTGTCCTATGAATTTGTTAAGTTTGTTAACCCTGAACCTGAACCAGTTGTAATGCTTAGGTGCCCATATTCCATGTCAGGGATGAAACCCATCCCCCAACTATCCATAGTCCAGCAGTAGCCTCAAGTATCCTTTGAGTCATCTTTTCTTCCTCTCCAAACCTTTAAAAAATACTCATCTTTTTTTTTTTTCCCTAAAATCTCCCTTAACTGATTTTCGTTTACCACCTTTTCTCCTTCATTAGTCATCTGGTTAAGTACAAAAGACTAGGCAAGTTCCCACAAAACAGAATAGCAGAATAGGGATGACTCATCTACTTGAACAATGAGCTCTCCCATGTGTGACATTTGAGCATGGACGTGTCAAGGTTCAGGACAACTTGTACAGGAAGCTGATCCTGTGGACTCTGGACAGCAGGTGAGGGGCGAGGGGAATCTCAGCTCATACTGTTTTCAGCTCCACAGGAAATTCCCACCCATTCTGCCTCCTCTCTAACCTTGGCAGGGGTGCATGAGGGGAGGTCCCTGCCCCTATTGGAAGGCCCCTGCCCCTACTCAGTTTTAGAGAGTAGAAGACACAGGACCGAGCTCTGAAGTAGGGCAGAAAGAAAACTTCAGAGCAAGGACTGAATCTGAATCCATGAGCATTAAACAAACTATTGATGGGCACAATGGGCACCAAAAACCCTATGTTGTAGCTAACGGTGCAGGCGCTACCAGGCAGTGAGAAGCATCCTGGTGGTGTGACTAACTATGTCCCCATACCCCCAAGTTAGAAAGCGAATCAGTACAGGATGTTTATTCATTCATTCAACAAACCCATGTTAGGAGTTACTTTGCCAGTTTCTGTAGAAGGTCCTAAAGAAAACATTTATCACTAAAATGTCTGACTTCTCAAAAATGCAATAATTTAGTGAGGGTGGGAGGGAGAGAGGGAGAGGGAAAGAGAGAAGCAGATCATTATAATTCAGCACTTTAAATTCCAAGTTAGGGGCAGAAAAAAAAGTCACCTTGAGCATAGAGAAGAGTGTCAGCTGGTCTAATCAAGACATCAAGAGAAGATTCCTGGATGAGGTGGACTCATGGAGTACTTAGAACAGTGTTTGACACACAGTAGATTCTCAGATGTTTGTTGATGAGTTTTGTTGAAAGACAGAAATAAAAACATACAGTGACTGTCTACAAGCTGCTCAGATATCTAGAGAGGTGTGGACAAGTAAAGCAAACACCGTAAGGAGTGATGGGTGGACCACATGGCAAATGGAACACTGCTTTATGACACTGTCTGGCCCTGGCCAAGTTATTGATCTCCAAGATGTCAGTTTCTCAGTCTGTTATACTGGGTGATAATTATTATTATTATTATTTTTTTGACAGTATTATAAGGAAGCATATATTTTGAAAGATACTTCAATATGATGTCTCATACATACCAACTGTTCAATAAATAGGAAATGTTATTCCAGTCTAATTTCATAAATGAAATAGTAATAATATTTAATGATGCACCACAAGTCATAGCAGCTGACTTCTCTCACAGCAGACACCACTGCAGAACCCAGAGGATCCCAGGAGATGCTTAATCTGAGCAGAAGTGGGTTTGGAGGGACTGTGAGATATGGGAAATTGAGTCTCCATCCTGGGTTAGCTGCTCAGAGTGGAGAGCAGGGCTGGACACATCGTTTTAAGGGTTCTTAATTCCTTCCCCCCCACAAGTCAAACTGTAAGATAATGAGGATCCTTTCTAAGAAAAACATCATGTGAATATTTAATGTAGAGCCTAGAAGAATTGCAGATTTAACTAGACCAAAAAGGCTGGGAGTGGATGGGTAACACTGCCTTGGAATGAAGAGAAGGGGAAGAAAGGTTTAGAGCCGGGGGGGGGGGGGTAGCTTAAGCCATAAGAGGAGAGGGTGCCCTAAAGGATTATCTTGTAAATAAAGTCCTAACGAATCCCAGTGGTGCTTTTTGCTTACCCCTGTGATGGGGGCTTATCAGGTGTTCATGTTGGTGGCAACTGTTCAGCTAGCTTCTTCTCCCCATGGTCCAACCTTTTGTCAAACTGAAATACTTGCTCAGCAAAATTCCCATATCCATACCTGAATGGGATCAGGTCAGAATTATTGTAGCAAAGGAGGCAGCAAAGGCCAAATGGGGATAGAGGGGAATGGGGAATGAACCTGTGCTTTCCGTTCAGTGTCAATCCTGCACAGCATGGTTCCAAGAAGGCTTCATTTGTTTGCTTGTTTGCAGCAAAGAACTTGGTGAGAAAATCTCAGTGGGGAGATAAATACCTGTCAAAAGCTGTACAGAATTTCCCAGGGAGATGACTTGTATGAAAGCCTTTATTTAACCAAGAGGGAAGAAAGGAGTATTTTTCATGCATTGTGGGAGAATTAGTGAGACATATCTTATCTCTCCTGAGAGAAAGTCCCAAAGAGAGGTCTGCTCTGTGTGTGTTTCCAAGCTTTTTCCAGATGGGAGGGTTTTATTCCCTTTACTTATAGACATCTGCTGATGCACCTTTGTTTTCTGTTTTCCTGCAGGTGGATCGGCAACTGCGACTAAGTTACAACTTCTCCCCAGAAGTCGAATTCAGGGCCATACGGTCACTCATCTTGGGCAAAGTCAGAGGTTTGTTGTTCTTGTCCATTCCTTTCCAGTGGGCTTTGTTGAAATCAATGAAGAAATAAATAATTTTCCTTGGGTTGTTTAGTGATTCAAATCTGGAGGGTCTTGCTCCTTTAACATGCAAGATTTAAAATTAAGGGTTCTGGGGCACCTGAGTGGTTCAGTGGGTTAAGCCTCTGCCTTGGGCTCAGGTCATGATCTCAGGGTCCTGGGATCGAGTACCACATTGGGTTCTCTGCTCAGCAGGGAGCCTGCTTCCTCCTCTCTCTGCCTGCCTCTCTGCCTACCTGTGATCTCTGTCTATCAAGTAAATAAATAAAATATTTAAAAAAAAATTAAATTAAGTGTTCTGGCATAGGATGTGCTGAGACATATGTGGCAGGGTTGGGAGCCGGCATTTACATTTACTTTATAGAAGGCTGAGTAAGGCACATTAACATAGAAGTTGAGTAAAATAATTAATGTTTTCTTACTTTATAATTAATTAACTTCAGATATTTTTTTTAACTTAAATTTTCTTAATTTTTACTTAAATAAATTAAGGAATTTGGCTATCTGATTATTGGATTGTTCAAATGATTAGTCTCTTCATTAATTCATCACCAATTGAAAGAGGTTTGAAATCTCTTATAGTAGTGGATTTTGCTTTTTTCTACTGGAAGTTCTATAAATTTTCATCTTATATACAATGAGAGTCTATTAGATGCATGCAAGATTGAAATCTTTTTATCTTGATAAATTGAACATTTTTTTCACACTAAAGTAGTCTTTTTAACTTAATTTCTCCTTGGGATTAAATCTGTTTTGTCTATTATTAATAAATCTGATTCACTTGTGTTTTAGTTAGTATTTGTGTGGTCTTTTTCCCATATATTTTTTTTCAATTTTTCTTTTTCTTCCCTTTTTTCTCATTTTTTAAAAATTCAAGTGTAATGAAGATACAGTGTTATACCCCTTTCAAATATGCAATGTAACGATTAAGCAATTCTATACATAGCTCGGTGCTCATCACAATAACTGTACTTAAAAAAAAACAAACGTGTATTTATTTGAGAGAGAGAGAGAGAGAAGAGCACAAGTGGGGTTATGGGCAGAGGGAGAAAAACTCAAGCAGATTCCCAACTGAACACAGAGCTCTATGGACCCTGAGATCTCAGGACCCTGAGATCATGACCTGAGCTGAAATCAAGAATCCAGTGCTTACTAACTGAGCCACCCAAGTATCCTATGATTAGTTTATTCTTGATCTTTCATTTTCTTTAAGCTTTCTTTCACAAGCTTTAATCTTGTGAAGAATATATAGCTGAATTTTATACTTCTTACCAATCTGACCATCTTTGGGTTATAAACTGACAAATCTAATCCTCTCTACATTTTGTGGTTGCTTGTATGATTGGATTTATCTCTGCTTTATTATTTTCTATTCATTCAACTTTTTAGGAACTTTGAGCAAGAATTCATTTAACACTGGAAATAAGTTGCTTGCAAGATTGTGGAACCCCTGCCAGTATTGGTAGATTCTTGTTGCAGTCTTTTGGAATGATTCTTCAGCCATTCTGAAGGGATTTATGGGGGCTATTAGCTCTGAGACCATCACTGATGAGAATCTAGAGTCCAGAAGCTACTGAGGCCTCAGTCCTATAGTCTGCTCCCCAGGAGGCAGGAAAAGTTCTCTGAAAAGTGATGGCAGGAGACACTTCATGTTACCATGATTTTCCTTGCTGGTAGAAACAACTGAAAAGGCATAAAAATGACTCCTGTCTCACTGTACCCTTCCAGATCCATAACTTATTTCATTTCCAGAACATTATGCATGTCCAGAAACCCAGCTGCAGTCAAGTCCGGAAAAGTCAATTTTAGCTTCCAAAACAGCAATTGAATGAGCCAGTCACCACTGACCAACGTCTAGATCAAATTTAGTGTGTTTATTTTCTGATTTCCACCCCTCCTATTAATAACAATTGTTTTATGTTTATGTTCTATGTAGACACCATTATTGTAATGGTTGCATTTATTTATTTATTTATTTATTTATTTATGTATGTATGTATGTACGAGTGGGCCTAGGGAGGGCAGAGGGGAGAGGGAAAGAGAGAATCGCAAGCAGACTCCAAGTTGAGCTCAGACACCAACACAGGGCTCAATCTCACAACTCCAGTATCATGACCCAGGCAGAAATAAAGGGTTGGACATTTAAGGACTGAGACACCCAGTTACCCTGACACTATTATTTGATTTACCAATGCAGTCACTAATTTACTGGTTCTTATTCCTTCGTATGCTTCATAACTTTCTACATTCTATAGCGTTTCGATTCCTTCTTTCTGAAGGAAATCCTTATGAGTTTCTGTTTTGTTAAGTGTCCCTTCATCTGATAAAGGACTTTATTTCACCTTTATTAATGGAAGTTAATTTTGCTATATGTACAATTCAATAATAAAAGAAAATTTTCCCTCTGATACTGAGAAAATTATTCAGGTACATGAAGGAGCTAGCTCACACTCACACATAAAAACCAGTTATACTCATCTGTGCCCAATTCTGCATTCCCTGCTGTTGAGGGACCAGTTTTAAACCCTCACCAGCACATCACTCTAGTCTTCTGTCTTTTGCTATTACTGATGAAAAGTTGGCTGTCAGTCTGTCCTGCCTTTGAAAGTGCTCTGACCACCCCCACCCCCATCACCCACAAGCTACATTTAAGGTCCTCTTTTTTATTCAGGTGTTTTGCAGTTTTGTAGTCTTTGACTGATAGTATATTTCTTTTAAAGTACCTTATTTGATGTTTGTGTTTCCTGTCTGTATCTATTTATTAGACCTTATGAATCTATGTATCTATATCAAATGTACTATTCACATGTATCCGTGTATTAATTCTCAAAAATACTCAGCATGTCAAATCAGCCTTCTTTCTTATTCTCGCTATTCAATTATTTTAGACCCACACTAGGTAAATTTTATTTTTTCTAATTTGGCTCCATGTTTCTTACTGTACTTTTATAATAAGTATTATTATTATTATTATTATTATTTTTATTTTTATCTATCTTGCTTTCTGGGGAATGTATTGTTTTTTCCCATCTTCAAATTCACTAATTCTCTTTTTAGCTCTCCCTAATATCTCATTTAATCCAGTCAATGAGACATTTTTCATTGATTATCATTTTATTTCTGGAAGTTTTTATTTGCTCTTTTTCAAACATATCTGTTTATTTAGTCTGTTGTTCTCATTTTTATGTTTCTATATTTTATTCTTTAAATATTATGTTAATAGCTATTGAATATTTTGCCTCTGACAATCCTGATATCTGAAATCTGTAGGGGTCTAAATCTGTAATTTTTGGTTTTCTACTCCTTGCCTGTGGTCCCTTGTTCTCATGTGTGAAAACTGAATTTGTTGAAATTAATTTGTAGGAACATTGATGATCAAAAATTGGGAAGCTTTCCTTCTCCAGGCAAAATTTGCATTTAATTTTGCCAGATACCAGGAGGTGCTGCCAATTTAGGATTATTTCAAGTTCTCACTTTGGTTTGTTCTTGTTTTTGTTTTTGTGTTTTCTGAAAAGAGAGTACAAGTTTGAGCTGCAGGCCTGACTGAGAACAAACCTATGACTGAAGTTTTAGCAGAAATTTTGTTACTATTGATATCAGAATATGTCATCTGATTACTTTTGTGACTTTTTTTTAACAATTCAAAGCTGCATCAGAAATGGACAGGTTCTGTGTTTTTTCCATTTGCTGTTAGGTGATATTCTTTTCTAGTCTACTTTTCACTAAAGCTTCATGTGTGAGTCTCGGATTCAACATCTTCATTTGGCAAGAGGCTCAAGGCTTGGATTTCTATTCTACAAGGTGGTGCAAGTATTTCCCCATGATACAACCTTGATATTGGTTTATGGTTCACTACCTTGATTTTTTCTTCCCATCCCTCCAAAAAGTCCTCTTAAAACTTATGACTTTGTTCCTGAAGTTCAGTGAGACAGTAAAAGTATGTTTATTGATTTTAATGAAGCAGAATTACATTTTACAGTATCTAGTCTATTGTTTGTTCTATACTACATAAATGTATATATAGATTCCTGCCATCCTTACTTCAGCCAAATCAAAAGAATCTTGGGAGGAAAGACAATTAGGGCTGCATGACCACAAAACTTAGTTGTTTTTCATAGCACCTTTTTTTTTTTTTTAAGATTGTATTTATTTGACAGAAAGAGACACAGCGAGAGAAGGGAACACAAGCAGGGGTAGTGGGAGAGGGAGAAGCAGGCTTCCTGCTGAGCAGGGAGCCTGATACAGGGCTTGATTCCAGGACCCCGGTTTCATGACCTGAGCTGAAGGCAGATGCTCAATGACTAAGCCACCCAAGCGTCCCTTTCATAGCACCTTCTTTGTGCAATGGAAGCTTTAGAAACATCCACTTATTTAAACAGTGTCCCTCCAATATTAGTCTTGTCACCATGTGGGATGTTCCCGTGGTCTTCCCATCTTTTAAATTAAACTCATAATATGTAAGACTGAAAAGGTAACATTTTAATTAAAGGTACTAAATCACTGAGGGATACCTTGTCATTTTGTTTTGGGTACTTTGTGAGGAAAGATTGGAAAGAACTTGGTTAAGATTGGGGAATAATACTCAGTAAAATCTCTTCCTTATGCTCACATTCGGGGACTCCCAACTGCTGGCCTCTCTCCCCATCCCAACTGCTGTTACAAGCAGGAACCTCAATTAACCTCACCACTTCTGGTCTATGAGAGGTCTGTAGCTGGAGGAGAAGAAGGTGATATGAATATTAGCTTTATTATTAAGAAGGGACGCTGATTCTGGGAACTTGTTGGGATTAAGCCTTATGCATTAGAAAGAAAAAAGATGGTACAGAAATAGGTAAGTGGCAATGATGGCAAATGAAACCCTACTCCACAATTTTAGTAGAGCCCACAAGTCTGTTGGACACCTTCAACTCTAAAACAATGATGTGCAAGCATTTTTCATCGTAGATACCCAGGGCAAACAAGTGCAATAAATCTATTGCCTCAGTTTTCTTCAGTATCACTAATAAGCATTCCATAATGATACAAGAACAGGTTATTTTTGTTTTGTTTTGTTTTTTCATTTCATATATATAATGATGAGTAAAACAGTTTCTTTCCTGAGAATTTCTGTGATGCAGGGACTAGTCCATGAAAATAACATACAATCATTGAAATTAAAAACTGATTGCAGATGCTTACCTCTGGTAAGTTATGGGATATCTCTAGGTTTCTTCCTTGGTTCACTGACACTGTTTGATTTTTAGGGGAGTGTTTTTTGTTTGTTTTTTGTTTTTTGTTGTTATCATTGTTTGGTTTTTGTTTGTTTTTTAGCTTGGTTCTATTGCATCAGTGGATTTTCAGAGAAATTAAAAAGAAAAAAAAAGAGAGATTGTGTATTTAGGCAAGCCATCCTTTTGGACAAGATCATCTGTTTCTGGTTAATAACAGTTCTTTAGAAAACATAGAAATGCATTCTTTAGATTCAAATAGTGTGACTTATCTGTGTGTTCCTAAGTATCCATCTGATTCGGCCTGGGTAAGAGAGCATGGACATTAGACAGATTTAAGAATTCAAAAATCTTTAAACTTCTAAAAGAAACTGCCTACTTTGGGGCACCTGGGTGGCTCAGTGGGTTAAAGCCTCTGCCTTCGGCTCAGGTCATGATCTCAGGGTCCTGGGATCAAGCCCCGCATCCGGCTCTCTGCTCAACAGGGAGCCTGCTTCCCTCTCTCTCTGCCTGTCTCTCTGCCTACTTGTGATCTCTCTCTCTCTGTCAAATAAATAAAATCTTAAAAAAAAAAAAAAAAAGAAACTGCCTATTTTGGTTTTGGTTTTGTTTTAATGTATTTTTTTCTGGCCCTGGCTTTCCCTAATTTACTGTGCCAGATATATTATTAAATTTGTCTGTAACATTAAAAAAAAACAACTATTTTTGGTAACTAATAATTAAGGAATTATTGTTGTTGCTATTATTATTATTATTAATCATTATTATCTTCCCAGAGGAGCCTTCTTAACTGTATTACAGATTTAGGAAGTAGCTGCTTTTTAAAATATGGAAACATGTTAAATTTTAAGTAGAAATAAATCATAGCACTGCCTTTATACCATAGCTACCAGATACTGAATAAACACTACCATGAGACTTGTACTCAGGGCATGCTTATAGGATTGTCTGTTTATGGAGCTAACATTGACTAATTCCCTGCCTACTTGCCAATTTGAAAGGCCAAAGCTCACACCTGGCAGAGGCATTATTCTTGTGCTCTGATGGCTGTTTGCCCACATAGCTTCAAAGTTCAGTTAGTCCTAAGAAGCCATATGGAAATTGAAAGAATTCCTTCTCAACCTGCATAAAACCCAGCTAATCTGGAAATTACAAAGCTAGCATGAACACTTGCAGATGATTTTTGGTCTATTAAAATGAAGTGAGGTTTGACTGTGTCTGTAGAGCAGGGTTCTTGAATTTTTCCAAATCCCTCAGTTTTGAACTTCAAGCCTACTGTGTCTTCAGCAACATCAGTACATTGTTGAATGAATGCCCTGATTATTGTTATGTTAAATTATTTCCAAACTATCTTATAGAAGGTTAGTTATGGTTGCCATTTTTAGAAAGTACAGCAGAATTTGTGCATATAAATGAAAGGTGGGTACTTCAAAGTACTCATTTTGAAAGACTGCATATACCCTCATTTCTTTATGATTTTGTACAGAGTTGGATTCCCCTTATGATTCAAACCTGGTAGAGTTGATATACACTGAGAAGTAAAGTTAAAAAGTGAAAGATGCTCAGGGACAAAAAAGCTTTTCAGGGACAAGGTGACACATGTTTGGTTCTCTGTGCTGTAATTGCTGTCATGTGACCATGGGGAAGTTGTCCAATCTGTCTGTAGTTCCTCAACAGTAAAATGAAGATGAGCTGCTTGATTAATTTAACTCATAGAGCTGTGTAAAGATTACATGAAACACTATATACAAAGCATTTGGTATTTAACACACACCCAATAAATGTTAATTTACTCAGTTTAAGATTGTAGGAACATAGAGAGCTGATGTTTTGCTCTAAGACTCTGGAAAGGCAGCTGTAAAGGTAGCTACCAAGAAGGGACACAGATGTGCTCTAAATGGCAGTTCTGAGCCATTGCAGGTCGAAGACCTGAGGGTGACTTGCCATCAGAGCTGTTTCATGGGTGTATCAAGCTAATACCAACTAAAACAGTGGTGATGGTAGAGAATATAATGTGAAATGGTGAAAATGGAAGGTTCAGTGTGTCAGATTTGTTTCAGGCACAAATGTGACCATGATTTAGTCTTTGTTAATCTCTTTGTTTCTTGCTCTACTTTTAACTCTGCTTACTTTTCTGTGCGGCTTCATTCTCAGGCAGAATTTCAAGATTAACAAAGGTGGAATCAGCAACTCCAAGCTTAAATACTACCATTTCAGCTTCCCAGATAGAAAGAAAGCCTTGGATTTCTAAAATTTTCAAAGTCCTGGATTGACTCTTAAAGGACCAATTTGTGTCAGGTGACAATGTCAGATGATTACAATGTCAAAGTTATTAGAATACACTGAATGACTATTCCTGAATTCAAAGCACCCAGCTATGGCCCTATGGGGTAAAAGGGTCAGGTCAGCATTAACCACATGTGCTGAGAACAGGGAAGCTGAAGTGCTCTTCCAAGAAAGTGAGATGAATTGTGACTAGGGGAAATCAACAATAATCCAATAATGTCACTGCTTTTTCTCAGCTGCCATCTTCTTCTTCCTATTCTTCTTCCTGTTCTTCTTCCTCCTCCTCTCCTCCTGCTCCTCCTCCTCTTTCTTCTTCAATTATTATTATTATGAGAGACCCAGAGACAGATTTCTTGAGAAGGGGAAAGGGGCAGAAGAAGAAAGAGAGAGAAAATCTCAAGCAGACTCCACAAGACTGATGTGGGACTGAATTACCCCAAGATTACTACCTGAGCTGAAATCAAGAGTCAGATACCTAACTGACTGAGCCACCCAGGTGCTCCTATATTCTGCTTCTGTTAAACAGGAGAGAGGTGGATGCAGTTACAAAGGACAGACTAGAAGTTGTGCATAATTTTGGAACTGCATTATGCTTATGGGCATCAACAGCCCAAATATGTCACAATAGTTAAAATAGAAGTTGAGAGATGTTCTTTTAAGAAATGCATGTTACCTTCCTTGGGACAAGTTTATAGCTTTCCGAGAGACTCCACTGAGAAAGTTTTCCCTTTGAAAAAAGTATTCATTTCATTCACTCATTCTGAAAGCATAGGTTTCTTAAAAAATCTTATTTAGTTTCTGTTCATTCCCAGTTCTTTAGTAAATAAAAAGATTGCCAAACCGGAACCTTTTCTGATTTCTGATAATGCGTGTAATTGTCTCATACTATGTCCAGAGATTTCTTTTGTGATACTGTTTCTCTGGGTAATAAGATATTTCAGATTCATTAATCTAATCTGATCTCCTCATGAAGTGAATCGTGTGTTTTCAAGTATCCCAAAATATCAGATTGCTGTAATCATGCCAATTTCTTAAATACACAAACCTTATCCTTTGTATTTTGAAGACAGCCAACACTGAATTGTAATTTGGTTATACAGGATTTGCTACTGTTTCTTAAAAACAAACAAACAAACAAACAAAAAACCAAAACAATAACAACAACAAACTGCCTTTGTTCCCCATAGAGAATTTCAATAGATGATTTAGTTTCACCTCATGCAGAAGAAATGTGTGTTATCTTCTGATTTAAAATGCAATTTTATTTTGTGTTTGAAATGAATCACTTCATGATAGGAGGCTAGACCTATTCCCTGCTCTGTGCTGCTCTGCAGAATTCTTTGTAAAAGCAAAAGCACATTTTGAACAGTATGCCCCTTGGTTACTCATTCAATCTACTCTCTTGCTTGCCCTATCTAAACTAGTGGGTAAAAACTGAAGGAAGGAAAGGTATCTAAGATATGATGTTTCCAAATTTAGACTATCCTCAGCTGTGAGGAGATGTTTTAATCTTTTCGAGAAAGGGATGGCCCTTCCAAGGAAGTGTCAAACTTGGTACATCTTTGCCTGGCTCTTTTAGCAAAGGATATTTCCTGTGGTCTACCACAAGTGCCATGGTGTGACTGTTACTGATAGAAGTTCAATCAATTTTTATCATATTCAGGAGTCCTTAAGAGAAAAAAAGAAAGTGTACATTGTCTGGAATATCTGTCATTCTTTAAAAACCAAACTATGACAGGAGTGATTGAGAGAGTGGAATCCAGACTCACAGGGGGTGACTTTATTTTATTTATTTTTTATTATTATGTTATGTTAGTCACATATAGTACATCATTAGTTTTTAAACATGAAGTCTACCACTTGTTAAGTCTGTGATATTGGGCAAGTCACTTAACCTCTGTGACTTAGTCTCCTCACCTATAAAATAGCCATATAATAGCACTGACCTCCTGAGATGTTGTGAGGAAAAAAAATGAGTTAACATAAGAACTTAGATCTAACACAGAGCTGTGTATTATTAAATAATAATAGTACAAATAATTTCCAGTTACTCTTATACTTTTAATATCAGTATGCTATAAATATTATAATATACATATTATAATATTATAATATACTAATATATATATACTATACTAATAATACAAGTATTATTAGTATTTGATTAGTGAAGAAAATCTAGTACTTACCATAGCCTGAAAGAGATACTCCAAAACCTTGAAAAACTTTAATATTCCCAAGCTCACCTTGATGATTTCCTTTGAAAGTGGAATAATTATAAAGTAAGAAGCATCTATAGAACAGGAAAGATTTATTTGCTCATCTGATTGTTTGGGGTATCTAGGTGGCCTAGTAAACTGCATGGCCCATTATAATTCTCAATATTTTTCCATGATAGGACCCTGCCTCTAACTGATGCTTGGCAAATAATCAATTCATAATTTCTGATGAATACATCTTAAGAGAGTTAAACCAGGTCACACCTACCTGATATTCTTTACATGTATGTTCTCAGTTGCTCCTCATGGATTTTAACCATGTGAGAGTTGGTGGATCAACTAAGCTTAAAACATAGGATCCAATGGGATTTTTAGAAATGTCAGCCACCACCTCCATCCTTCTCTCATTCACAATATGGAGGAATCATGGAGTTCCCAAGACAGGACCTGAGTCTTATGTATGGCTACTATACTTGCTACTATATCAGGAAGCACATATTAAGTGCCCCTTTGCATTTCTTGAGGAAAAAACAATGGATAATGTGTAAATATTAGAGTTATAGGAATTAAAAGGTCATTCTTCTACACATTAATGGGCTCAAGGCCATACAGCTCAACTCACTGTAGCTTGATCTTTGGTGAGGATCTCCAGACTCCCCATACACTGTGTTTGTCCTTACAATGGTACCTGGCAGTGGGGTAGAAAATTAACTGGCTTGGTATCAGGCAGTGTGGGGGTTAAATCCTATAATAGTCACCTACTAGCTATGTCCCTACTCTTAACTTCTCTTCTTTGGGCCTGGTATCCTCATCTGTAGAGTAGTGGTAATACTTGCTGTATTGACTGGTGATGAAGATAAGAGGTAATGTGTGTAAAATGTTTGGCACACTGTGGTATTTGAAAACAGCAGCTATTGTTAATAAGATCATACAGCCATCCTGCCTATTGATTTTCTTCAGCTGGTATCCATTTTCCTTGCCAATGGCCCTGCTATTGATTTGTTTACCCTTGGCCTGAGAGATCTGGGACAATGTTACAAATGTCAGCGTTGACAAGGTAATGAAGTGAAGGGTTTCCTAGCTGAGTAATGAACTCTACAGCAGCCCTTCTGTTACCTTCCCCCAGCTCAGTGGGAATGGAAGCACTGACCTGGTCAGAAACTGAAAGGGGCAGTGGAACAAACACCCATTAGAATTGTAGTTGTTTTCCCATGGAGTGGAGAGAAAATCCAGGTACAAAGAGGGTCATGTGACCACTGGTTACTCATTTAGTCTACCAGGGTTTTATTTTTGGAAGATGCCCTTAATAATAATAAAGTGAGTATTAAAACAGATTAAGAAGTCATGAAGTTCATTTCCACTTATGAGTAAATATGGGGTGTCCACTTCTAGGAGAGATTTGATCTGAATCCCTGCATCTTTTCTTTTTTTTTTTAATTTATTTTCAGCATAACAGTATTCATTGTTTTTGTACCACACCCAGTGCTCCATGCAGTCCGTGCCTCTCTAATACCCACCACCTGGTTCCCCCAACCTCCCACCCCCCCACCTCTTCAAACCCTTCAGATTGTTTTTCAGTTCATTGTCTCTCATTGTTCACCTCCCCTTTCCATTTCCCCCAACTGCCTTCTCCTCACTCCCCATGTCCTCCATGCTATCCCTGCATCTTTTCTATTTCACTTCCACAGGGATTTTCCCAAGTGATCAGTGTCAGGACTTGACACCTGTAGCTAATATGCTAATGTTCTCTACCTTTAGCTTGAGAAAAAATCAGATTGCCTGCTTTCCAATGAGAAGGATAAATAAGTAAATCTTTCTACTTAGAAAAGTTCTGGCTTAAGATGATCTCTTAAAATAAATCACAATTTTTTCTAGTCTACCAAAGACTTGGATATGTGCTTTAGCTTCCCAATCTTTTTCCTTGCTTTTTACAAAATACTTCTATAGAATATAAGCTTAAAATAGGCCATTCCACTCTTAAAAGATTAATGTTATATAAATGTTTGGAATTAGGAAGATTACACCCAAGCATTCTTTGTGGGTAATTAATTCAATGCAGCCTTTGAGTACCTAATATGTACAAGACAAGATTTTAAATGAAACTAAGAATATTTTAAAGAGATATAGCTTTGGGATGATTGCTCCCAAGATGATAAAACACAAATCTATGCAGGTACCCTTATTTAATGATTATAATATGAGTAATTTTACTAAGTGTTTCTAGGATTCTTGAGAGAGAGAAACCATTTCTAGCCAAGATGATTCTGAGTAGTGTCCTGGAAGAGATCACTCTGACCCTAGTCTTGAAGCACAGAGATGGTCTCAGGAGATGGAGTGCATTTTTGGGAAGGAGTGGTGTAAGCCAAATAAGACAGTCATAAGGCAAAGATAGAGTGCTCGCAATAATAAATAGGCCATCTTCAGATGTTCTTCTTTGTGCCAGGGAGTAGAGAGCAAAAAGGCAAACAGGAAGGTCCAGGTGGGATCATACTGTGTTCTGCCAAGATGTTTGGACTTCATTATGTAAATGGCAGAAACCACTTAGGAGGACTCTCATGGTCAGAGCTGCTGGTGTAACTCTCTTTTATGGGTAACAGGTAGGATGGAGAAGAGAGAGACTGGTGTGGAGGTTATGCTAATATCTGTCCTTTGAGTAGGAAAGGACAAGAGCCTGGACCAGAGGATAGCAATAATACTTGGGAACAGGTGCAGGGGAAGCTTATGAAGCAGAAATTGGAATATCTGGGTAATTCACTGGGTAGGTGGATAGAAGTATAAGGTGGACTGGAGAGGAGCACAAGAGAATGGGAACTGAGTTGTAGCGTTGGTCAGTCATTGCAGACGGAAATCAGTTTTGGTCTGGCCTGAGTTCATGTTTGCAAACTTGAGGTGACTTTATGGTGGATTGTAAAGCTGATACATTACACACTACCTTTAAGCCAGCACTCCAGGCCTGGTCAACTGCTTCTGGATTTGTGAAATTTCTATCACCAAGGACAGGGCAAAGGGGCACATACCAGACTGTACTAGGAAAGTCCTGCTTGGACCCTTCCCAGTGTGTCGATTTCTGCATTAGTCCACTTCCACACGGGACACCCTGAGTTAGCTTACCATTCCTTGGCTTATAGTTCTTATCTGTGTATGTAGTTGTTTCCCTGGGGAAGACTATGGTCTTTGAATGCAGGGACTTTTTTTTATCTGTATTCTTATCACTCCCATGTCATAGCACTTGCCTTTGTGCTGTGACTGTTCTCCATATGCATTTTACAATACAGTTCTTCTGACTAGTATATTACAGATAGAGTGCCTGTTGTCTGTGCAGGAGGAAAATGCCTGTGTTCATATTCCTGATTTTATAATCCAGTGCTAGGGTGAACAGCCATTCTGGTTTGTGGGAGACTGGGGAATTTCTGGGGACAAGGAATTCTCAGTGCTAAAATGGAAAAGATCCTGGACAACCCTGGGCAAGTAGTTACTCCATGCCATGCCTAGTTGAGGGATTCTGAAAGCTTGGAGGAACTAGACTCAGGGCTTTGGATGCTAGCTGAGCAATCAGGTCTCCTGTTAGTCACAGTCAGAGCAGAGCCCAGCAGTTACTAACCCAGCGGGCTGACCCAAGTGAGGCTGGAGAGGGAATGAGAACAAACCAGTCAGCTTACTGACTAGCACCTCCCAAGCCCCTGCTGTGGTGCTGATCATGTCAGCTGTGTGCAAAGATACTGAAGAAGAGTGTTAGGTTGTTTCTGCCCTTACAAATCCAGTGGGCTCAATGGAGACATGAAAGTGCGTGCAAGCAGTAATCTCACAACAATCTCTAACTCATGGAAATTGGATCCTAAGGGCATTAAGAGCCCAAAGAAAGGAAGAATCAAAACCAAACCGTCCGTAGCTAGGATACTGTTCACCTACTGATTCTGGATGGGGAACGTCAAGCCTTTGTTTGTGAACCTATCATTTCTCACTATGCCTAGCAGTGGGGTCTTTCCATTGGAGGAAACTTGTAGACACATAGGTATCAAATGTGCATAGCATGATATGCTCTCCATCTCTGAGCAGGAGAGCTCACCTGCATCTTCCATTCTAGCAAGGACTCACATTATCCAGCAAGTGGTGGCCTTGGTTATTGGCAGAATGGTTCTCCTGAGGACTGAGTGAAATTTTGTATACATGGGAAGCTTAGCTCTTATAGATTAATATGGAGTTTCAAAATAGAGTTATCTTATCACTCTGAGTATATTGGTGTGGGTATGTGTGTGTGTGTGTGTGTGTGTGTGTGTGTATGTGTCCCTCCGTTCTGATTATTTCTGCATAGTTACTTTGTCCCAAGTTTTTTTCCCCCCTCTGTTATGTCATTTGATCTCCCCCATTCTCATTAGAGGATTTTCTCAGAGCTTTAATGATCCCAGGCTTTTTGCCTGTATTCAAGAATGGGTTGGTGAGCATGTGTTCAATGGGAGCTACACTGAAGGATATGGCTGGGCCTTTAATTAGAAAAACTCTAATTGCATCTTCAGGCCTTGCTTTTGGGATAGCCATATTTCCCAGGAAAGACCTTTCCAGTCCCCTGCTTGGAAGGAGGAAGATTTTGAAAGTCGTGATGGGAAGAACACTGGTGAGGCACATTATCTGCTGGGGAAAAGTACTTGTATTTCCTTTGTTTTCTGTGGCCTGAGTTGTGGGCATTTCCCTCACCTATCTGTCATAATCCCACAGTATCATAGCACTTACTTATTCATTTCTCCAAGAAGTATGGGCAGTTGAAGTTCTAAAGTGCACTATTTGGAGCTATTTTCTCTTTCTCTAGGATTTCTGTCTTTGTGAGGTGATCACTGCAGAGTTGGCTGTAACAGAACAAAAGGCTTTTGGATGCCAAATATGCCAAATTTAGAACCTACTCATGTAAGTCAGGGCTCAGCCAGTAAAGCCTCACTGTGGGAGATACTATGTTTGAACCTGCAAAGAGCAGGTTCACATGATCATGGAAGCTGAGCATGAGCTCTGAAGTCTCAGGGTGGGCTCCTGGGAAGTGCAGGCTGGCACTCTGAGGCATTGGCTGTGCACAGTGGGATTTCTTCTTCGGCAAAGCTTAGAGAGCCACTTTGCTATAAATCCTTGCAACCCATCGAATCAGACGCGCACAGATTATCTAAGATAACCAGTCAACTGATTATGGATTTCATTCACAGCTACAAGATACTTTCTTGGCAACAATCAAATTGGTGTTTGAATAACAGTAGACTACTGCCTGGCCAAGGAAGCATATCAATAGACCATTGTTGCACTTTCTCTTTATTTGTGTGTGTGTTTTTTTTTAATCAAAGTAAAATTATCCTAACATAAAATTATAATTTTAAAGTATGCAATTCAATAATATTTATTACATTCACAATGTTATTACATTATTTATATACAGTTCCCAAACATTAACATAAAGGGGACCCTGAGCCGATTAGCAATTACTCCTCATTTTCCCTTCTTCCCTGCTCGAGGCAAGCACTAACTGCTTTCTGTATCCATTGATTTACCTATACAGGATGTTTCCTATAATAGAATCATACAGTTTGTGACTTTTGGTGTCTCATTTTGTTTTTGTTTTTATTTTTTCACTTAGCATAGTTTTTGAGGCTCAGCAACATTGTAGCATCTATCAGTACTTTATTCCTTTTATGATTAAATAGTATTCCATTGTATGGATATACCCAATGTTTTGTTGTCCATTTATCTGCTTGTGGATATTTGGTATGTTTTTACATTTTGGCTGCTGTAATGTAAATAGTGCTGCTGTGAAGATGTATTTATATGTATTTATTTGAATGCCAGTTTTCAGTTTTCTTAGGTAGATGTCTAGGAGTAGAATTGTTGTCTTTGGAAAGCCATCATACCCAAGGTTTAGCCAACCAGGAAATTTAGGAAATCCTGTATTGTAACGTGGTTCCCCATGCCTTCCTGTCAATCCATAGAGGTCTTTAAAGAGGACTCCTGCTTGTTCTTCTGAAGACCCTACCTGTCTGCATCCTGGAGGAGGCAAATGTACTCCCACATATTATCCTCCTAAGCCTCAAATATCAAATAATTAGACTAAGAACATGTATCTTTCCTTGGGCTCTGTCCCTGGAACCCTTGGAATTCTATGAGTCATATCTAAGTGATTAGCAATTGCAGTTTGCCTTTCAACATGTCTGTAACATCAAAAAACCCTGAATTCAAATTTTCAACATTTTTCCTTGTGGATCACAGACATATACTTTCAGTGGTCATAAGAACTCTTTCTATCCAGTGCTTCCATAGGCATTGAGGTATGGGTTTAATCTTATTTATTTATTTAATTTTTAATTTTTATCTTATTTTTATTTATTTGTTTGTTTTATTTTTATTTTTATTTATTTTATTTCTTAGGGAAAGAGAAAGCAAGGGAAGCTCAAGAAGTCTCCATACTCATACTCATGTTAGAGCCCAATGCAGAACTCTATTCCATGACCTTGAGAAATGACCTGAGCTAAAATCAAGAGTCAGACACTCAAGTGACTGAGCCAATTACGCACCCCATCTTTATTTGTTGTTGTTTTTATCTTAGTGGTCCCACCTCCCCAAATACTGTTCATAGGTCTGTACCTCTCAGTAGTGAGCTGTTTATTAATCATCAGCTAGAGACTCATCTGAGTAGCTGAGTGAATACAGTGACGCTTGTACACTTTGTAAAGGCAGAAAAGTGCAACAAGAGAACATGAGCTGTGACATCAGGCAGACCAAGCCTAAAGCTGGACTCAAGCTTGGGTCAAACACTGGTTACTTGAGAGCTTGGCAATTTCCTTATCTTATTTAGGTCTCAGTGTTCTTATCTGTAAAGCAAGAATAACTACTGCTTACCTATAAGGATTGTTTTGATACTTAAATTATTGTGTGTATGTGTGTGTGTGTGTGTGTGTTGTGTGTAAGAGTATGTATGCATTATATATTTGCACACATAGTGCTTAGCACACCATGACTAACTGATATTTCAATGTTAAATGGAAGCAGTTATAGAAGGGGAATCTGAAAGTGGAAATAGTAGAAAGAATTCCTGTGAAATTCATGCCAGAAAGAGACTCAGTACCTCCTAACTTTTTCTTTTATAATATCTTTATATCTAGTTGCCTCAATCGGTTGAGCATCTGACTCTTGAGTTCAGCTCCGGTCATGATCTCAGGGTCATGACATCAAGCCCTGCACTGAGCTGTGGGCTCTGCTTGAGGTTTTCTCTCTCCCTCTCCCTCTGTCCCTCATCTCTCTTTCTCTGTCTAATATGTTTACTCTCTGACACAAGGTATCCCCTTATAAAGGTATAGTTCTGCATAGCCAGAAGGCAGTGAGGATAGGATGGGATGAGCAGGCAGGTCCAGATCCTGAAATGTCAGGACTGTTTGTTTGGTTTTCTGTAATATGATAGAAAGGCATAGATGCTTTTAATCGGAAAGGAGATAATATTCTTAAATGCTTCCTTTTGTCTTCTTTACCCAGCAAGATCTTTTCTAAGCTGTGGTGTTATATTTGTTATCACAGTGTGAGGTGTTTTTGCAGTCATATACTCAAGTGCCCTTATATGATATGGCTGATATTTATTGATCAAATTAAAATGCAAATACTCTTATCTGTTACTACTAAGGCCCCAAATTGCTAGGATAAAAATGGCAGCAGGTGCTTTCCCATTATAATTATGTCACACAAGTTCTTTAAATTTTTTTTTCCCATTTGCTCCGTATATTTATTTTGCTTTTATTGAAGTATTTGAGTGGTTTAAGACTATAGTATTTCTACTGTTACCTCTGCTATTTCAAGGATGACTGGAATAAATATTACTTATTTATTCACTTACTTATTAATTACTATTTATTTATTTACTTAGTTATTTAGTTACTTATTGTTATTTTCAGTAGAATGAGTTCCAGTCAACTATCATCTACTGATCTCAGCTACTTCCACAACCTTATTCCATGATATCTGTGAATTCCACAAGGACAGGTCTTTGGGAGTATTATAATATTCCCAAAGTATAATAACTTTTTGGGCTAGTTATTTTTATCCTGTTTTGAGAGGGTTCAGTAACTTGCCTTTTCTGTTTTAATGCCAACTCATTTCCAGTTTCCAGCACCTGAAATCATTTTGCTGAGGGCTTTTTCTGGCTACTAAAATCATGCTTTGCTTGTTTACTTGGCAGGCCAGACATGTCAGGGATTTAATGGCTGCTGGGAAAAACCCTGAGTCAATGATAACGTGATGTAGTATATAAATACCCCAGCTCCTTGCCACCAATCGGGATAAATATGGGGTGTGTGTGTGTGTGTGTGTGTGTGGTGTGTTTTCCCCATTTTTTTTTTCTAGTGTCTTCCCAGTTGCCCTCTGTCTGGTGTGATAATGCATATATCACTAGTTTCCTTCACACTTTTATTTTCTCCCCCACCCTGCCAGTGTTTTCCTTCGCTTCCTAAATAAAGTACAGACTCTCTAGTGCTTGCCTTAGAGTCTGCTTTTGGGAGAATTCAAACTCTAATGCTCAACCACACATATCAATTGGCTGAAGTGATATGCAAACCATATTTGCCTGTCTCCAGAGATCATACTTATCCCACTATGCCATAGTCGTTAATAAAAAGTATATAAACATAATATAACCCCATTTCACAAAACTTTATATCTTATCCAAAAATTAGCACATGAAAATTGAAGAAGGAATGATATAGCTGAATCGAAGTAACATGTCAGCTTAAAGGCTAATTAGAAAATAGTCCTGAGGTGGTAAATGCATGATAGAGACCTGATTGGACAGATGGGTCATCTCCTTCCACAGGCAGGTATGTGGGATCTTAGAGGATAATTGTTGAGTAAACATTGTCGAGTATTTACTGTGTGCCAGGCCATAAGTGAGATCTACCTTCATTTTACATTTAGTCCTCATAACAAGCGGGAGGTATAATCTTAAGTATCTTTGCTGGATGTCAAACTATCCCATAATTTAGTAGTTTAATCCAATGTCTATTTAAAAATATTTCATGATTTTGTGGGTCAGGAATTGGGGCTGAGCTTGCCTGATTGGTCTTTTAGCTATTTGCAGAGTTAATTAAGGTCTCTTGGTGATATCTGGCTAATACCTGGGCCAGTCTGGGGGATCTAAGACATATTTATTCACGAGCATGGTGCCTTGAAAGGGACATCTAGAAAGCTGAGCTCAGGAGAGCCCTTCTCTTTCTCCATTTAGTCAAGTTCTGTCCACATGATCTCTCAGGGTAGTGGGGCTCTTTTCCTGGTAGGTTGGGGCCCCAAGCCCCCAAGGCAGAAGGTGCCAGCACTCTTGAAGGTTAGTCCTGGAATTGGCAGAGTATCATTTACAATGGGCTCCATTGATCAAAGCAGCCACAAGTCAACTCACATTCAGTGGGACAGGAGATAGAGCTTATGTCTCAATGGAAGGAATGTCAACAGTTGTGGCCCCTTGTAATCTATCACATGCAGGCACTCTACTCATTCTCATTTTATGAATGAATAAGCAGTCCAAAAGATATCATGTAAGTATATGAAGGAAACAATGTTAATAAGTGGGAGAGTTGAATGTCGAAACCAGGGAGCTGTCTGATTCATCGGTAATGAAAACCTGTGTCTAGAGGGGAAGTTACACAATTGTCTAATAGAATGTAAAGAAGAAAGTTGGTCTGAAGGGTATTGAATCAGACACTATAAAAAGTTTGCATCATATTCAATATTTATTCTCCTCTTCTTAATAGAACATAGTAGTGTTTTCCTGTTTTGTTTGCTTATTTGTTTGAGGGAAGTATTCCCCTTTGTTCAGTACATTCTCAGCCTTCTTTTGGGGTTAAAACTGGTCATGCAACATTGTCCTGGACAATGGGCTCAAAGCAGAAGTCACTAGGGTTTTCCAAAAGGCCTGACTTAGCAAGTATGCACACTTTTGTCCTTTACTCGCTCTATTTTTTTCTGCCTGGAACATAGACCTAGTAACTGAAGCTCCTCAACTTATGTTATGAGGAAGACAAAGTCCCTAGTCTATGAGGCAGGAAGTATAAATCTAGAAAAAATTCTGGTGATATCTGAAGCCAAGATACCAACCCTAGACTGGTTGACATCAGACTTTTTACTAACTGAGAATAAAATGAACTATTTTTTTTTAGCTTGCTTCTTTCTTTCTTCCTTTTCTTTTCTTTTTTCTTATTTTCAATACATGCAGCCAAATTCAAATAACTAATATGGATAATGTGTGATTTTTGTACTCCCTGAGTCAGATTGAGAAATAGGAAAGGAAATGGCATTCTTTTAGCCAAACCTAAAAACTCTGATAGAGGGACAATGATATAAATTACCAAGAACTGATGACTGAGAGTTGGGACAATCTCTTATGGGTTCCTTGCCTTACAGAGAAGTCAGTGGATGAAATCTTTGTTCACATCTGGGTCATGGAACCAGTTTGACCTCAATTATTCTGGAGGCCACCTTGTGTGAATTCTGTAGTTTGTGGAGGAAGGACAGGAGACGGTCTGGAGGAGGAGACTTCTGGGCTGGGACCATTGCCCACTGGTGGATGCTGCACTATAATTGTGATATGCCTGCTTTAAAAGCTAAGCAGGCTCAACCTATGTTGTATACAGTTTGTCCTCAATTACCATTTACTGAATTAAATTTGTGGTATGATCTGAAGCATGCTACAAAACACACTAATTCCAGGACACCTCTTATAGTGAAATCTCAGAAATATGCTTCTTCTTTTCATGAAATCTTTGAAGATTCATTTTAAAATATAAATATGCTCTTGAAGAAGAGCATAGTAACTAACCACCAAACACCATTACTACATTAGGTTATCAGTCAATTAACATCTCCTTTCATCAGTAAGAGTTTGGTTCTCTGGGGTGAATACATTTTGCTGAAGAAGGTTAAATTCATGAAAAAAATACCATGTTGAGGAAAAAACACATATAGAATAGAATCTGAAGGTATGAACACTGAACATATTTATTGAGTTTCTACACTTCCACATCTGGGGCTCTTTGTCTGGAATAAAGCTTCACCACTGACTGTGAAAACTTGGACAAGGGGTTTTACCTCTCTAAACCCCAATTTCTTTATTTTGTAGCATGGAAAATAGCATAGTTCCTGTTCTCCAAGATCATTGTGATATGATCATCACAACAGCGATGCTCATTTAGCTTGAAGAGCACAAAGCCTGGTGCATCCCTGAAGCCCTATGAGTGTTAGCAGCATTACAGAGGAAGACAGTATCGTGTCCTGCAGTCTGGGACTGAGTTTACACAGATTGGGTCAAATGTCAGCTCTATCACTTTGGGTATATTGTTTTACTTTTTTTGTTTGTTTGTTCATTTATTTTTCTCTGTTTCCTAACCTTTGAAATGGGAGTAATAGCACAAATGATGTTTGATTGTCATAAGGCACTTAAAATAGCATTTGGTAATACTAAGTCATTTTTTCTTCCTTTTTTTTTTTTTTTAAGATTTTAGTTATTTATTTGAAAGAGAGATCTCTGTCTCTCAGAGACAGTGACAGAGTTAGTGAGAGAAATAGCATAAGTGGGGAGGAAAGGGAGAAGGGAGCCTGATGTGGGGCTGGATCCCAGGACCCTGGGATCATGACCTGAACTAAAGGCAGATGCTTACCTATTGAGCCACCCAGGTGCTCCCTAAGTTATCTTTTCATGATGAATATGATATATGCAGTCCACGCTTCACACGGTACTGCAGAACAATAAAAGTGACCACGTACACTGCACCTGGGACAAAGTTTTTAATAACTCATGAGAAAAAAATTTGGTAGTTCTATGACTTTTAATTTTTTTCTACAGCATTAAAAGCTCTCTTGGGGAAATGAAAAAAAAATAGAAAAACTAATATCTGTTTAGTACACTGTCACCTAAAATAATTAGAAACATTGAAAATTACTGTGCTTGTTAAAAATGTATGAAGAGTAGTTTTCACAGTGCTTACTTCTTGTTATATGGCAAATAGGGAGGAAATATCTTTTCTAGGCCATGGTTAACTGTCTTACCCTTACATTTGGATCAGCTTCTAATATTTTATCCTTTGTGCTTTCAACGACATGAAATATCTTGAAGAGTTCCTTTAATGTAAAGATTTCTACTAGTAGCCCTTCCCCTGGGACATTGTCATTCTTTTTGTCACAAACCCACTTCTTAATTTGTATCAAATTATATCACCTTCACTCATTTCCTGTGGCTGCAGATCTAGAGTCTGTCAAACAGCACATGTCAGCATTTCCATGGTCAGCTATTCCTTTGTCTGAATCCCTTTACATCAGAGTTTAATTTTCAGTGTTGTTTTTTATTTCTTTGCTGTATATTCATCTTTGTTGACCAATTTCCCCTTTTTATCTATTTTTAGAAAATGTCACATGGGCTTATCATTGAGAGATGAAGAAGTGACACAACTCTGTGCTTTGCTGTCTGTGTGGGAACTGAATAATAGATGCCCCAGTGACCAATCACCAATAGATTTTGAAAGAAATGATGTGATTGGTCACTAATTATGCTGAGCATCTGTAATTTACATGTTTGTTTGTTGACTGAAGAGCTAGCAGGAGAATTTGTACTTTATGCAATTATTCCCAGTTAGTCCACTATGGTCGCTGAAACTTGAATTATGTTGCTTGAGGACTGGTATGATTTAAATTGTGATAATTGAAATTTGTGCATATTAGAGACATACAAAGTGGAGACTTTGCAATCACCAACTTTACTGAATAGAAATATTTAAATGATAAAGTTACCACTGATATATAGCCATTAAAATATTAGTATCTAAGTATGTTTTAAAAATAGAAACAGAACCACTTTAACATTCACAAAGAATGTCCCTATGCACATTGCTTTCCTCTTGCTGCTGTTACAAATTGTCACAAACCTGGTGATTTACAACAACATAAATTCATCATATACTTGTGGAGGTCAGAAGTGTTATATAAGCCTTATGAGGGTAAAATTAAATAGGGCTGTGTTCCTTTTGGGGCTTTCAGGGGCAAATATCTTTCCTTTTCCTTTTCATTATAGTGTCCCTTGCATTCTTTAGCTTACAGACTTGCCTCAAATTGTTGAAACTTCTAAGCAAGAAGTTTCTTTTATCACATCCCCTGCTACTGCCTTTGACCTTCTTGCCTCACTGTTATATGGACCTTTGTGATTACATTGGGTTTACCTGGATAACCCAAAACAATCTTTGCCTCTCAAAGACCCTTAACTTAATCAAATCAGCAAAATCCCTTTCCCACATAAAATGATGTATTCAAGGTTTTGAGGTTTGGGACATACACATCTTTGGAGGAATATTATTCTCTACCACACTGTAGGTCTTAAAAACCAAACCTTCAAAATATGTATTGTGATCAACTCAGTTTCACCTATCAGGCTGAGGGCTAAAGAGATGAAGTGTGTTCTTCATAGTTAACATGTCACAAATGTTATTTTAATGTGTCCCACTTATTTAATATAAAAAAAATCATCAATTAGATGTTGGGTGACACTCTAGAGATGCAAAGACAAATATCTCCTCCCTCCCCAACAAGGTCCTAAGAATAGCATAATAGATGGTGCTAGCTTCCCAGAAAGTTTAGGTGCCAGGCCCTTGGACCATGCCGATCCAGTCACTCCGAGGGACACACAGCCATAGAACACAGACTTCAGGTCTGCATTGGCCTCTGTCCCCAAAGTGCTGCTCTCCCTTACCCCAACCCCAGGCCATGGCCCAGTAGATCTAAAAATGGCTCTTCCTTATAGAGGTTTTCTATAGCCTCACCATACCACAATATCTCCATAGTATACTAATTTATTGTCTGAAATTATAAGACAAACCATTTTTTAAACTAAGCAAGCTGTGCTGGAGACTTAGTTATTAAGCTCCGGTGTGGGGGTTCAAAGGGATAGTATGGTACATAAGAGGAAAAAATGTAATGGAAGAGTCAGGAGTTTTAGTTACAGTGACTTTGAATCCCTATAAATTTACTTTTCTCATTACAGAGAAGTTATAATTCTACACTACTCTGTCTTTTCCAACTCTTAAAGCTAATGTTTGCCATTTGTCTGTGTGAATCTTTACCACTTAATCTGATAGATGCTCAGTAACTAGTATCTGTAGTATTATTATGGAGCAGTATTTCAAAGGTCATCCTGAATGACATAGGCATATAATAGTGTCTAGTGTGATGAGGTATGTGATACAGGTTCGCACCAGAATAGAAGATAATTGACAAAAAAAGAAAAAAAAAAGGCAACACCAAATATGATCATCACAAATGGGGCAATTTTGCCTGTTTCATCTTCATTCAGTCCCTAAAGAATAGCTCTATTATTCCTTATTTAGAGCAGCCAAATTTAGGTCATTAAACCTAGACATCAGATATTTATAAAAGGTCAACAAATAGCTTATCAAAAATAACTGCTTTTTAAACCAAATGTGTGGTGGGAGGTAGGACTTTTAAAGGTAGAACTTTTGTTTGCTGAAATGACGTTGTTATTTAATGTTGTTTAGATGGGTTCTTATGTCTGTATGTGTATGTATTTATGTGTGTGTAAATAGGGCTCTTGCTTGGCTTCCAGAGATTGTTGGTTTGTGTGTATGCAACTCAGTATTGGTGATCTACTCACCATCCATTTTGATTCCCCCTTCCTAACAAAATTCTGGTATATGATCTTACTGATATGAGGAATTTGAGAAACAAGACAGAGGGGAAGGGAGGAAAAAATGAAACAAGATGAAACCAGAGAGGAAGACAAACTGTAAGAGACTCATAATCATAGGAAACAAGATGAGGGTTGCTGGAAGGGAGGGGGGTGAGAGGGATGGGGTGGTTGGGTATTGGATATTGGGAAGGTAGTGCTCTGGTGAGCTCTGTGAATTCTGTAAGACTGATAAATCACAGACCTGTCCACCTGAAACAAATAATACATTATATGTTAATAAAAAATGAAAATAAAAATAAAACTGCCATATGATAGAAAAAAAAAATCTGGTTTTACTCAAACATTCATGCTCTTCCATGAAGTCATGTGCTTCTGGAAAGTTTTCCTCAATCGACAGTCCTGGAGGATACTTCCTAATTGGTCTGAAGCAGTGGTTTTAAAGGTTTGGTCCAGGGGTCATTGGGAGTGGGACCCTCCTGGGACCTTTTTTTTTAAAATTATTTTATTTTATTTATTTATTTGAGTGAGAGAGAGAGACAAAGTGAGAGAGCATGAGGGGGGCGGTCAGAGGGAGAAGTGGACTCCCTATGGAGCTGGGAGCCCGATGTGGGACTCGATCCCAGGACTCTGGGATCATGATGTGAGCCGAAGACAGTCATTTAACCAACTGAGCCACCAAGGTGCCCCGATCTTGTGACCTTTTTAGAGAATTCACAATATTAAAACCATCTTCATTTTCATACTAGAGATTATGTGTTTTTGTTATGTTCTCTCACAAATGTAAAATGTTTTTTTTCAGGGGCTGCAAGATGTGTGATAATATCTTTACTCAGACAGCTATTGGGATGTGTGCTCTGAGGTTTTGTTTTAAAATTTCCTCAGCTTTCATTTCTAATACAGGAGTTATTGATAGATACAAAAGGGTTATGGATATCCAATATTCTTTTCCAAATTTTTAAGAGTAGAAATGGGCCTTGAGACCAAAAACAGGTCTTTGAACTGCTGGTCCAAGCAAATGACGATGGTCCACTTTCACTTTCAGAGATTGGAGTAGGCATGAGCACATGACACAACCTGTCCAATTAGAGGAAGTCTGAAAGGTAGTGGAGTAGCTGTGTTTCTGAGAAAAGTTTCTTCATTTTTTTTTTTTAATTAAGAAGTATCTACTTATTTTATGCAGAGAGAGAGCATGTATGTGGAGGCGAGGGGCAGAGAAGGAGAGAGAAACTTAAGCAGACTCTGTACTGAGCATGATGTCACCACCCTGAGATCATGACCTGAGCTGAAACAATGGGTCCAAACCAAGAGTGCTTTGCTTAAGGGACTTTTCTGTCCAGATGCCCCAGGATTCTTCATTCTTAAAAAGAAATATAGGATGAGGGATGAGGCAGTCTTTATTTCCCACCCACTCCCCCAACCCTTGAACTTGACTGGATCTGGATGTGGGCGATGGTGTGATGCCTGGAACTGTAGAGCCACCTTGCTCAAGCATGAGGTTGGGGTAGCCACAGAGGAGGAGCCCTCACTTTCCATACCCAGAGTGCTCCTTGCCTCATTTAAATCTGTAAACAAACAGAGAGAGAGAGAGAGGAATAACATCAAAGCACTAAAGGTGCTCAGGATGGTTTTTACTCTTCTTGGTGCTTTTAACTCCAAAGTAGCAGTTTCATATCCTAGTAGAATATATTTCTCTAGATTATTTTGGGACTCTGTTAAAAGATTTTCTGTTAGAACAGGCAAGACTCCAGTTTTGCTTATTTCCTTTAACAGAACAAACACGTAGGTACAAATTAGTACATGTGAGTTTGGTTCTGACCACATATCAAATGTTTAGTAACCCAGGAGGAATTATTTTTGTTTCTTTGAATCCCAAAGAATGGACTTTTACATCGGATTGCAAATCCCAGTCTTAAAGGAAAACGAGCAGAATTGACATTGGTGTATCATATCTAGAATTTTTAGATTTGGATATTGTTGCTAAGGTTTTACTGATTCAGTAGTCACTATCCCTCATCCATAGAGGTGCTTTTGCATCAGGCACGTAACTAAGCAACCCAATTTTACAATGAAAAATATAGTTCATCTACTGAGTTGTCCAGTTCAAATAATGAATTTTAAATGGTAGAACTTTTGTTTACTGAACTAACCTGGTTATTTTTTAGTCTTCTTGTATCATTATCATATGTATGTATATATGTATGTCTGTATTTTTACTCAAAGTGTCATGGAAGACCTATTATGGGGAGACCCTGTGCCATGTGGACTCTGTCAATCATCCAACAGATTTATTTAACAACCTCTATGTCTGAAATACTATGTTAGAAAATCGGTAGTTAGTGGTAAGCAAATAAGTATGCTTTCTTCATAAAAATTGTTGTTTAGTGTGGTGCATAAAAGCTAAACCAATAAACACACACACACACAATTACAACGTTTGAGGAAATGAATTAGAAAGAAAGTCACCTGGTTTCAGTGCTAAAGACTAAGAGGAAGAGAAGGGGACATGTGCTTCTTGGCAAGGTGTCTAAAGACGTGCTCACCAACAAAGGGACTTTCAGAAAAAGAGGCTGCCATACGGTGTTTGGAAGATGCTTCCTCAGCCACGTGAAGAATAAATTCATAGGCCCTGACTCTTAAAGTCTACGGGATCATTATGAAGAGGATGGACACTAGGACACATAGCAACCAAATGTACATGGCCACTCAGACGCCATATGAATAGTACATTTAGCTCTAGGTAACAAGGTGCTGAAATAATGAGGAAGCTATTCCATGTGCACTCGTGGCAGAGCTGTACGAAATATTAAGGGACTTGGCTGGCCTCATCAAAGAGAGTTCCACACAACATGTCCTGAATGTGAATGTGAAAGTAAGGAAAATATATGCTGATCAATGGCCAGAATGAAGAAGTTTGAAATGGATGTAAATATCTCCGATTAGGCTGCGTTACTGCTCACGTTAGGGAACATGTATTTTTTCATTCATTAATTCCTTCAAGTCTTTACCAAACACACAGTGTGTGTGTGATGGGCACTGTGTGCTAGTTAATGAGGGTGGAACTATGAAAAGAACAGTGCTCCCGAAAGCAGGAAGCTTCCAATCTTGTCAGGGGATAGACTTGTAAACAATATTGTGAAATAAATAAGGCCATAGAAGTAAAATGCCTCCTTCTGGCTCCTGCCTATCTTTCTAACATCATCTTTTCTTTATTTATTTATGTATGTATGTATGTATGCATGTATTTATTTATTTATTTGACAGGCAGAGATCACAAGTAGGTAGTGAGGCAGGCAGAGGGAGAGTGGGGGAAGCAGGCTCCCCGCTGAGCAGAGAGCCCGATGCGGGGGCTCTGTCCCAGGACCCTGGGATCATGACCTGAGCGAAAGGCAAAGGCTTTAACCCACTGAGCCACCCAGGCACCCTCTTTTGCTTTAATTTAAAGCGAAGTTAACCTGATTTTTCAGTGTTTTAAATGTGCTAAACTTCCTTATTGTAGGCCTTACACAGGCTTTACTGGAACCCTCTGCACACCCACTCATGCATGATTATTGTCCATTCATCATTTAAGAATTTATTTAAATACATTTATTCCAAGCTATCTTTCCTAAATCAGTGTTTCTCAGTGTGGTCCATGAAATATCCATATCATATGTGACTAACAATGTGCTCTAAAAATGCAAATTCTTGAGTATCTCTACAACAGACCAACCTACTGAATGATTAGAGATCCAAAAAAAAAAAAAAAGTGATTTTCATACATTTTGCTGGAAATTCTTTTACACACTGAGTTTGATCTCCACTGTCCTAAACTGTGTTCAGGATCTTTTCTGTGCTCCCATAGCCACAGTGATCTGCCCCTACCATAAGACTTACTGCCTGAAACCATTGGGGGGTCTATTAAATAAATCCTTCAAAGTAAATGAAAACTCACAGAGGTAGGGAAACGTCTGCTTGCTAAAAATTGTTAAGTCCACTCTTTCAGACTGAACGGTTGCCATGGGTGGCCAATAAACATATGGAAGTTTTACTGTGAAGGAGCAGATTGTTTCCATGTATTTAAGGGACAGAAAGGCCTTCTTGGCAGAGTGTGTGCCTGTTTAGGTGTTCAGGTAAGACAAGGTAGTTCAGGTTGTCTGTAATCCAGATGGGGTGGATGGGTGGAGGCAGATGAGCCAGTGAATGGCTGTAAGTCATGCTACAGAGGTAAGGTTTCTTTTCATGTTATCAAAAATAAGTACCTACAGAAGTGTGTTAAGTATGATGTAATGGGGAAGAAAAAAAAAAAAAGGATAAAGACCAGGAGACCTAAGTTCCAGGCCTGGGTTGGCCAGGGACTCCTTAAATTTGCTGTAGACAATTTCTTGATCTTATGTCTTGGTTTTAATAACTGGTAATTGTATATAACTATCTCATACTTTGTCACTTTACAAGGATGAGTATTTTCATAAGGTATATAAAATGAACATACATGAAAAGCATAACACATTAAGGAAATGCCAAGTATTTTTTTTAATACTGTTTATTATTCCCCTTTAAGGGTTAAAAGCTTTTATCTGTAGGCTACAGTTCTTAGCCTTTGGATACTCCTGGTAGTTACATTTTCAGACTACTTCTGTCTTACCTGAAAGCCACAATGAACCCTTGATGGAAAAACTATTTACTTGTATATACTGTTCATACATTCTATTAATATCATCTTCCTTTATATTTTATGTTGGTACAACATTTTACTCTTACAAGCTCAAGTTGAATGGGACTGTATGGCTGATATTTTGACACTTTAGGATTCAAAAGTTATAAATGACTTTTGACATATAACAAATGTCATGTTACATCCTAGAGCTATGTCTATTTTTGGCAAATTGCTGATCTTTTCTCCTTTTTTTTTTTTTTAATCCAGAATAAACTTCCTGCCTAAAATTAGCCTGGATTGGCTCAACTAAACTCATTGTGTCAAATACTTATGACCATGTGAAGAGCTATACATTCTGTGGCTAAAAGAATCCACTTCCTTTAATAGAGGGCCATAACTTTTTTTCAAAAGCTGAGTGTTTCCAAATTAATGTAGTAAGTCAAGTTTTTTTGTTTGTTTGTTTTGATTTATTTTATTTTTTTTTAATTTTATTTTTTATAAACATATTTGTTTATCCCCAGGGGTACAGGTCTGTGAATTGCCAGGTTTACCCACCTCACAGCACTCACCATAGCACATACCCTCCCCAATGTCCATAAACCCACCCCCCAACGACCCCTCCCCCCATCAACCCTCAGTTTGTTTGTGAAATTAAGAGTCACTTATGGTTTGTCTCCCTCCCACTCCCATCTTGTTTCATTTACTCTTCTCCTACCTCCTTAACCCCCCATGTTGCATCTCCTCTCCCTCATATCAGGGAGATCATATGATAGTTGTCTTTCTCCGATTGACTTATTTCCCTAACCATGATACCCTCTAGTTCCATCCACGCCGTCGCAAATGGCAAGATTTCATTTCTTTTGATGGCTGCATAGTATTCCATTGTGTATATATACCACATCTTCTTTATCCATTCGTCTGTTGATGGACATCTAGGTTCTTTCCATAGTTTGGCTATTGTAGACATTGCTGCTATAAACATTCGGGTGACGTGCCCCTTCGGATCACTACGTTTGTATCTTTAGGATAAATACCCAGTAGTGCAATTGCTGGGTCATAGGGTAGTTCTATTTTCAACATTTTGAAGAACCTCCATGCTGTTTTCCAGAGTGGTTGCACCAGCTTGCATTCCCACCAACAGTGTAGGAGGGTTCCCCTTTCTCCGTATCCTCGCCAGCATCTGTCATTTCCCGACTTGTTAATTTTAGCCATTCTGACTGGTGTGAGGTGATATCTCATTGTGGTTTTGATTTGTATTTCCCTGATGCCGAGTGATATGCAGCACTTTTTCATGTGTCTGTTGGCCATCTGGATGTCTTCTTTGCAGAAATGTTTGTTCATGTCTTCTGCCCATTCCTTGATTGGATTATTTGTTCTTTGGGTGTTGAGTTTGCTAAGTTCTTTATAGGTTTTGGACACTAGCCCTTTATCTGATATGTCGTTTGCAGATATCTTCTCCCATTCTGTCAGTTGTCTTTTGGTTTTGTTAACTGTTTCATTTGCTGTGCAAAAGCTTTTGATCTTGATAAAATCCCAATAGTTCATTTTTGCCCTTGCTTCCCTTGCCTTTGGCGATGTTCCTAGGAAGATGTTGCTGTGGCTGAGGTCGAAGAGGTTGCTGTCTGTGTTCTCCTCAAGGATTTTGATGGACTCCTTTCTCATATTGAGGTCCCTCATCCATTTAGAGTATTTTCGTGTGTGGTGTAAGGAAATGATCCAATTTCATTTTTCTGCATGTGGCGGTCCAATTTTCCCAACACCATTTATTGAAGAGGCTGTCTTTTTACCATTGGACATTCTTTCCTGCTTTGTCGAAGATTAGTTGACCATAGAGTTGAGGGTCTATTTCAGGGCTCTTTATTCTGTTCCATTGATCTATGTGTCTGTTTTTGTGCCAGTACCATGCTGTCTTGATGATGACAGCTTTGTAATAGAGCTTGAAGTCCGGAATTGTGATGCCACCAACTTTGGCTTTCTTTTTCAATATTCCTTTGGCTATTCGAGGTCTTTTCTGGTTCTATATAAATTTTAGGATTATTTGTTCCATTTCCTTGAAAAAAAAAGGATGGTACTTTGATAGGAATTGCATTAAATGTGTAGATTGCTTTAGGTAGCATAGACATTTTCACAATATTTATTCTTCCAATCCAGGAGCATGGAACATTTTTCCATTTCTTTGTGTCTTCCTCAATTACTTTCATGAGTACTTTATAGTTTTCTGTGTATAGATTCTTAGCCTCTTTGGTTAGGTTTATTCCTAGGTATCTTATAGTTTTGGGTGCAATTGTAAATGGGATTGACTCCTTAATTTCTCTTTCTTCTGTCTTGTTGTTGGTGTATAGACATGCAACTGATTTCTGTGCATTGATTTTATATCCTGACATATTACTGAATTCCTGTACAAGTTCTAGCAGTTTTGGAGTGGAGTCTTTTGGGTTTCCCACATATAGTATCATATCATCTGCGAAGAGTGATAGTTTGACTTCTTCTTTGCCGATATGGGTGCCTTTAATTTCCTTTTGTTGTCTGATTGCTGAGGCTAGGACTTCTAGTACTATGTTGAATAGCAGTGGTGATAATGGATATCCCTGCCGTGTTCCAGACCTTAGAGGAAAAGCTTTCAGTTTTTCTCCATTGAGAATGATATTTGTGGTGGCTTTTTCATAGATGGCCTTGATAATATTGAGGTATGTGCCCTCTATCCCTACACTTTGAAGAGTTTTGATCAGGATGGGATGCTGTACTTTGGCAAATGCTTTTTTAGCATCTATGAAGAGTATCATATGGTTCTTGTTCTTTCTTTTATTAATGTGTTGTATCACATTGATTGATTTACGGATGTTGAACTAACCTTGCAGCCCTAGAATAAATCCCACTTGGTCGTGGTGAATAATCCTTTTAATGTACTGTTGAATCCTATTGGCTAGTATTTTGGTGAGAATTTTTGCATCTGTGTTCATCAAGGATATTGGTCTGTAGTTCTCTTTTTTGATGGGATCCTTGTCTGCTTTTGGGATCAAGGTGATGCTGGCCTCATGAAAGGAGTTTGGAAGTTTTCCTTCCATTTCTATTTTTTGGAACAGTTTCAGGAGAATAGGAATTAGTTCTTCTTTAAATGTTTGGTAGAATTCCCCCGGGAAGCCGTCTGGCCCTGGGCTTTTGTTTGTTTGGAGATTTTGGATGACTGTTTCAATCTCCTTACTGGTTATGGGTCTGTTCAGGCTTTCTATTTCTTCCTGGTTCAGTTGTGGTAGTTTATATGTCTCTAGGAATGCATCCATTTCTTCCAGATTGTCAAATTTGTTGGCGTAGAGTTGCTCATAGTATGTTCTTATATTTGTCTGTATTACTTTGGTGTTAGTTGTGATCTCTCCTCTTTCATTCATGATTTTATTTGGGTCCTTTCTCTTTTCTTTTGGATAAGTCTGGCCAGGGGTTTATCAATCTTATTAATTCTTTCAAGGAACCAGCTCCTAGTTTCAGTGATTTGTTCTATTGTTTTTTTGGTTTCTATTTCATTGATTTCTGCTCTGATCTTTATGATTTCTCTTCTCCTGCTGGGTTTAGGGTTTCTTTCTTGTTCTTTCTCCAGCTCCTTTAGGTGTAGGGTTAGGTTGTGTACCTGAGACCTTTCTTGTTTCTTGAGAAAGGCTTGTTCCGCTATATATTTTCCTCTCAGGACTGCCTTTGCTGTGTCCCACAGATTTTGAACCGTTGTGTTTTCATTATCATTTGTTTCCATTAATTTTTTCAATTATTCTTTAATTTCCTGGTTGACATTTATTCTTTAGAAGGATGCTGTTTAGTCTCCATGTATTGGTGTTCTTTCCAAATTTCCTTTTGTGATTGAGTTCTAGCTTCAGAGTATTGTGGTCTGAAAATATGCAGGGAATGATCCCAATCTTTTGATACCGGTTGAGACCTGATTTAGGACCCAGGATGTGATCTATTCTGGAGAACGTTCCATGTGCACTAGAGAAGAATGTGTATTCTGTTGCTTTGGGATGAAATGTTCTGAATATATCTGTGATGTCCATCTGGTCCAGTGTGTCATTATGGCCTTTATTTCTTTGTTGATCTTTTGTTTGGATGATCTGTCCATTTCAGTGAGGGCAGTGTTAAAGTCCCCTACTATTAGTGTATTATTGTTGATGTGTTTCTTTGATTTTGTTATTAGTTGGTTTATATAGTTGGCTGCTTCCACATTAGGGGCATATATATTTAAAATTGTTAGATCTTCTTGTTGGACAGATCCTTTGATTATGATAGAGTGTCCTTCCTCATCTCTTATTATAGTCTTTGGCTCAAAATCTAATTTTTCTGATATAAGGATTGCCACTCCTGCTTTCTTCTGATGTCCATTAGCATGGTAAATTCTTTTCCACCCCCTCACTTTAAATCTGGAGGTGTCGTTGGGTTTAAAATTAGTTTCTGGTAGGCAACATATAGATGGGTTTTGTTTTTTTATCCATTCTGATACCCTGTGTCTTTTGATTGGGGCATTTAGCCCATTAACATTCAGGGTAACTATTGAGAGAGATGAATTTAGTGCCATCGTATTGCCTGTAAGATGACTGTTATCATATATTGTCTCTGTTCCTTTCTGATCTACTACTTTTAGGCTCTCTCTTTGCTTAGAGGACTCCATTCAATATATCCTGTAGAGCTGGTTTGGTGTTTGCAAATTCTTTCAGTTTTTGTTTGTCCTGGAAGCTTTAATCTCTCCTTCTATTTTCAATAATAGCCTAGCTGGATATAATATTCTGGCTGCATGTTTTTCTCGTTCAGTGCTCTGAATATATCATGCCAGCTCTTTCTGGCCTGCCAGGTCTCTGGATAAGTCTGCTGCCAATCTACTATTTTTACCATTGTATGTTACAGACTTCTTTTCCCGGGATGCTTTCAGGATTTTCTCTTTGTCACTAAGACTCATAAATTTTACTATTAGGTGATGGGGTTTGAACCTATTCTCATTGATTTTGAGGGGGGTTTTCTGGACATCCTGGATTTTGATGCTTGTTCCCTTTGCCATATTGGGGAAATTCTGTCCAATAATTCTCTCCAATATACCTTCTGCTCCCCTCTCTCTTTCTTCTTCTTCTGGAATCCCAATTATTCTAATGTTGTTTCGTCTTATGGTGTCACTTATCTCTCAAATTCTCCCCTCGTGGTCCAGTAGCTGTTTGTCCCTCTTTTGCTCAGCTTCTTTTTCTCTGTCATTTGGTCTTCTATATCACTAATTCTTTCTTCTGCCTCATTTATCCTAGCTGTGAGAGCCTCCAGTTTTGATTGCACCTCATTAATAATTTTTTTTTTATTTCAACTTGGTTAGATTTTAGTTCTTTTATTTCTCCAGAAAGGGCTTTTATATCTCCCAAGAGGGTTTCTCTAATATCTTCCATGCCTTTTTCGAGCCCGGCTAGAACCTTGAGAATTGTCATTGTGAACTCTAGATCTGACATATTACAAACGTTTGTATTGATTAGGTCCCTAGCCTTTGGTACTGCCTCTTGTTCTTTTTTTTTGTGGTGAATTTTTCTGCCTTGTCATTTTATCCAGATAAGAGTATATGAAGGAGCAAGAAAAATAGTAAAAGGGTGGCAACAACCCCAGGAAAATATGCTTTAACCAAATCAGAAGAGATCCCAAATCATGAGGGTGGAGAAAGGGGATAAAAAGAGGTTCAGAAAGAAAAAAGAAAAAAAAAAAAAGAAACAATAAAAAAAGAGAACGAATAAAGAAAAAATATAAAAAGGAAAAAAAATATATATATATTAGATAAACTAGTTAAAAAAAACGTTAAAAAAAGAAAAGGGTAAAAGTTAAAAAAAATTAGCAGAAGAAGAGAAAAAAAATTGAAAAAGAAAAAAAATTAAATTAACTGCAAGGCTAAAGAATCATGCGGAGAAAGCCATGAGCTCCTTGCTTTGCTTTCTCCTCCTCTGGAATTCCGCTGCTCTCCTTGGTATTGAAACTGCACTCCTTTCGTAGGTGAACTTGGTCCTGGCTGGGTTTCTTGTTGATCTTCTGGGGGAGGGGCCTGTTGTAGTGATTCTCAAGTGTCTTTGCCCCAGGCGGAGTTGCACTGCCCTTACCAGGGCCTGGGCTGAGTAATCCACTCGGGTTTGCTTTCGGGAGCTTTGTTCCCTGAGAGCTTTCCGTAGAGTTCCAGAGGATGGGAATGAAGATGGCGGCCTCCCAGTCTCTGGCCTGGAGGAGCTGAGAGCCTTGGGCCCCATTCCTCAGTGCGCACTCAGAGAACAGCGCCCAATTACTCCCGTCACCCTGGCCTCTGGCCGTGCTCCGAGTTGACCGAGCCTGTGACTGGTTCAAGGTAAACCTGAGCTTAGAGCTCACTCCTCAGCTCTTCTCTGTAGCCAGCTTCCCCGTTCTGATACCTGTAAGCTCTGTGACATTCAGACACCCCCGATCCTTTTGTGACCCTGCGGGACCTGAGGCCACGCTGACCCTGCGTGGGCTTCACCCCGGTTTAGCCTCTGGAGCGATGTCCCTCAGCGGAACAGACTTTTAAAAGTCCTGATTTTGTGCTCCGTGGCTCCACCGCTTGCCGGGATCCGGCCCCTTCCCCCGTGGTCTATCTTCCTGTCGCTTTGGATTCACTTCTCTGCCAGTCCTACCTTTCAGAAAGTGATTGATTTTCTGTTTCTAGAATTGCTGTTTTTCTTCTCTTCAGTCTCCCGTTGGATTTGTAGGTGTTTGCAATATTTAGATAAGCTATCTAGCTGATCTCCTGCTACCTGAAGTTGTCTCAGCCTGCTACTTCTCCGCCATCTTGACCTATTTTATTTTATTTTTTTACCGTATTTACCACAGCCAAGATATGAAAGTAACCCAGATATCTATGGACAGATGAATGTATAAAAAGATGTGTTATATATGTACAATGGAATATTACTCAGCCATAAAAATAATCAGAAATTGCTATGTGCTGCAAAATGGGTGGACCTAGAGGGTAATATGTGAAGTGAAGTATGCCAGACAGAGAAAGACAGATAACATATTACTTTATTTACATATGGAATCTAAAAAACAGAACAAATGAACAAACAAATAAAAAACCTGAATCAGACCCATAAATATAGAAAACAAATTGGTGGCTGCTGGAGGAAAGGGAGATGAGTTTTAGGTAAAACAGGTGAAGGGGGTTAAAAGGTACAAAATTGAAATTAGAAAATAAAGGAGTCACAGGGCTGAAAAGTGCAGCATAGAGAATGCAGTCAATAATATTGTACTAACATGTGCCAGATGATAACTGCACTTGTGGTATGTTCTAAAATGTGTAATTATCGATTCACTATGTTATATACCTGAAACTACTGTACTATTGTATGTCAACTCAATTTCAGTTACAAATAAAAAGAATTAGTGTGTCTGGGTGGCTCAGCTGGTTAAGCATCCAGCTCTTGGTTTTGGCTCAGGGCACATGATCTCAGGGTCATGAGATCCAGCCCAGCATAGGGCTCTGTGCTCAGAGGGGAGTCTGCTTCCCTCTATCTCCCTCTCCCTCTGCCCCTCCACCCACTTGAGCTCTTTTTCTGTCATTCTCTCTCTGTAAAATAAATAAATATTAAAGAAATATAAAGAGTAAAAGAGATTGACAACAACAAGTTAGCATTGCTATGTCCATTTTCTGGTTGTAGAAATTAAATCCCAGAAAGGTTTATTTAGTCAGTAATCCACAGATTGTGGTGGAGATAGAATTCAAACCAGGTGTCTCCAGCAGAGGGAGGTTAACTGACAGGAAGAGTTAAAATAAATAAAAATATATCCTGTGTTTCAAGTTATAACCTGAACTATAGTTGAGCCTCAACTTCGCCATATTGTCTTTTTTAAATCTTTTAACCTTTCTAAGTGTCAGTGTCTTCCTTTGTAAATTTTGAATAGTATCTGGAAGAGCTTTTGAGGGAAAAAGAAAAATACTTTAAAACCAGTTATTGCATGGTTATATAATAGGTACTTGTAATAGATGGGGACCATGAGTATTTGTAGCTTTTAAATTTCTTTTAGTAAATGATTATTCCCTACCCCATATTAGTTAACAAGGCTATATGAAGAAAAAATAATTTGGAGTTATCCTAATATATATTTTATTAATTAATTAATTAAGCTCTCCATATATGTAAAGATCTGAGAAATCATTATATCCGGCCCCGTACTGGGAGTATTTTCTCCTATCAGGGATTTTTATCCTCTTCATTTCTTTTCAGAAACATCTCCAGGGTTCCATCTTTATTATACACCTAGAATAAATACACTTTAGACATAAAACTTTATTCAAAACGTCTCTTCCTTTTAGAAGAGAATGTCATTGTCTGTCATTTCCCCCAATTTATCCATGTGCTTTTTCTTGTTTCTGGAGCTTGTATCCCTAGCAGTCACTAGAACGATGTCCTCCAAGGACCTTGGCCCTGATCTAGGGTTCTTTCTAACTGGGTTCTGGGAATGAGATCTGGCACTTTTGACTTAGACCCTTAAGGCATAATGACAATGACTTGTCACTTTCCACCGGTTTGAAATCCTACAATGCAAAAACTTTATGTCAGTTTCTGCTTTTCTTCTACTGTCTCTTCCTCTTCTTTTAAATGCTCTAATCTCTAACTTTACCCCTTGAGAACTACCAATCAGTATTGAATGCGTGTTTGGAATTACAGCAGGGTACACTGAGTTGTAGTGCCATTTGGCAAAAGTACGCTGTCTTCATTAAAGAAGGCTTGTTGGCCTGGGAAACTGTTACATAACAATATTCAAAAAGTCTCTTATGAGAAAGTCTTTTGGAGTCCATATTGAGAAATAAACATAAACATATGTGTGATCCTTTAATGAGTAACAAATATGTACCACTACTGTAGGACATTTATTGGAATATTTGGAAATCAGTAGTTTCCTCCCCCTGCTCCAATGTTCTTTTACTTTTGAAGAAGTGTCACTTTACATCTCTGTTAAACTTTCATTATCATTACCCAGAAAATTCTCATAGTTTCTCAGACATGTAATGGTAGGAAGGATAATGATCCACAGAGATACCCAAGTCCTAGCCTCAGAACCTGTGAATATGTTAGGTTAAGTGGCAAAGAGGAGTAAGGTTGCAAATGAAATTAATGTTGCTAATCAGTGAGCTTTAAGATAGGGAGAATAACCTGAAACTTTTGAGTGAGCTCACTGTATTCACCAGAGTCTTTAAAGTGAAAAAAAGAAAGCAACAGGAGAGAATTAGAAGCAGGAGTGACTATGGAGGAAAGACACAAAGACATGCAGCAGATCTGGCTTTGAAGATCTGGGGAGAGGGCAACAAGCCAAGGAATGTAGGTGGCTCATGGGAGCTAGAAGAGGCAAAGAAATGGATTATCCCCTAAAACCTCTAGAAGAGGTTTTAAAATCAAGCCAGCAGCTTGATTTTATCCGACGGAGACCCATGTCAGACTTCTACAGAATTATAAGACAATAAATTTGTGTTGTTTTACATTGTTTAATTTAAATTGTTTACATTTGCAGTGATTTGTTATAGTAGCTGCATAAAATTAATACACATGGTTTCTTTCCTTCTCCAGTAAGAAGAGAGGGATGATAAACTAGTGAGATTTATATGGGTGTTGAAGGCAGAGAATATAAGCACAAAACTAGAGAAGGCATTATAAAGGGGTGTTAATTCCTCCTTTCCTTCCATATTCTTACTACATCTCTTTCTACATGCTACCAAAATAATTCTCACTTGGAGATACACGGAGGCACTTTGACCATTTATAGATTTGAAATAAAATATAATCCCTGCTGGGTGGAAAGGGAAGTCCTTGTCTTCTTCCAGAAGATAAATAGATTATGATAATACAATAACTATTTGAACCATCTAGATAGGTTGAAACTGTTACACCTTAAGAAAAAAAGAAGCAGTTCATGTGTATTGAAGTTTTATGTAATTGTGTCTTAGCAATTTGTTCAAATGATCTTTGCTAAAAGAGAGAAAGGGGCTACTGAATAATCTTAATACAAATCTTGAAGAAAATAAGACGCTAGACCTTGCTGTGAATCATAAATGATTGCCTCTTCACCTTTTACAAAGACTCAAAGCTACTTTGGTAGATTGCTATCAGAAAATCAGTGCCCCCCAATTAGTACCAGGAACAGAACTAAGCAGGTGAAAATCTTGAGTCGACGGTCAGTTTACACAGTCCACATACAACACTGAATGTGAGAAACTTCTGGAAGAGCCACTTTGACTTCTGTTCTCTTCACCTCTTTTCATTTTCTTTTTACTTGTGACATTTTTGAGTGCAATGTAATGAGCACTGTAGTGTGCTTGAACTAATCCCCAGCATCTATAGATAAATGGTGATGGGGATAATGAAAGAATTTTATAAAACATCCAGAGTGTAAAACAGATTTATTAAGTCTTTGTTACAGTTCATAAAATATATGAATGAGAATTTGGAAGTTTGAAATATTAATTCAAAGCAGAGATGGCCCTAACAGTTTTCCACGATATGTGATTGATAAATTGATGCTTATAGTGTAGGGTAAGGTTTGGGGAGAGAAGACGAGGAGAGACAGGGGATGGTTTCCCTTACTCAAAGAATTGTAAGGTAAGTTCTGTAATTTTAAATATGATTTTAAAAGGATATAGAGCATAATTTGAAAAACAAACAAACAAACACAAAACACAGGCGTGTCTTTCATGTTGCAGAGCATGTTGGACTGGATTCTGTAGTTGCCAAAGCCAACACCCTGGGTTTTGTTGGATGCCTGTCTTCAGTCCAGTATAACCAGGTAGCACCCCTGAAGGCAGCTCTGCGTCACACCACCATTGCACCTGTGACTGTCCATGGGACCCTGACGGAATCCAGCTGTGGCTCCATGATGGATGTGGATGTGAACGCAGTGACCACAGTTCACTCTTCATCAGGTACACGGGAGAATACTCAGGGAACTGCCTTCTTCTGGTAGCACTACTTTCGATATCTTCGAGAAGTTCTAGGTTGAAGGCTAGTATTACACAAGTCCTTACTTTATATGATTACAGGTAGTTAAGAATTATGACTGGTTTCTCATGGTTGAATTTTATATGTATTGAATACAATCCTACTTTTAATAGATGAGTAGTTAGAACTCAATAGTTAGTAGTTAGAACTTAATACTCATAAATATATATATATATATATTTATGAGTATTTTACATATATAATTTATATATATATTTATTTTAGGGTCAGAAAGATGAAGGCTGGTTGTTGAACTAATGTAATTCATGTAATTAAAATCAGCCTTCCATAATAATAGGAAAGTCCCACACTATTACCATCCATAAATCTTCTCTTATTTTACTACTCCCTAAAACACCTTTTCTGTCTTTCCTTAGTCACCATCATCATAGTGTCTTGAAATATCTCTAGGATTTGTCTTAATCAAGTGTGGTAATCAACTGTCAAAGAAGTTATTAATCATGAACGAAGAAAGGGGATTGAGTTTTGCTGCTGCCTACTCATCACCAAGCTTGGTATTTTCCTGGCAGTACTGAGGTATAATAGAAGCAAAAAGAATGGGACAGTTGACTAGCCTTGATTTGAATTCTGATTCTGCCATGGATAAATTCTATAACTCCAGACAAGTTACTAAATAGCTTCAATCTAATTTCCTTATCTGTGAAGCAGGAAAAACAATAGTCATGTTGTAGGCATTTCCTTGAGGATACAGGGATACTGATGGCAGATGCTATAGGTCTTGAAAATTCCATGTGTGCTATATGCATATGGGTATCATTACCCCCTTTTAATACATTTGCAGATTTGTTATTTAAAAATGCATCTAACTTACTGTCACCAGGCCAACAAGTGGCAGATCAAGATTCAAAGACAGGTCTCCAGGCCTTCAAATTTGATGTTCTTTCTTCTTCTACCATACATGTTAATGTACGTGTAGTGAAATGCCTCTCTCTGTCAGTGAGGGTTTCTTGGGGGTATTAATCCTCCAGCACTTTTGTCTTTCCCTGTCAATGGACTCCGGATCCTTGTGCAGCTAAAGAAACCTCTGAAGCAGAAATCATATGTATGCTTGAGGTAAGAGGCCATTGTCATGAGGAGGGAGGGTCCAACAAAGCAGAGAGGGCCCTCTGGGTTAGGCCAAGAAGTAAACTGTAGGCAAAAGCAGATATGGGTGGGTTCTACCATCATCTGTTTCAGCCCATTATCTTATAGCTGATATAGAAGCTAATAGTTACGGAACTATGGGGTGGAAGTTGTGTACCTCAGAAGCTTTTTTGTGTGTAGGTTTGTTTGGGTTCCTAAAAAAATGTAAGCTCACAACTGTTTGAGAGCACTTGGTCTAATCCAGAGATGTGTCATCTCGAATCCATATTGTGCACCTCCTTCCTGTCTCCAGAATGAGGAGTGAAATGCCATGTCTTTTACTCCTTGCAGATCCCTTTGGGAAGACAGATGAACGAGAACCACTCACTAATGCTGTTCGAAGTGACTCGGCTGTCATTGGAGGTAAGTCATTCCTTATTGCTGAAAGCAGAGGGGCCATAAGCAATTCTGTACTTGGGAGAAATTTATATGATTCCTTCCTTAATTATAGACATCTAGTATCCAGAACCCTGCATGATCTTCCAGACCATGAGCTTTTTCATGAATAGTCATGGATGTGATCAAAGGCACCCTTTCGCCTATCATCCCCATCACCATGGATTCATCCTTCCCCGATCCATCAGGCAGCTGACTACTGAGTCAACAGCTGGAACATTTACTTAGTGACAGGCAGTTTGCACTCCATTCATTTCATCTAGTTGTTAGTTTTCCTAAAGCACAAAAAAAGCACACCAATAAAACATATGGGAGGAAGCCATGTTGGGTCAGACAGATTGGTGAAGCCCCAGTCCTGTTGGTTTTCTCCACCAAGTGATTTGGGTTGGATCTAATGAGCAGGGTGAAGCCCACAGGAATGGAGTTTCCAATCTAGCAACACATATGGTTATGGATACAGATCTTGTCTGCTCTGCTCTGAGCTCAGCTCTCCCTCCTTCCTCCCCTGTCTTTCCATTTTCTCACTGCCTGTCAGTCTCACCCCTTTTTATCCTGCCACAGCCTGGCTGCTGCCTTCAGTAACTTATTTTTTCTCCCCCCACCCTATTCTGGGACTTGCAACACAGAATGATTCCCAAACCTTGTTTAATATAAGATGCCCATGAGAGACTGAATTCGTTGCAATCCAAGAACCATAGCCCTAGCAGGTACCCCCACTGCTGCCTCTGGCAGGCTAAATTAGTGGATCCACACCAGATGGAGTTCTTTTAAAAGTCAGAAGTATCCATTCATTTAACTTCTATTTAATGAATCTGAGCTAAGGGTCAGGCCCCACACTGAGCATAGGAATACATGGGTGAAAGCCATAGATGCTGTCCACAATGAACTCACAGCAACAATGGAACTAGAAAGTGATATTTTGAGGGAGGAAGTGCAAATGCTTGTGGGAGCACAGAAGTGTACTATTATAATGTAGTTGTGAGGAACGAAAACCATGTTAAGGAAGTTCTTAAAATGTCTGACCTGAGTTTCTGCTTCAGCTAAGAGGGTCCAACTTGATTTTTGTTTGGAAGCAAGAAACACAGGAAAGAATGTAGTGCCTGTTTCTCTTGCTAAAATTTCACATTTGACAGGGGGAGAAAAGACTTGTGACTGCTGACATTTCCTACTCAGTTACATGCTTCTGTGAGACTCTAAGAACAGGAAAGGCATCTCAATCCCTTGGGAAAACTCCTCTAACTCTGAACAGTCTGTGTACTGAAGGAGTGGAAACTGATTCCATATTTTATCCCATAAAGCTGCACCCCGGTCAGGGGAGTAACTCACTACCACCCAGTGTATTCACATTTGTTAACTTAGGTGGTTTTACTCTGTTGCATTCTTTAAATCAAGTCTTGAAGAAATAATTAAGAAGTCCTTTGCCAGGGAAAATGCTGCATAGTGGTTTCTGAATATTAAAAAAAAAAAAAGTATGCAGTCTTAATCATGGCCCTGGCGCTAAAACAAATCAGGAGAAAATGGGCAGTCAATATATTTAACTCTTAAATGCCCATGCTTATGTAAATCAGGATACAGGATGTCCAAAACTATCTTTCTAAAAGAAACGTATTTCGTCACTATATGTTCTACTTAGAAAGAAAAACAAAAACATTAAAATATGGGCTTTCTTGGGAATAAACTTATATTTGAATATCATAAATACTTCTCATATTTTAATGTTGAAAATCCTACATTCATTTATAGAACAATTCTCTCTTGAAAAGTCACCAGTTCCTACATTTTCACCCTCTTTTTGCTGACTTTGCTCTTCGCATCCCGAGAGGCTTCTTGGCAAAGGTACAGACAAGAACTTCGAGTCAGCGAGGGCAACTTGCCGAGTAGATGCAGTAAAATCACATGCAGTCAAAGCAGGCAGAAATCTGACCTAACTGGAAGAAGACTGTCATTTCAGTTGGCTCTCAATCTCTGAACGACAGAGGCATACTGTCTCTGAGCTGTCCCATGCCTAGCAGAGTGCACAGCAATATAGGAACACCCTACGTGTTTGGAAAGTTTGTCATTATTAACAAAACATGTTCGGCAAAGCAAACATATACCTTAAGTGAATTTACATCAGGAGCGCATGTTTTGAAGTCTGGGACACTTCACCAATGGTTTTCCAGGGTGCTAAAGTAGTTCTGAAATACTCAGTTGCAAGAAGTGGGAAATGATTAAACATGACAAATGTGCTAATTAAATGATTCTGTTGCATTCTTTAAATCAAGTCTTGAAGAAATAATTAAGAAGTCCTTTGCCAGTCTGAGTCCATGTTTATATGATGGCATTCTCTGATTTACACTGGTTTTCTTCCTGGCCGGTCTGAAAGAGGAGATTTTTTTTAGTAACTGAAGACTGAACACATTTCAGCTGGATGTCAGTTCTGGGCATGCAGCAGTTTGTTGTTTGGTTTCTTTTGTTTCTTTCTGCTAAGTGGCTTCTCTGTTTAGGCTGAATCACCTCTTTTGAGTGCATGGTCTGATGATTTCCTTCTTTCTTTCTTTCCTCTTTATCGATAGGAGTAATAGCTGTGGTGATATTCATCATCTTCTCTATCATCGGCATCATGACCCGGTTCCTGTACCAGCATAAGCAGTCACACCGTACTAACCAGATGAAGGAGAAGGAATACCCAGAAAATTTGGACAGTTCCTTTAGAAATGACATTGACTTGCAAAACACAGTGAGCGAGTGTAAGCGGGAATATTTCATCTGAAAACCTGCAGGGTCACCTAATATTCTCTTTTGGGTTGTTGTTAAATTTTTCTCCTTTCTCCTATCTTTTAATTTTGGTCATTCTCCTTTTCCTGTCTGTTTGCCAATTATTTTTGGCACATACCGGTATCAACCACAGCATTGATCCCCTTGATCCAGCCCAGAAGACCAGGCAGCTATGGCCACTGCCTTCCTTTCTGACAAACTTATTATGGTGATAATGATCACTTAAGAGACTGACTTTACTCCTCTAGACAAAGAAGAGACACATGTGTGCACATGTGCATATTTAGTTATGTATTTCCAGTTTCTAAGTAAAATGCACTCTTTAGTTCCACAGCCATTCTGTCTCGCATTAAACCTCAGGCTTACTTTGAACCTGAGCTCTGTGACTTAGGCGTATGACACTCATCCTTGACATCCTCCCCCACCTCAAGTTCATTCCTACCAGGGAACTCAGGGTAAAGAAAAAAGATGCTAAAGGCCTGGTTCACTTCAGTGACACTTTTAAAGGAATAAGAGAGGTTTGTTTTGTGTTGGCTTTCCTTACCATAGGACTCCCATAGCCCTAACTCATCACCTTTTTTCACTTTGACTCTTATCCCCTGAGTATTTCAGATATAGGATTCCTGATAGTAGTGAGCTATTCCTTTGCTCCTTTCTTACCACTCTCTTCTGGGGCTGACACTTTAGAACAGCACACAATAGCATAAACCTGGGGGAAGCATGGGGAATAGTAGCTTGAAACTAGAAGGTAAAAAAGAAAGCTGCTAGGAAGTAGATGTTCTATAACTTCAAAAATGCCTCTTCCAATTTTGTAAGAAATGTTAGATAGGTTTTTCTTGGAATTATTATACTGAGATATATATATATATATATGTGTATATATATATATATATATTTCAGCATAAAGAAACTCTAATAAAAGTCTAAAATAGTACCCAGTTTCATTAAAGAGCTTAAACCATCTTAACTGAGCTTTAAAAACAAAACAAAAACAAAATAATAATTTTTTAAAAACTGCATGAAAGAAGAGAAATACCAAGCAGGAGTCTTCCCTTCCATCCACTCACCAAAGATCTGGTGAATAAAGTGAATGCAGGTTTCATGTTTTAGGGCAAACACAATGACCCCACCTCTGTCCACGGAGTCATTCTCTGGGAGGCTCTGGTTATACTGATTGATGGGGCATTATGGTTTGTCTAGCGAACCCTCACTACTTAGTTTGAGGAGTCTGTAGTTTCTACAGTACATCACATTTTCAAGTCATCTACACCCTATGGATATAATGGCCCCCTGCACACATCTTTTTATAGGCATAGACTCCCAGATGAGATGATGGTAAGTTTCAGGGTCTTTGCCGCTCTTGATAACAAAGCTTTGAAGAAACACAGTTATTCCTTAAAAAAGGCATCTCAAACTCATCCACAAGGTAGTGGTAAGAATCCTGATGATTTTTGCTATGGCAATTGGTCTCTTTGCCTCTGGGCCACCCTGGAGAAAAAGAGAAGGGGAAAACAATATCAATCCTCCAAAATGCTGGGGATGCCAGTATAATGATCCACAGATGTGGAAAGTACTTGCCGATTCTCTTTACAAGACAGATTCAGTTTGGGAAACAATTACCACATTGCAGTTTGCCAGCCTTGACAGTTAGCAGAAATTCCATCTTGCTCTTAGAGTGTCTATTGCCTCTGATTATTTAACACTCCCCTGCGTGGTCAGGCTCCCAATAAGGAACTCATTAGCTCCATCTCATTTCAAATCCATTTCAGGGTTTTCTTTCAGTGTCTAAGAACATGGGTAAGGATTCGGCTTGTAATCATATTTCTCAATTTTAAGATGTTCTAAATATACATTCTTTTCTTAAAACTTTCTGTGGATTCTTAATCACTGCATTATATGATTTTTCTAGTCAATTTATTTAAAGTGATTCCAACATGGGCATCCTTTTTTTTTTCCCTCTAGCTTTTTAAAATTAGATCAATGATCCATTAATAAGAGGAACGATCTTTAAATATTGTTTGCTCCTGCCCTGTCCACCCCTATTTCCAGTTTTCACTTTTGAACTTTCTATTTCCATAAAAAGACTGTATAAATCAGCTTTTTGCTTGGGTACATAGTCCTTTGTCCCCTGAAATAAAAGTTACCATGAAGTGCAGTGGGTTTAGCCTGAAGCATCTCCAGTAGTGAAGTGGAAAGGCAAAGGAAGGTGTGAGTAATAAAACTGGAAACCCTCATTATTCAAGTCTCTGAAAAGCAAGGACTCTGTCTTGCTGACATAGTGCTGATATAAGGAATGGAGAGCCCAGAGTATTTGCTTTCCTCATCTACCTGCATATGCTCGTAGGGAGCTCTGTAGGGTAAAGAATCTGTGAAGCTCTATCCTTGCCACATCTGCACCTCAGAATCCACCAGCACGCCTCCCTGCGCACGTAGACGATGTATATATACACATGATGATGTATCACAGACCTAGAAACCAATGCCAAGACCGTGCAATCTACTCTTACAAGTAGAGTCTCAGGGCTAAACCAGAATTACTTTTACAGGGTTGGATTGTTTCACCCAGAGAACACTAACTTTCACTAGATGTATGTGGAAACAAGCAAGCTGCTCCCTCCAAAGCAAAACACAATTTTCACTCAGAAATAAGTGCTAACTCTGCCTGTCTTTCCTCAGTGGTACTAAATCCATGTAGTCCTGTGTGATTGTTCAAGTGTGTGAGTATTTGGATCTTTGAGTGATTATAATCTAAAACAAATAGTCATTGAAAGCATTCTGGTCCCTCCTTAACCACGGTTTTCTGCTTGGGTAATCAAGATTCCTGACATACTCCACCAGCTGGACCACCACAACCCTCCACTGTAACCCTCAGTCCTTGACAACTGCTGATTACAAAATGATTTTACGGAGTGTGGTCCCTTTACAGAAAAACCAAAAGCACCTATGCAATTTCACACCCTAAAGGGGATATTTTATTGATATAATTCCTACCAAACAAGCCTATTTATGTAAGCAGCAGTACCTTTGCTTACCCTAAATTATATTCAACACCCACCGCATCACTCATTGTGCATATAGGTTAGACTGCCGTGGTCTCTATGAGAATTCATCTAGAGCATTAGACATTTCTCACTTCTCTAGATATATATTTATGGATAGTTTAGCCTCTTCTATTCATTCTAAACTTCACATGGGAGATTTATTTTAAGGGTTCTGAGCCTGATTCTATAAAAGTTTCTGTTCTCATTAGTAATGACAGAGGTGGTACTAATCTGACTTCTACCCTCTGTTAGCCCCAGGCTCACCACAAGGTAGCAGGAGCAGGATAGGAACAAAAGAAATAGATTCTTCCCTTTCTTAATTCATTATGACTTATTTATTGAATGTCCAGTACTCCAAGGGTTGCACTAGACATGGGCTGTACACATGTAAATTATACCTTGTTCTTGCCCTTGGAGGGGCTCAGAGTCTATCAGGGGAGGTACATATGGTTCTATAGAGCATAGAGTGAAGGTCCTGAACAATCATTTTCGCAAAGACTTGGCTAGACACACAAACGGATAAATTTTGGGAAGATATTCATAATTTTTTCTTGTATATTCTACCTTCAATAAACTGCCTTGCTTCTCTTCTTCAAAGCAAATACTTATCTATTCAGATACTTTCCTGTAGAGGGAGATGGATTAACTCTTTAGGAACAGCAGCAATGATGGTCCTTGTCTGTAAAGTACCTTGGAGGAAGCCCAATTCTCTCCATTCTTGCTTCATTTCAGGTTCGGGTATTCTGAAAATCCTCCTTCCCATCAGCAGACCTGACAGTTGATGGCCTGGGGACTCTCTGTGGGATAGGGACAGCAATCTCCACTTCCACTCCCCTCCTCCTCTTTTTTCTGTTCTTTCCAAGCCATGTGTTTATGACCTCTTGTGTCTCATTTGCTCTTCTGAATGCCCTTTAAGGTGTCTGCTGTCCTTCCACCCCTCCTAAAACCCTTCTTTGTCCCCACGAACAATTTGACTCTACTTAAAATGATCTCTGAGAACTAGATGAAGTATCTTCAAGTAAATAACTGACTAAAGGTTGTTGTCCATCTAAGTGAGGTCTCACCTCTGTGCCCTGAGTTAATTTTTCCAATCCAGAAAGTCACACCTGTCTCTTCTCTGCAGGAAGCTCATTCACTTAGAGGAGCCACACTGGGAAGCTAAAAACAGAGTATCTTCTCCAAGATATTCAGGGAAATAGAAACCAGGCTGTTGAAATCTTTCTTTAAAAAGCCTTGACAGTTTGTCCACCAATGCCCTGGGTTCCTTTGAATTCCCCCATAGCTGCAATCCATCAAATCCATATTGTAACACCAGCCTGCCAAGGGGAATTTGAGACAGTGTGTAGCTCTGCTACTCATTTTTCTTTAGCCTAAAGGCTTTGACATACTTAGGCTTCAGTTGTCCTACATGTCGCAAGTGGATCAAGTAAATAAAGAGATTTCCTTGTTTTTGCAGATGTGAAAGTGGTTAATGGAATAAGGTGTAAGCAAACCCCAAACTTTATGAATACATGGAGGATAACTGAATGCTATTTCATGTCTCTCATGCAGTTTGAAAATGTTTTCTTGAAAAAAAACACTTAGTGTAATTGAATTTCTTCCACATACTGTTCTTGTTTCTTTCTCAACCTATCCTCTCTTCCCCTCATCAACCCCCTTACTTGGTGAGCATATAGTTTGTAGATTTGGGTGTCTCCAATTTTCATCTCTGCTCCCACAAATCCTGAGTAGTTGAACCTCTTAAAGGGAAAAATAGTATAAACAGACACATACATAAAGACTTTGTAAAATAGGGCTGTTAGCCCAGGTTTCTCCAGGATGTCACATATACACATCTGTTCAGTAGGGATAGATTTCCTCTTGAGTTGGCAATTGTTTGAAACCTTCATATGAGGTTTTAATATTGAACTCTTGCTATGTTTGAGTGATTTTTCTCTTATTTTGCACTAAGGTACTCTGAGGAAGAACAGAAAAGCACATTTTTTTAGTGAAATATTGTACTTTGTAAGCTAGTTGTCTGTCTTTTGTAATGTTTATAGACTACAAAGTGGCTGAGCAGACATGAGCAAGGATAAAGGCAAAAGTTGGTGTTGGTGTATTGACCACACCTGCTGAGAACATGCTGAGGTGGAGGAGGGAATCTGTGGCAATAGTTGGTGGCCGTCTCAGGTGTGGAGGGTTATTGCTCCCACCACAGATCAGTGGCAGCAGCTCTTCCCACTTTCTTGGCTCCTAATTCAGGAGTCTCTTCAGTACATTTAGATAATTGTCTTACACATTAGGGAAAGAGGCAATATCATGGGGTATGCATGAAGAATTCATTACCCACCTTTTAATGACATTTTTTTTGACCCTTCCCAGCCCTACACTGACCACATTTTTTTCTTTTTCAGTATTTTTATTTCATCAAGTTTTTCCCAGGATGCTTTAGTGCTATCACCACAATGATACACCTTGCTCAGGTTGAACACCCAGACACAATTTTAAGGGAAATAAACTGTCAAAAAACTCTTTAGATCCGCTGTCCTGAATCAAAACTCACATACGTGGAAGGCTGGAGGTCCTGAAATCAGTCTAGGGTCCTTCTTTCCCCTTCATTGGTCCTGCCATAGGATGACACATTATAAAAACATGTGATACTCTCCATCCCTAACAATGAATACTACCAGGAACCCACCATCTAACACTACTTGGGAACACTGGCTTTCTCAATCATTCCCAGTGACACATAGAAAATTTTACAAAATACCAGGATAAAATTGGAAGAGTAGTACTAGACCATGACCAAAGGTGAATCTAATTGTTTCATAATTAAATCCTGGTCTTCTTTTCATTTGCATCATGTTATTTCATGCTTCAGATGCTAGCAGCAGCCTCCAAAGATATGAACAATGTTCTAGGCATGCAAGAGGAGCATTGCATTGCCCTGCAGACTCATTGGAAGGCCCATAAGTAGAAACTTTCACTGAAACTTTGAGGAATAATATTATCAGGCATCTGCCTAGTCATATTTTTCCATTATAGTCAACCCCATCCCAAAGGCTTTACATGAAATATTAACATAGTCTCTTCTATTTGAACAGCAGTGTCAACTTATGTAACTTTGCCCTGCCTTAAATATCCATGCAAAAAAAAAAAAAATACTAAACCTTGCTTTAAAGCAGCATAATTATAGTGTAAGAGGGACTTCCCATTTAGGAAGGTCCAACACCAAGACTTTTCTCCTTCTGAAGCTGGTAGTTGGCAGGCCTTCTGATACCCTGTAATGTCTTAGGCTGTTACTTCCCTCAGTCAACAGGAAGAGGAAAAATGTGTCCAGGGTTGTCACTGGGGATACAAATGCAGGCTAAAGGGGAACCAAGAGTCTGCCTCTAGGATTTAATAGATAAGCAGTCAGAAAATGTTTTCTGGTAAAAGGCTGGATGATCTATACTTTAGGCTTTACAAACCAATAATAGTCTTGGTTGCAAATACTCACTTCTGCTTTGGTAGCAGGAAGTGGGGCAAATATAGACAAAGAGGCATGGCTATGTTCTAATAAAATTTTATTTACAAAAAACAGGCAATAGGTCACATTTGGCCTGTGGACTGCAGTTTGCGGATCTCTACATCAGAAGGTTACCATGCCCATTTCAGATGGGAGATCTGTCTCTCTCTGGCATGCAGTGGCCGGCCCTCTTTTTTGAGGAATTAGAAGGAGTGGGGAGATTATTTTTTGACAAACAAACAATAAAATGCAAAATAACCTCTCCCCCCAAAATCTATACGTCAGACTTTTTGTTATGGCAAAAGCACAAAACAGGTCACCTCCTTTTGTAGATCTCCCAGAGTCTAGCTTTTCCTTTGGACCTTCTCATTTTTATTCTTAAAAGAGAATCCCAAGTGATGTTGCCTCGTTCCAAGTCAGTTTTGTAGACCACGTAACATGTCTTAATACACTGTATGGGGAAAAATAAAAGTTAGCCTTAGATTTCTTTGTTTTCTATGGTTACTGTTGTACAGAAGGAAGACTTAAACTGTAAATAATGTATATTTAATAAAGAGAGAATTTTGTATGATTTTGTGTGGAAGCCAAATGTCTCTTGCTGTGTTTTCTTGGGTTAATGAAGAGTCAAACAATTAATCCCTTAGCTGCCATTCTTATCCCTTAGACCATTAACTCCCAGACAACATGGCCTGTGGTGTTGCTGGAGAAACATGAAACTCCCACTCCCTGGGTTTATTGATTTCAAGAGGCCTGAAAGTGCTGTCATGGGCTGTCTTATCACTCAGCTGAATTATACTCGCCTGCATGCCTGGCTCAAATGTGTACAAGAGTAATCTTGTTGGCTTGGTCAAAAGTCTTGTTCAGGGCTCTGGAGGCATCCTGGTTTCAGCTCTCCATGTAAAATCCTGGGCCTCTGTTAGGCCTTCATCAGGGCCCATTTCCAGCAGCCACATTTCTTATCTTGCCTCACTTTCCCTTTCTTCTCAGAGCCCTAAGCCCAACTGGACTCTATGTGTTAAACATCCATTTTCATGAAATAGAACTCACTTCATATGTTCCTTATTAACAATTCTGTGCATGGGGTAGTTGGTCAACAACTAGAAATTAAAGCCTGGCAAAGTTTTTTAGACAGGAAAGTGATAATGTCAGATTTACCTTAAAAAAAAAACAACACATCTAACTTCTCAATGAAGAACAGGCTATAGGGGAAGAAGAGGGGAGGAGGAAAGAACAGTTAGGACCAATCATTCTTTTTTTTTTTCTTTTTTTAAGATTTTATTTATTTATTTGACAGACAGAGATCACAAGTAGGCAGAGAGGCAGGCAGAGAGAGGAGGAAGCAGTCTCCCTGCCAAGCAGAAAGCCTGATGTGGGACTCCATCCGAAGATCCTGGGATCATTACCTGAGCTGAAGGCAGAGGCTTTAACCCAGTGAGCCATCTGGGCATCCCAGGACCCATCTGATGGAGGACAATGGTGGTTTGGACTAAGACTATTGTAGAAGACACTGTAATAGTAGCTGGTCAAGACAGAACCCAGAGGGCTTGCTGATGTATTCAAAGGAGATTGTGAGGGGAAGAAAGGAATCAAGAAAAATTAAATTTTAAGCATAAACAACTGAATGGACAGGAGCAAATAGCTTTGTTTTGGAGAATGGCAGCTGGGAGGTAGGAAGCGTGAATCATGAATTTAATTTGGGATTTTGTTGTTTGAGATTCTGACTAAACAATACATGGAGATGTCAAGCAGGTATCTAGGTATATGTCTGTAGTTCAGGAGTGTGGTCTGGTCTGGACAGACACATGGGGACCTATTTATATGTATGTTCGTGTAGAGGTGTACAAATATATGTGTATGAATGTGAGTGAGAGAGAGTCTCACTGAGAATATCCAGAGCGTGAGTATAACTCAAAAATAGAGCCTGAACTGTTAGAGGAGAAAGAGCCAGACACTGAGGAAGGAACAAGAGTGAGCTACCAGGTGAGTAAGCTGGATCCCAGAAAACCAAGTGATTAACCAAGAGGCAGTGAACAGTCCTTAAATGCTACTGAGAAAATAAGTCAGAGGAGAATAGATAAACACTATGGGCTTTAGCAAGATTAAAGCATTGAAGACCCTTCTTAGAACCACCTAAAGAAAAAGCAGGGAGTAAATACAATTTGGAGTCTGTTGAAGGGGTGGAAAAGCTAGAGGGAAGCATGGGACAAGGCTCAAAGCCATAATTATATGGTAGAGATGCAAAGACATCAGAGCCAGGCACACCATCAGGGCTCAAATCCCATAAAATCCCATTCTTTAGTTTTGTGACTTGAAATAGATTAACCTCTATAATCTTTGGGTTTTGAAGATACAAACGGGAAAATTATTAACAAAACATTTAGAAACCCTGAGTATCAAATGAAGTAATACATGCAAACCACTTAGCTATGTACAGGGCAGTGGAACCCTCCAATATTGCTACCTGTCATTATATATCTCTTTATCATTTCCTAACATTTTGAAAACAAATGGCCACATATCACACAGAATTTAATACAGCCAGGCATAGAAAAGGCATTCATACTTTGTTCTGCAAAGAGACTCAGTAGTAGTTCGCAAGCAGATTGGACTAGAAGAGGTCTTGAGTTCTAGCTCTGGCTCTGCTATAAATAAACTTTTAAGATGCCCTTTCCCCACAAAAGTGGGTACATAATTGTAAATAATGAAACAAATCAATTATCTTAAATGTTTTCATTTTTTTTTTTTTATATAGGAGAACTTGTTCTTACAGACTTTTAGCCAGAAAGTCAGAGTTCAGATTCCAACTCTACTAATTAGTAGCTGAAGGACAGCAAATAAATAAGTCCTTTCTCATCTCTGAGGTTCAGTGCCTCATTCAATAGATTTTAAAATAATACTCAAGTACTAAAAATATATTAGTTTTCCTACCCTCTTTTTCATGAGCTGCTTTCTAGTCCCATGATATAATCAGAGAATAACAGGCAAATTTAATGAAGAACTGTGTTAATCTTACCCACTTGCCATATCTGTATTTGGTTTAAACCTGTAATATAAAAGAGGAAAAAAATGTCTCTGAGTCCAAGCAGACATAAAATATGGGGCAGAGGAACAGGGAAGGAATAACTTCATGGTATTTTTAATACAATTTTTAAACTGTGTGTGAATTGATTACATTGCTCATAAGGGTTCAAAAAACATTTTCCAAGGGCCAACATATGATCAGGTAGATGAGCTCACAGTGTCTGCACATCTGAGACAGGTTGTACAGTCTCTGACACCAGTGTGCCGGCTGCTGAAAGCCCAGTCTGGAATGTGATATCCGTCCGTGGGGAGGAAACACCATCGCTAACTAATGACAGCGCTGACTAGCCGAAGAGGCAAATCCACTTCAGCCTTGTCCTCTGAGGAGCTTCAACTGTTCAAATAGGCCTTAGAGAATTAAAGCCTGTCTTAGAGCATATCTTTCACTGAACAGAGGACAAATGCCATCAAGGGAGAGCTCAGGAGGGCAATCCTGATGAAAGGTCAGGTGGTAGCTCTCAAGTCCCTGACACTTTGGTTTGGAGAGTGTAACGACTTGTCCTTGTCTCCCATGGCCTTTTGTTGTGTGCAAAGCTCTCATTTAAGAGATACTAACTTTATGAAGATAACTGGCATGATCCAAATACCCTCATATAATAGTAATGTAATAATAAAATAATTACCAATTGCTGTGTATGTCAAGTACTTATACACACTACTTTTTTTTTGTCATAATGAAACTATTGACAGGTATTGTTTTTCTCCTTTTTTTCAGATAAATATATCTAGTGTGAGAAAATTAATTTGCTAAAAGAACTGCACAGTCTTTGATAATACAGACAGTTGGATTCAATGCCTACTGTGTTATCTGTGTAGCCTTAGACAAGAATCTTACCCTGTTTGCAACTCAGCTTCTCATCTGGAAAATAGGAATGTTAACACCCATTTCCTAGATTGATATGAGTGGCTACTGGAATAGTGAAGATTTAACCAATTTCAGCCTTAAAACCACATCTAGCCATACACAACTACAGCTAAAACAAATACAAATATTGTATTTTGACCTGGTATAACTGCTCAGTCCCTGGCTTCTACTGCTCAATGAAATTAGATGAAAATCTCCAACTAGAAAGATAAACAAAAAGCCTATAAGTAGAAAACTGAGGGGTTCTCAGTCAATAGCCATTTACACTGAGCCAACACTGAAACTGAGATATGTAGGAATCATTTTGTGTCTGTCCGACATTCTCTGTGATGTACCTACTTGCCCAGCCAATCCCCGTGAATGAGGAGTGTAGCTGATTTTACTTGTCAGATGTCTTAAGAGGCAGAGTGCTTCTGGAAGAGAATAGCATTATCCAATGTTTACTTAAAGCCAGAGCCCATAGAAAACATTTTGAGCACAGAAACTTACAACAAAACAAACCAATTGTTCCTTTCCAATGAATAGGTGAGATTTTCCATCAGCCATGGCACGATCTTGGAATTCTAGAGGGATGTTCATGTTATAGTGTATTTCAATGCCTGTGGATCTTCCCTTTTGGTGTCTATGAAGGGGCTGGTGAGCTTCTTAAGGAGACTTTATGATAGGACATTAATTGAAAGTCTGCAGTGTTGTAGATGGTGAACTCCCCATTTATGCCTTGTTATTTAAATTATAAGGAAAGGCAAAGTTAAAAATAAAACTGTCAGAAATCAAATAAAAATGGATCAATATCTTGTGATGTATATATACGTTCTTTAGCATTTTATCTTACTAAAAAAGACATTTTGTCATCCTTTAGATTTTGTAAGATAACTTTTTAGTATTATTATTACAGTGTATAATATGAACTTTACTTAACTTTTGACAGTAACCATTAATTTCCTCTCTAATTCATTCATCAATAAATATTACTCAGCAATTTTGATGTGGATTTTGAGTAAGATGATAGGAATAATACCATAATCCTTGGGGAGTCCAGCACATGAACAACATGCCTATATAGCAGGTGCTATAGAGAATGCCCAGGATCCAATTAATACACACGAGCAGGGAGCAGGTATTTGACTAAATGAGGTGTGGTTTCAGTTGTGTCTAATGGGTCTAGAGGATGATCAGAAGTTAATGAAAATGGCAAGTAGGAGAATGAAAATGGCATTTGAAAAAAAGCACCGAGGCAAGAGCGAGTGTGCCAATTCAGGAAATTATACGTAGCTCAATATGGCTTAGAATGAGGTTAGGAAGTTCTTTTTCAAAATTGACAGGCAACTAAGCAAAGATGTGACAATGACCTTTTACATCAAAGTTTCCTCACTGGAATAGGGAAAGCAAAGATGACAAATAAGGGATGTGCAAAAGTGAAATGGAATTATTTTTTCAGTTATAACATATTCAAGCAAGCATTAGATGGGATTTGATTTCAGAAGATTTCCATTTGGTCCCAACCCTTTCTTTTCAACTGCGTAGACCAGGAACAGTTGAACCACTATTTTGAGCTTTAGGTATCTAATTTATAATACGAGTTGTTTTGAGTAATTAATAAAAGAAAGACAAAAGCATCTTTTAAAACTATACAGAACAATACAAATATTAGTTATTATTATTGCACTTTCAAGCCCAGAGTGGGAGAAAATATCCATCAAATATGGCAGGGCCAGATAGTAAATATTTGGGGCTTTAAGGTCAGTGTCTGTTGTAAGCACTCAATTCTGCTGTTTTAGTTGAAAGCAGCTATGGACACTGTGTAAGTGAATGAACATGGCTGAGTTCCAAAAGCATGGAAACTGAAATTTAAATTTCATATAACTTTCACACCCAATGAAATTTTTCTTCTTTTTATTTCTTCTTTTATTTTTTATTTTGTTAAACTGCAAAAAGATATGCTTAGCTCACAGGCTATACAAAAAAAACCAAAAACAAAAACATAAACAAAAACAAAACAAACAAACAACAAAAAAAAAACAATTGGCCAGATTTGACCTATAGGTCATACTTTGCAAACCCCTTAATTAGACAAACATTCATTGAATTTGAAGTCTATCCCCTTTTAGCATAGAAGGTGGAAATATAAAATACATGCTTGTTTTCTTTTGGAGACCAATACCATGAAAATGTACACACAATATAGAAAATAAGGCTGAGAATATGGAGAAGTTTCTGAACGTTGTGAGATTCAAGAGATCCAGACTGCCCTTGAGTGGACTGAATGGTGAAAGATATAAAGCAGACTGGTGGGTTCCTGGGGCCACAGCTTTGACAGGTATGGGCTGGATGACCTCAGATTCCTGCTTGCCTCAAAATGTTGCCATGGAAATAAGAAACAAAAGAGACTATGAATATGAAAACACCTGTTATACAGAAAACATATATAAATGTGAGTTACAATAGAGACTCTTTGTCATAATCTTTTTTGTTCAGCTTGAGAGACCCAAAGGAAGTTGAAGTTAACAACTTTTACAGAAGCCACAGAATATGACCAGATTACACATTTAATTGTGTGATTAAGTTAATTAGGTTAAGCAACTATAAAGGGAAACAAACATTATTGTGGATAAAAGCAGTTTTGTTTGCTTAGCATAGATGATGTCAATGCATAGGAAAATTCATCAGACAGTTTTAAGCTTCTAAAACTTTGCACTGTTCATGGGCAATAGATATAGTAAGATACTGATTCCTTAATCCTTTGGTGAGGAATCCCTGCTGGATTTTGGGTGGCTGGGGCACTCCAGCTGATGCCCTTGTCCAAAGTTCCTAAAATGATGTCATGTTTAAGATGGCATTGTAGGGATGGTGAATCAAATTCTGTAATCCCAGATCTCTATTGTTGTGTTAGGATAGACAATACAAACAAACAAAATAGCTAAGCAGAAAGAAAAAAAAGAAAGGCTATTTAAAGATTAAATTTAAGTAGACTACAGCTAGCAAGACAATGCCAAGCAAAGAAAGTAGGGGGATGGGGAGGAAGATGAAAATTTACATAAGACACTTGGTCAAAAAGTCTTCTAGAAAAGAAGAGCTCTTAACAGAAACCCATAAAAATCCTGAGGGTTTGTGTGACTTTTTTACTTCTCACTTTTAACAAAACTGAATATGAATTTTTGAGTTAAATAACTGTCATTTTTGTTGCAAGGTCAAATATGAACGTTGAAAGATAAAGAAGAACCAGGAACAGTGTCATATTTAAATCAGAAGAATTGAATGCCATGCCCTTCAGCCTTTCAATGGGCTTGGCCATGATCCCTGGCATTGACCCTAACTACCTGTTCTAAAGAAGGAAACATTCAGAAAAGTCAGAAAGAGAGAGACAGAGAAGGAAGGAAGAAAAAAAGAAAATCCTAGCAAGCCATCAAATAATTCATTTGTGGTAACCTGAAATGGCATGGGATGTTATAGTATTAGAACACAAGATTCTGAAAGAAAGCAAATCTTTTTAGACCAATTTAATTTATTTCTGCAAAAAGGTATAAGAGTATAAGAATAAGATGGAAAGAATTAACAGCCATCTCTCTTCTTTTCAAGAAGGCTTTGATCAATTCTATCTCAAAAGATTTCTCAAAAAATGATGACAATACAAAACTGAGTATACTATGTTGGTACAAAAATAACTGACTTTAAGAGTGATTATTTGTAACTCAATCTCAACTAGGGCCATAAATGTTATTTAATAATAATTAGTCCTAGAATACATTTTAAAGGTTGTGATAACTCCTCTTAAGAAACCGAGAGTACCAAATATATAGACGAACCTCACTAGGCAGAATTATTAATATAAAAGAAATAAATATATTTTGGGATGATATTATACACTAACCAAAGTGTACTATTAAAAAGAAGAAGAAGAAGAAAAGAAAAGGTGACACAATTTAATGAACCTTAGAGAACATAACAAACACACTTATATCCATAAAGGGGATGGATTTGTACAGGAGAAAATAAACGGAGGTCAAAAAAGACCATATTTAATGTAAGTAAAAGTAAAAATAAAGGACTCTTTCTCCTGTGTGTATTATTCAGAGATGCCATATATAATGGCCCTTCAGTTTTTCTCCTATTGCAACATAGGTATGCCTGTGTTATTTAGGACTTTGCTTACCAATTACCAGTTTCCATGTTTGCCTGTCAGTCTCTGAGCATTTTGAGTGCAGTTGCAAGCTTTAGTAGCCTCTCCTATACACAAAAGGGAAAACATGGAAAATATATAAGGCTTTGGGCCACCCATTCATATTGTTGGATAGATCAATTGTTAAATGTCAGACTAAAATACCATGATAACTTTATGGAGAAATGTGGGACAGAGATGTTTGTGGTGAGTGCTCAGAAAATAATATAAGGTATTTTAAAATATCCCACAAAATATTTAGATTTTGATGAAAACAAAAATGAAGTAGAACATGAATCTCTAAAACCGTGAAGAAAAGAGAAAATTTAACTATTATCCTTATCATCTGGTCTTCAAACATTTATTGAATTTCCTTATATTGAATTTCATAACTGTCCCTTAAATGTAAACTCATGTTAAGGAAAACATTTAAAAAGTTTCAGTTGATTATTAATAACTGATTAAGAGACAAGTCTTCCACTCAGCTTATCAAAATACATTCCAGTAGCAACATGGTAGGCTATCACAGGAACATCAGTTATTGGGCTGTTCATTGATATCATTTTTATTTGATGATAATGATAAAAATAAGCACTAATATCAAACACTCACTTAATATTAAAAGTTGATTTATATCCAGGTTTTCAATATTCTTGGAGATATGGGATGACTGATATGGGTCCTGGGTTTGAGGGCATTAAGATTAGGCTGAGGGGTATCTGGGTGTCTTAGTCCTTAAGCATATGCCCTGAGCTCAGGTCATGATCCCAGGGTCCTGGGATCAAGCCCCACATCGGGGTCCCCGCTCAGCAAAGAACCTGTTTCTCCCTTTCCCTCTATTGCAACCCCTACTTGTGCTTACTCTCCCTCTGTCAAATAAATAAATACATAATATTGAAAAAAAAAAAAAAGATTAGGCTCAGTTAAGTTTATGTGTAGTTAATGTGCCACCATCTAAACTGTGGTTAGCAAAAGACTTCTAGTAGGTGTGCATATTAATTTCTATAGAATACTAAAATATTATAAAAATAAGAAGAATTAAATGAGTAAGGGTGCTCGGTGGCTCAGTTGGTTAAGCAGCTGCCTTCAGCTCAGGTCATGATCCCAGGTTCCTGGGACTGAGTCCCACATTGAGTTCCCTGTGCAGCGGAGAGCCTGCTTCTCCCTCTTCCTCTGCCTGCTGCTATGCCTACTTGCATTCTCTCTTTCCAATAAATAAAAATCTTAAAAAAAAAAAGGATTAAATGAGTAAATAATCTTTGGGGAGCAATGTATGTGTACAAATTGTAAGAATCTCTGTGGTAAAGAAATACAACAAACTTTGTTTATCCCATATACACTAATGGTTTTGAGCATTGAACATTTTCTCCCAAACCTCATTAATTAACTTCTATTAATGAAAGTGGACAGTATACTGTCCTAGGAGCCAAAATGTCTGCAGGATCCTGCCATTAAATCTATTCCTGACACATCATTTGGCCTTGGACAAGATACTTCTACTTTCAACAACAGTTTCCTCTAATGTAAAATGAAGAGAGTTGGTCTACATGTATTTCAGAGCCTTTACACTTCTCCAGCTTGATGACAAAAGGTCTTAACAGAAAGGACACTACTTCAGCCCTACTGACTTTTCACGATGAACTTAAGTCAACCGTAAGAACATGTAACAATAATTTTAATTAAGAATGAAAGTAAGGACTGGCAAAATTAGTTATCTTTTAAAAAATAGCATAGATTAAAAACAATAAGAATTTTAAAATTGTGTCCTGAATGTGATAAAGAATTTGAACCTGGATGATTCTGAAGGGATGAACGGGAAAACTGAAGAGTGATCTATAGAGGACAATGCAAGGATCAGGTACGTCAGCCTCAGGATTGTAACATTTTGGCAGAAGACACCAAGAAATGTTTTGTGCAAGACATGACATCATCCACAAAGTAAAACATAACTTCTCCCATCCCTATCCACTGTTATCACTATTAATAATCTCCCAGGAATCTATTATCTGTGGGTCAGTCAACCCTTCTTCAACTTAATCTGAAAGAGGACTTCAACTCCCTCCATTTTGACCTCAAGCTTTCTAGTTGATTAAGTCCTTCTTTCTAGTTTCTCTTAACTCCAAAAAAAGACCCTGTGGGCAAAGAATCCCCTGATGGAAAGGAGACTACCCCCTTAAGCCATAAGGACTGCTCTGAGTCAGCAAGACCCTGCCCATAATAGACTCCAAGACAGTAATCAATTTAACTTTCACTGCCCGCCTGAAGGTACCCACCTTTGACTCACATTTTCCGTTCATAAACCTGGAGGTATTTTTGGTATCTTGGAGACAGTCTTTGAAAAGCTAGTCTACTGTCTTCCTGGTGTTGGGCTCACTGAAATCAATTCCTTTCTTGTTTCTCCATCACTCATTTCTCTGCCTTTATATTTTGTCAGTGATGAGTGGTCGAATCTGGTCTGTTTAGGACCCCCAGAGCCAGGTGGTCTTGTACCCCTGTGGCCAGACTATACATCTCTATTAGATTAATAAAACTTATCTGATTAGTTAATTTCATAAGTTTGAATTCCATGACAATTCAAACTACTTTTGTTTGTTTTATTTAACTACTAGTCTAAAGAATTAAGGAAACATCATTTCCCCCAATATTTTGGGATAAATACTATTTTCCCCTATTTCGCATCAACAATAGCAGCAGCTTCTGCCTACCAGATATGTTGAGTGACTATTCCAGATTTTTACAGAATGAAGTAGAAGCATTCTAATCCCCATTTTCCACATACAGAAACTGAAGATAAGCAAGATGAAGGCAAGAGTCCAAGGTAACACTGTAAAAGGGTCAGAATTTGAGGCTAGGTGAGTCTGAAGGGATGAGAGGGAAATCTGAGAGAGAGAGCAATGTGTGGAGAAGGTGAGGCAAGGACACATCATCAAGCTCTGCCTTCCTTCCCCAAATTCTGCCTGCCTTCTTTGTCACACCTCTAGACAAGAAATGGTCTTAGTTACAAAATGTCTGTATGAGCCATGGAATAACATTGCCTCCTTTGTCTTGATGTTTTTGTTTATTTCTTTCTTTTCATGGTCACAAATGTAGGCTAAAGACATCTAATTGTCACAGCCTGTCCTCACATCCTTTTGTCAGGAAGAACTTCCCCACTGAGTCCATTCAAATGAATAAAATGCCCTAGGAACCTCCTACTGGCAGGAGAAAGACAGGATACTGAGGAGATAATGAACCAGGGAAATGGACCCAAGGAGAAATTAGGAGAATTAGCAGCATTCAGATGAAAATTGAGGAGGGCTTAGTCAACATGGTGCTCTTTCCCAGTTTCAAAAATTTGAATATTCAAAATTTGTCAGTCTGAGGAGACTGTTAGTTTTAAGTGATGCTTTTCTATGTAGCTCTGTGGAAAATGGATCAAGCTGCCAGGTAAGATCACTGTTCTATAGCTTGGTTTGAAAGAGATCAGAGACATTAACTGGGAAGATGAGGGTGCATTTCTGCACAGAGATGCCTTCTTGAGGTTGGAGAGTGAAGCACAGAACAAAAGGATGACAAGACTGTGACTTAATTGTCAGAGTTTCGGGGCACCTAGGTGGCTCAGTCAGTTAATCTTGCCTTCAGCTGCCTTCAGCTCAGATCCTGATCCTGGAATCCTGGGATGGTGAGCAGGGAGACTGCTTCTCCCTCTGTGTGTTCTCTCTCTCTCAAATAAATAAAATCTTAAAAAAAAAAAAAAAAAACCCGTCAGAGTTTACTTTGTACATTGCAGTAATCTCAAAAGCTTAAGAGATGTCACAAAGCAGAATATGGTATTAAACCTCAACAAAGAACAATGAACATTGTTCCATAAAGACAAGAAGCCCCTCAGACTGGGCAGAATTCTCTTCAGGAACTGTGTGGGTCCATGCCAGGCCTCTGCCATTCTGGGCCTCAGTTTCTTCCCCTTGAAATGAAAGGAGTAGACAAGATGTGCCCTGGGGTTCTTTCTTCTCAATTTATGATAATATTCTGAGAAAAGTGAAGTCTACTGAGAGTTCAGAAACATTTTCAGAAGATTTAGGGAAGAATCACAGGATACAGATAGAATCACCTCCCCATTTAAACACACACACACCCACCTACACACCCACAATGAAAATAAATTTTACTGTCTTCTGTGATCAAATTCTGAAGTAAAAATAATGATCAGTTAATATTTTCTTTTAGCTAACAGCCATACCAGTGACAACTTGTATTGAGCTTATGTTCTACACATTGTAGGTCATGCATTATCACTAATCCTCACAATATCTCTGCAAAGTAAATTCCTGCATTCCCAATTTGCTGATGAGAAAATCTAGTTTTCAAAATATCACATAACTGTTCCAATTTCTGTTATTTTACCTATTTGGAAGAGGGAGAAATCCAATGCAAGGTGATATGATTCAGACGTTCTTCACAGTAATCAACATCACTATATTAATCTCTTTGTCCCATCTTAAAAGTTATGTCCCAAGAGTAGAAAAAAAACAAAATGGAGAGATGTAAGTTTGGGAGTTGGTGCAAAGTAGCTGGTTAACATGAACTTAGTGGCTAATTCTGAGGTTAGCACACTCTGGAGTGATTCTCATGTCACCACTGAGTTGGTTGGGGTTAGGATGGAAACATATTAATAAATTCTCCGAGAAAGTTTTAAGAAATTAAAACCAAATGAAATTAAAAAAAAACAATATTGGACATTAATTGAAATCTTAAAATGTTAAAGGTTGTACTAAAATCTTTATGCTTATTGTCACTCTAATCCATCAGCTCCACGGAATAGGCATTATTATTTTTCTTTACTCTTGTTTAGATAAAGAAGCAGAGTCTTAGAGAATTTAAGTACCAAGGTCTTAGAGCAAGGACTCCAGGACAGGGCTTGAATCCAATCCCATGATCTTAATCACTGCATTTTTACTCCATTCAGAAGTCAGTATGAAAATATACGCAGTGATAAAACCCAGACTGAGTCCGGTTATATCAGGTTTAGCTCTTAATACTGGGTAGTACATGCAGACTCAAGTACCTTCATTGTTTGAGGGACATGCATGCAAAGCTGGTCATTCACGAAGAGAGTAAATGCTTCGCTCTGGGTCAAGCTTCCAGCCAGAATGTCCAACTCAGAATCCAAGTTAAAAACCCTTGAACCTGTAAACTGGGCTGTTTTCCAAACATAGAAGTCACCAACCTAGAAACCAAGCAATAGCTACCTTTCAACAGTGATGGAGAGGACCTGTGGTCATAAGAACAAATACTAGTGCATTAATGACTTTTTGAACACTGGGGGCTTAACCACCATCCACTTTTCATTTTCTTTCTTCTTCTTCTTCTTTTTTATTTTTTTTAACTTTGAGCAAAATGGGTACTATTACTCAAATTGTAAAAACAAGACGTAACTATGCTGGGTGACTGTGGCTCTGCCTATCCCATCCCCAATCAAGACTCAAGGAAAGTCACAATTCAGGTATCGTAAGATGGAAGAATCTGGGTTTCACATAGTTTAACTTATTTATTTTTCAGATGAGAAAACAGAACTATCACACAACTTGCTCATTCACCCCAAAATTGTTATTTACAATTTATGTGGTTTGGAGAAGACACACAATTTGTCTAGATCATCAGGTGTTCCATGTGTAAAAGGGGGATAATAATAATCAGGCCTACTGCATGGGGTTGAATCAAGAATTAAATGAACAAACAGAAATCATTAAGGACGGTACTTGGGACAGCGTTTAGTGAACACATTTCAGTTCACATCAAATGTCTCTTTCCAAGTTCTGTAGAAATTTCATCTCCTCCATGAAGCTCCGCCTGACTACCTAAATAGACATGGGATTGCCTTCTTTGGCTACATATTACCCCAGAACTTACTACTCAATTTTACATTTGAAAGTAGTTTATTTATATACAAGCCTTTGGTTCTTAATTCCAGATTCTCTGCAGAATATATACTGAAATGTCTCCAGTGTCCCCGATGTCCCCTCTGGTGCCAACTTCAATGCCTAAGTCATAGTAGGTATCCACAGCTAACTTTTAATTGAATAATTAAATTTTACAATCATCTAACCAAATGAAAAGCCACAGCTATTTTATTTCATTTATATTTTATGTATTTATTTGACAGACAGAGATCACAAGTGGGCAGAGAGGCAGGCAGAGAGAGAGGAGGAAGCAGGCTCCCTGCTGAGCAGGGAGCTCGATATGGGGCTCGATCCAAGGACCCTGGGATCATGACCTGAGCCGAAGGCAGAGGCTTTAACCCACTGCGCCACCCAGGCGCCCCCACAGATATTTTAAAAAGTAAAATTGTTTGATGTCTTATAATTAAACTAATCATTCTCAGGCCCACCCACCTCTTCACCTGATCTTAACACCCCCAAAGAGAAGGCTTAAATTGATTTCAATTGTTTCTTCTGGCACCATCCCCTATTTTTCTAAACAACATGTTTCTGCTGCTAAATTTGACTTTTTAGTTGGGAGATATCACTATCACTTTCTACTATAGAAAATAAGGGGTTATCTCCTCTTTATAAAGTCTCTGCCACCCACCCAGAAGAATTAATGCACAATTGTTGCTTACATCAATATTCAGTGTTTATATCATTGTGAGTACATAAATATTAGTGAACCTAAGGCAATTACTATATAATAATTGCCTTTATTCTCCTATAAATCTCTATTTCCTTATGCTTTTACTTGCTTGATTGGCCTATCAAAAGTTCATCATTAAACTGCCTGCAGAGTGCATCTCCCTTCAATATGCTAAAGCACATCAGGTTTGTAGGTTCATTTCATCCTTCCCTTCTGAAGCCTTTGATCTGCCTGCTCTAGTCAAGACTTCTGCTCTCAGGCCTGTTGGTCAGCTGTTCTCCTGGTGTTTCCCTTCACTATGATGTAGGAAATAAAACTTACTATGCTTTATTTTGCATTGTATTCCCTTTGCCCGAATACCATGACTACCCTGCCTTTTTTCTCCCTCATGTGGATGAGTGTATACCGAGAAAAAAAGAATAATAATTAAAAAAAAAAAAATGGACCTTACAACACTTTTTTTTTTAAAGATTTTACTTATTTATTTGACACACAGAGAGAGACAGTGAGAGAGAATACAAGCAGAGAGAATAGGAAAGGGGGAAGCAGGCTGCCCAGCAAGCAGGGAGCCTGATGTGGGACTCAATTCCAGAATCCTAGGATCATAACCTGAGCCAAAGGCAGATGCTTAAGTATGAAGCCACCCAGGCATCTGCCCTAATTCTTTCCTTATACTTTATAACTAGCTAGGTGACGGACAGAATTTTTAGTTTGAAATTTTTTTCCCTTAGAATTTTGAAGTCATTTCTCCACAGCCATGTTAGCCTCCGATAGTATAGGGACTAAAGCCTTATACCATATACATTCCTCATTTATTATAGAATGTCTGCTTATTTATACTTTCAAAACCTTTCAGGATTTCCCCTTTGTTGCCTTTCTGAAATTCCATGATGATATTGCTTGGTGTAAGTGCTTTCCATTCACTGTGCTTTGCCCACAAGAAGCCCTTCTAGGCTGTGGCTTCATAAAATTCTCCTTTCGGATTTCTGTCTTTGTGGAACAGAATGATTTGGGGGATCTGAGTCTGATTCTCAACCTCTTTTCTTTC